>NC_133402.1:3317114-3623172 GCF_047511655.1 Castor canadensis | reverse complement strand
AATACAATAAAATATGTTTGATATCCTTAGTTATTAGGAAAATACAGTTTAAAATGACAGTGAGACTACTAGAATGGTCCAACTTAAGGGACTGGTGGTTGTGGCTCAGTGATAGAGGGCGTACCTTGTATGCACAAGGCCTTGGGTTCCATCGCCAGCACATAGACGCAGAAGCCAGATCAGCTGTTGGAACTCTCATGTACTGTTGGTGGGACTATAAAATGGTACAGCTATCAAGCCTTCCACCGCTAGGCACTTACCAGAGAGAAACGAAAGCCTACGTAAGTCGACACGAATGCAGGTGTTCATAGCACCTTCATTTGTAATAGCCCCACCTTGGAAATGACCCTCACGTCCATTGACAGGTGAATGAATAACAAATTGTGGTCTGTCATACAGAGGAAGACTTCTCAGTAATACAAAGGAACGAACTGTTGACACAATACGAATACATCTCAGTTATGCTGTGTGAAAGAAGCAGTTAAAAACATGGCATGGTTCCTTTTTTTCCCCCTGTGGTACTGGGATTTGAACTCAGGGCTTCATGATTGCTAGGCAGGTGTTCTACTACATGAGCCTCTCCCTCCAGCTCTGTATGACTCCATTTATAGCAAAATCTAGGAAATGCAAACCCATGTTTGGTGACAGCAAGCACATGGGTGATTGCCTGGGAGTGGTCAGAGGGAGAAACTGTGGAGGAACAGGAGGAACACTGGGGTGAGGAATCTGCTAATTATCTTGCTTGTGCTGTTGGCCACACAGTTAAGGACTTATGCCACAATTTATCAGTTTGTAACCTTTGTTTTTTTGCAAGGCTCAGGTTTTGAACTCAGGACCTTGAGCTTGCTAGACAAGGACTTTACCACTTGAACCATGCCTCCAGTCCTTTGTGTTTTAGATTTTTTTTTTCAGATAGTGTCTCATTTCTTTCTTTCTTCTCTCTCTCTCTCTTTTTTTTTTTTTTTTGCTAGCAAGTTATTTAGCAAAACAGGATAAAGTAGAGAAAAATAGAAAAGAGAAGCAAAAGCACTTTGTGTTTGACGTGCATCCCGTGGAGCAGAGAAGCTAAAACTGGGTCTCGTGTTTTTTTTCTGGGGCTGGGCTCAGACTGTGATCGTTCTGCCTATAAGCTTCCTGCTTGCTGAGATTACAAAGCGCAGCACCGTACCTAAATGATTTGTTGAGATGGAGGTCTTACCAACTTTTTGCCTTAGCTGGCCTGCAACTGTGATCTTCCCAATCTTTCCAAGTGGCTAGGATTTATAGGCACAAGCCACCTTGCCCAGCCCAATTTGTACCCCTTAAACGTGTTGCTTGTTTCTATTGATTATATCTCAGTAAAGCTGTATTAAAAATGTAACTCCCCTAGCATATAACATGTCTAGCTTACTTTCAGTTCCTTTCCTCCATCGTGGAATGCTACCTCTTGTTATGGAGATACCGTGCCCCCCTCCCACCCACTCCCAGCCAGAAACCAGTGTCTCCTGTCCCCCAGCATCCTATAACTGGCTCTTAGGGACACCACATGCCCTTGGGAAGACGGAATCAAATAGTGCTTTGCAGAGATGCCTGGACATGGATCCAGTGAAGTGGATCTCTGTAGTTCCTCCTCCGACTTACACCATGTCTCTCAACCACTCCTGTTAGTGTTCCCTTTTTCCCTCTGCTCAGCACTCTCTCTACAGAGGAAGGCTAAACCCCAGCCATCAAATGCAAAGGTCAGATGTCACAGGTTTTCCTTAACTGGCCATTTGCTAGTTAAGGAAATGCTGGCCATTTGCTAGCTTATCAGTGGCTATCAAATAGGATGTGTCTTGATTTGCCCTACAACTTATTCCTTCATCCAGAGGCATGTGCAGGTCCTTGACCAGCATGAGACTTAGGGCAAGGTTAGTGCAAGTTCTGGGAAGATTTGAGTTCCTAACTTCTGGACTTCAGCCCAAAGGACACCCCACTTTCTATCCCATGCCTCTACCCTGTGACCTACATCATGTGATCCCTGCTGGGGGTGGAAGCAGAGACTTTAGTCTTGGGCCTGTCTTGGGTCAGCAGTTACCTTTGGGGTCTGGGTTTCTTCCCCATCACAACCGCACAGTTGCCCTAGTGACTGTGTGACCCTCCTCCCCCTCCCTCCACTGCCTGCTGCTGCTGCCTCACCCACCATATAAATAGAGGCGAGGAGCAGCTGGGCTCTCTTGGCAGTCACCATGAGGGCGCTGCTCCTGCTCTGCTGCTTCCTGGCCTCACTTCTGCTCTCTGGACAAGCAGGTATGGCCTCTTGCATGAGTGGCCCCCACTGTGTCCCCTGTCACTCCCCTGGGGTTTCCAGTGGGGTAGGGACTGGGACTGATGGCAAAGTTTTGCTCCTTGCTGGTGTCACTTATCACCCTTTTCTGGGCCTGACTCTGGAGAGTGAGGTGCTGGAGAGAACTGGGAGCCAGCATTGGGGCTCTCAGGAGGCTAGAGAAAGTGTAGAGAGGCAGATGGACCAGCGGCCTGGGCCAGGGACAGAGAAGTCTGGCCCACAGTTTCTAGAAAAGAGAACACCAAAAGTCAAGCCTGCAGGAGCCTCTGAGATGGGCAAAAAAAACCCAATCTTGGAGCTGGAGGTTGTTTGGGCAACCCTCTCAACTGGTGGAAGATAGGGTGGAGGCCTTGGCTATAGCTGAGGACAGAGGTAGGCAAAATTGGGATCACTTTGTGAACAGTGAGTCATACAGTTGCACCAGAACTGAAGTTGGAGGACGGGCTGCAAACAGAATTGGACACAGAGACTGGAGGAATGGGACCCATTTTGGGGAAGAGCCTCTGCAAGGGGGAGGGAGGGGGTTTCATCAGGAAGGGGCCTGGCTTTATGCACCCTGGCTTCCCTTTGACATCTCAGCACTTTGTATGGCAGAGGTGCTGGCTTGGGTTGCAGCCCAAGGGTTATTTATAGGCTGTGGAGGGGACACCCGATCATTTTGCCACCTCTCTTGTTTCTAAGATTCCTGGGGCTCGCTTCCCCTTGGGGATGTTTCAGGGAGGTGCTCTGGAATCCCCTCTAGAAATCTAGGGCTCTCCACTTTGTCTTCCAACCAGCCCTTAGTTTTTTTTCTGCACATGGGACTGGGGAATCTCAGGTCCCAGTTTTTCAGGTCTCTGAGATTCTGTCTCCTAAGAATAGGGGCTTCAGGACAATGAGGAGAGAAGGTATTAGGAGGAGCAGAAGCCATTCCTTTTGGGTTAGAGAGGTAAGGTGGGGGGGCTCCAGCCACTGTGCACTGCTGGGCCCTGCCCTTGTCTGCCCTTGAGTTAATTTGGTCTCTGCAGGGCTGCAGTAGCTGGAGTGATGAGTATTCCAAGCGGCTGTCAGGTGGCTAAGTATGGAAACAGCCATGTAATAGGATCTTGAGCCCCAAGCCACTGCCACCCTCTCCCCTTCCCCGCCCCTCCTCTACTGGGCCAAGCCCCAGCTGCCACCTCGAGGCTTCCACATAGCAGGGCACCAGGAATTTTTAGCCTTTTAGGGACATCATTTATTTTTCCTCCCACCGAGGAAACTAGACATCTAGAATGTTCCACAGGCTGTGCTGGGGGCTTGTCTTGTGGAGAAGCGAGACAAGTGCTTTGTGTGAGGGTCCTCTCTTTGGCTGTTTCTGGGGCCTAGAGGTGTGCGCCTGCTGCTGTGCATCAGTGTGCAAGCTTGTCTCCCTCCTGGTGTCCACTCACCTTATTGCCACTATGCCCAGTTGGGTGTGCAAAAATGGCTTCCTCCTGCACCTAACAAGAGGGTCCAAGCTACCAGGTGGCTTTCCCACACCACCTGGGATGACAGTCCTTCCTAATGGTTGATTTTCCCCAGGAATTTGCCATCTGGTGAAAGGTCAGATCTTTGCCCCTGAACTCTTTTCCCTACTCTACCTTCCTTCTCATTTTGCTCAGCCCTAGGTTGTGTGGAGCAGATGTTCTAAGTCTACCGCCTACCTGCTTCTCAGGGTGGGACCCTGGAGCATTACCCTTCTTTTCTCCCCATGTTGCTTCCATGTTCTCTGTAGATGTCTGGTAGGTTCTTCAGTACCCATCACCTCCCTGCCAGGAGATCAAGCAACCCTCATTCTTTGGCCTCCAGTCACTAGTGCCAATGTCAAAACTCAGATGGAGCAGCCTGGCCCC
The DNA here is from genome assembly GCF_047511655.1 of Castor canadensis. Taxonomy (NCBI): domain Eukaryota; kingdom Metazoa; phylum Chordata; class Mammalia; order Rodentia; family Castoridae; genus Castor; species Castor canadensis. The sequence continues at coordinate 3,619,017 of NC_133402.1, read as the reverse complement.
CATCACCAGATGCCTCCCTGGTTTCTACCCCTGACTTACAACACCCATCCAGGTGTTGTAACATCCAGGTCTTTGTAATTACCTGGATCCTCTCCATGGTTTGAGAACCTGACATGGGGATAGGTTTATTTAAGGGCAGGGGAGGGACCTTAGAGATGGTTTGATTGGTCTCATTGTCCAGGGAAGAGGAGGAAACCCAGAGAAATGAAGGGACCTATTCTAGCCAGTGACAGAGGCACACCCAGCAGTGCTGTTCTCATTCCACCCAGGGATTCCTTTCCTTCCTTGCCTGCCTCTTTCTGGCAGACCCTGCCTGTATGTAGCTATGAAAGGGGGCTGGGAATAAGGTCACCCAGGGAAAGTTTCTGGGCATGATGCTTTTGGTTCTTTGACTCCCTCGAAGGTGGGGGTGGGTCGATGGTGCCAAGAAAGCATTTCTTTGGGTTTAAACCATTAGCATTTATTGCTAAAGGCTGATTCAGGACACCTTTGCTTCCTGTTGTCCCTCCTGTTGTTTGAGGCAGAGATGGGGGACCTTGGGATTTTGTGTCTTTCCATACTTCATCGTCATCCACTCCCAGCCCAGTCCTGGTTTACAGACCTGTGTATCTGTTTGGTTTCCACCTTGCCATCCCAATGTCAAGGGGTTGGTGCACACCGGGGGTACCCATCTGTGAGTCCAGGCTTAATGTGTCCATGCCTCTCCACACCCTCCTCTTCTTGGAGACTGATATTTCCAGAAGAAGGCCTCATTCCTGTTTCTTCAACAGGGCATCCCATCTATTACCTTCCACTGTGAGGAGGCCACTGAGAGAAAGGCTTGAGCTCAGGGGTCTATGGAAGAGACCTCAGAAGCCTTTCCAACAGCCTGAAGTTGAGTTCCCAACTCCTAACTTATTATGACTGGATAAACCCATAGGGAGCATCCCATTTCTCATTTCCTACATCAAGTCTACAGAGTGCTAGCCCAAGATATGCTTATAAATGTGTCCCCCCTCAAAACAGTGACACCTTGTCTGGTGGTCTGAGGAACTGCAATTTGGTAAATGCTGGTTTTGTTCGATGTCCGGTTGTTACTGTGAAGGTCAAACAGCTAGTTCATGGCAGGCCAGAGCTGGGACTTAAATCTCTTTCCTGCTCGGTCAGTGCTTTTGTCCACTTATCACCAGAGGGAGGTGTAGACAAGGCCAGTTGCATCTAACTGGCCATTTGGTGCTCACTTGGGTGTGTGGGATGAAAAGGGGCCCAGCCCCCTATGAATATAGAAGGAAGATAGCTGCTTCTGCCTCTGTCCTGGCCTGAGGAGCCAAGGACAGAACTGGGTACTGTGCAGGTGACATCTGGAGGAGTGGGATGGGGTAGGGTCTGCTGCTGTGAGGTAGTGGGATGGGCATACCATAAACATAAGTCCAGACCTCCATGGCACAGCTCTTAGATGAAATGTTGCTTGAGTATGTAAAGCCCTTCATTCAAACACCTTGCCACGTTGCTTTGTTTCATGAACTCATCCCATATGTACTGCATCCCTACTGTTTTTTATGTATGTGACTAGAGGAATCCAGATAGGCATTTTGTCCTCGGCATGCTTGTGGTTCAGTATGGACTGTACCAATGTGTCATAAGGGAAGTTTGGAAAAGCAAGGAGCTGAAGGAAGGAGGAAATTGTCTTGTGTTGAGGTAGTATTTTAAGATGAGAGAACTTCAATCTGGGTCTTGAAGAAAGTAGGATTCAGACATGAAAAGATGGCAGGAAGGGAATTCCATGTAAAGGGAACAGGGTGAGCCAACTCATGGAGTCAGAAGAATGGGGTTGTAGGGAGAATCAGGAAAGGTCATCATTCAGTCTTGAATAAAGATGGGTACCTGGGAGTGGAGGCATTGGGAAATCCATTTGGAAGGTCAGGTTGGAGCTGAAGTGTGAAGGCCCTTGAGTGGTAGCCTGAGGAAGGGGGCTTTATTCTGTGAGCAGTAGGTAGTTGTGGATGGTTTTGGGAAAATGCATCTGGGAATGTTGATAGGGAAGGAATAAAATGAGGGAGCAAAGTGAGGGAAAGTGGATTAGTCAGCCACGTCAGGAATGCAAGTATGAGGGTTTGTCCTCTGGTGAGCCATGAGAGTGGGGAGAAGGGACTAATACCAACAGAGAGTTGGGGTTGGATCAACTGAACTTCTCAATCTGTTGAGCCAGTGTGGGAAGGGAACCTCCTTTAGGTCACTGGAGGAATGATCTGGCTGGAAAAAAGACACTGGGAGTATAAGAAAGGAGAACACATTCTAAAAGTTCAGTTGGATCGTTATAAATGTTAGTGCCCACAGGACATGTGGATGGGGTCATCTCATGGAGGTTAGAAAGGTGGGAATGGATGAGTGGTGGTGAAGGCAGCACTCGAGGCTGAGTCAGGAAGATTGCAAGTTCAAGGGCAGCCTCAGCTACATAATGAGACCCTGTTTTAAACAAAAAAGCAAACAAACAAAAAAGTGGGACTGAAAAGGCAGGCCTGTGAATCTAGAAATGAGATTCACTTATGTAAAGACAAGAGTGAAGCTGAGATTGAGGGAGCCACTGCAGAAAGAGACATGAGATCCAAGGGCTGAAGAACACTGGGCTTGAACCATAGGAAGAGGAAGAAGATGATAAATGAGTTTCAGAAGGATGGGAAGAGAACTAAAGAGAGACAGTGGCCTGTAGGCCAAGGGAAAGAGGTCTTCTAGGGGAAGGATGGTCAATAAGATTAAATGTCACAGAGTTGCAGAGGATGATGAGGTGTTAATTTTGGCAACCCAGCAGTCACTGACAGGCTATGAAGGATTTAAGAGTATTTAGTGAGTGCATGGAAGCAACATATTTAAATGTAGAGACTTAAAAATTAAGGTGGTGGGCTGAGGGCATTGCTCAAGTGGTAGAGCGCCTGCTTAGCAAGTGCAAGGCCCTGAGTTCAAATCCCAGTACTGCCAAAAGAAAAGTTAGGAGAGATAAAGATGGATAACAGAATGTGGGGGTTTGCAGAAGTAGAGAAATTTTGATTCAACACTAAAGAAGACATGTGTGTTTATGGGACAATGGGGAAGGATTCGGTAGAGAGGGAAGGTTAAAGAACACAAGGAAGAGGTGGAGATGGCGTGTCCAAGACCTCAGAATGCTCAAGGAGGGCAGTGTCCAAAGAAGGTCTCATGGGAACAAGTGGTATGCCTCTGATGAGAAGCTCTGAGGAGAGCTCAGGTGGACACCCTGGGTTCGAGGAGACTCAGTGACTCCATGCTAGCCAACAATCCCAGCTAGGGAGCGAGGCTGTGGGATTCTGGTGTACACTGGGGATTGCTTTGGAGGGTGTGGGGGATCACAGAGGGGAGGGAACAGCTGAATCTTCTAAGAATCCTGTGAGGTAGAAAGGGAGCCCAATTGCCTGAGCTTATGATGTTGAAGTGAAGCCTAGATCCCAGTTTCAAATAATGGAGATGAGCTGGGTGATGCCTGAACGAGGAGGGCGAAGGCAAAGTCCTAAGCCAGTGTTTTCATCTCAGTGATGCTGTGAGCCCGCCATCTCCAGCCAGAACACCTTAAGTAAAGGTGTTCCTCCAAACTCCATCATCTAAACTGCGTATTAAGCAAATGTTATCGAGTCTACTTTGAGTAAAGTACAGTGTTTTAACCCTGTCAGGATTAGTTTCTTTTTAAGTGGCAATTGTCGTGGCAGGTACATGGTCTGAGTTTCCTGGATGACAACCTTATTCTCATTCTTCCTTGTAAAATGGAGACAGAAGTGCAGGCTGTAGCCTCGTCCTTTGTGTCTTCCTGGCCGTGAGGCCTGTACAATTCTTGTGGCTCAGTGGGGCTGCTTGATAGAAGGGGAAGGAGCAAGAGCAGCAAGCTGACGGGCGGGCTTGTGTCCCTCATGAATCTGCTCTGGGAGTCCAGGCTCATCCGAGACCCCAGCCCTGTCCTCACCTGCTTCCTCAGGCAGGGCTCAGAGCTGGAGCATCTGTGTTCTGATTCTCACCCATCCCGTTTGGCTCCTGTATTCCCTTTTGGTGGCTCCCATTCCTACCCCCACACTGGCACCTGCTCTGTCCTTTACTACTGCAATCAGGAAAGGCTATACTCACTCTGGGGCTCAACCAATTGGACTGTCCCTTTCTTAGACCACTGTTTAGAGGATTCAGAAGACTTGAACTCCAGGTGGAATTTCCCGTTGTGTTGGTGAGCAAGGTCTTACCAAGTCCTTTAGTCACAGCATAGGGGCAATAGATGGGCAAAGAGGCTGAGCTGTACGTGATGTTGAGTGAGTGAGTGAGTGAATGAATGAATTGCAACTATGGCAAGCCCAGCTGTGGGGCTGCCAAACTGGGTATGCCCTGTGCTTCTGAGGTGTCTGCCCTCTGTGCCCATCCCAACCTGGTGTGCTCAGCAGGAGCTGAAGGTGGCAGGCATAATTTAGTGAGTGGAATGGGTCAGATTTAGCTGTTTCTGGAGACTAATCTCATTCTTAGCTGTGTTCGTCTGTGCTGTTGTGTTTTTCCAGGATCAGAGAGTCCTGGAAAATAGCTCAACTATTCACACCACCCAGCCTAGGGCCTTATGGTACTATCTGCTACCCATCTGGTGTGGAGTGGAGGCTGCCTTGAATGGCCTTGGGGGTTGGTGTGCCCAGAAACTGAATTCTAAGGGCACCATGAGACCTTGGTGCTGGTTGGTGCCATTCCTGTCTTTTTTTTTTTGGCAGGATTGGGGTTTCAACTCAGGGGTTTGTGCTTGCAAAGTAGGTGCTCTACTGCTTGAGCCACACCTCCAGTCCATTTTGCTCTGATTATTTTGGAGATGGAGTCTCACAAGCTATCTGCCCGGTTGGCCTCAAACCTTGATCCCCAATTTTAGTCCCCCAAGTAGCTAGGATACAGGTGTGAGCTGCTGGTGCCTGTTTTTTTTTTCCCTTTTATTTTTTTGATATTCAGGATTGAACCCAGGGCTTCACACTTGCTAGGCAAGCACTCTACCACTTGAGCCACACCCCCAGCCCTTTTGTTTGCATTTTGTTTTTGAGTTAGGATCTCACTAACTTTGGTTGGCTGCCCTTGAACTTGCAATCTTCCTGTTTCTGCCTCCAAGAAGCCAGGATTATAGACATGCACCATAATGCCCAGCTTCTGGAGCCTGTCTTTCCTGAGACCACACTGTGGAGAGTGTAGGAAAGCAGAGTGGCCATTGTTGCTTGTAGCTTCAGATTCTGGGTCCAAGAGAGTTCTGGGTAGAACACTGGGTCAGGCAGGGTGAGCTACTGCAAGGGCATTAGTAAATAAGAAGGAGCTCTTACACAGCCTTGAGATCCTTTGCCTCTTCCCTAAATTCAGAGCATGCCAGACATCAAGTTAGTGTGGACTGTGTGCCAGTCCTTAAGAGCAGAAGGCTCAACAGAGTCCTCGAGAATGGCAGTGCAATCTTCTTGGGGAGGCCTCCCTTCAGTCAGGGAAAGCAAGGTGTACTCAGATAAGGGCAAGGGGCAGGATGAGATCAGGAAGAAGTGTAGGGTGAGCAGTCTACTCGGATGCTTCAGGAACTTGAGCAGGCAGAAGGAGAGGGGCATTTGATGTGAGAGGAGGGAGAGGTAAGGCAGATGTAGGGCCAGCTCTCAGACCCTTGTCAGCCCTGCAAGGTTCTGGCTGGGTTGCATGGTACAGGCAGGAACAGGCTGTGTCTCTGCCCCCAAGAGTTGACCTTCTATTTGGGGCGATGACTCGCACTGAAAAAAAAATGTAACTAACACCCCCAGCAGCCTACACTCTGGTTGGAGTGCAGAGGATGGCTGGGAAGGTCAGCCCCATGGAGGGGCAGAGTGTCAGCCACATTTGTAGGAAGGGGACAATCACTGGACTGTCAATTCTGAGAGGACAGGAGTCTGTACTTCAGTTGAATTTGCTCATATGGTAGGTAAGGTAGTCCCCTTATCTGTGGTTTTGCTTTCAGTTACCTGTGATCAACCATGGTATGAAAATATTAAATGGAAAATTCCAGAAATAAACAGTTCATTAAATAACTTTTATAGAGTATATTATTATAATTGTTCTATTTTATCAGTAGTTATGTTGTTAATCTCCTACTGTGCCTAATTTATAAATTAAAATTATCATAGGAAAAAACAGCACATACAGGGTTTAGCACCATGTGTGGTTTCAGGCCTCCTCTGGGGGCTTGGAACATATCCCCTGCAACTCAGAAGGACTGTTGTACTGCATCACGAATGCTTAGCACAGCGCTTAGCTCACTGAAGACATTTAACAATGTCTAATGAATGAGCAGATGATTTGTGTAGGCAGAGACATCTGAAGATGGTGCTCAAAGCCAGGAGTGGGGGAGCTCAGAGCATCACATTGGCAGGGATGGGGTGAGAGCAGCTCTGGCTAGAATGTGAGGCTCATATTCAGGGGAGATGAGGCCACCCTGATGGGTTGGGGCCAGTTGAGAAGGGCCTTGAATGCCAAGCCAAGTGGCTGTCTCCCTAGCCTGTTCCCCTTCAGGCTAGTCCCTCCTCCTTTCCCTCCTTCTCAGATATTTTTGGATCCTTCTAGAGCAGGGACTGCATTCTGAGCTCAAACAGGTGCAGGCAAAGCCTGGCCTGGAGTTCTGTACTCACAGGAAGTGGGTTGAGCTGGGAGCTCAGCCCAGAACCAAGCCAGGGGAGAGCCCTGGGGTTTGCTAGTCCCCACCTTTCCTCCCTCCTCTAGTAGATCACTGCCAGAACTGCTGCCCTTGGTCTTCCTCCAAGTGGCCATTGGGTTAGGACCTAGGCCACCCAGTTATCTCATAGAATTTCCCCTAGATGGCAATAGGTAAAGGCTTAACAAAGTCATTCCCTTGAAAAAATACGTCTCTGATGTGCATCTGACTTGTACCGAGTGTCAGTCCTGGTAGCACCTCCCTACATGCTTGCATATGCCAGAGGAGCCTCTAGCCAGTGTGTTGATGACTCAGTTTTCCCTCCTACCTTTATTCCAAGTGTCAGTTTAAGATTACTTATTTTTCTAGCACTGACCCAGGGGGACTGGAGACTAGAAATGGTCTCTGGGACCTGGAAGGGGCACTAGAAAATATTGGGATCAAGCACTTTCCCTGGACAGGCAGAGACTAGCAGAATGAGATTGAGGACAGCAGTGATGATACTAGAAGGCTGGTGGTGATCTCTTTTCTTTGCCTCATCTTCCTGCCGCAGTTTCCTTTTTGAGCTGGTAGAGCACCAGGGCTCAATTAGCCACCAAGTCCTTTATTATCTCTGTACTTGTTTCTTCACCTATAAAATGGGGATTATAATACTTGCCCTGTTTACAGCATGGAGCTGTTGTATGATTAAATTAAGGAAATGGCTATTAGTACTTAAGATATTCTTTGATACCAGATACTTTTTAAGGTTGAAAGGACTGTGAGAATGTGGTATTGAACAAATGCTGCACCTTACCATTTGCCATCAGTTTCCTCAGACATCAAGAGACACGAACAACCCAGGAAATCTATCTACATTTCTGCTCCTACTCAGGACTGTTAATATCCTTGGGATTCTCTGTCCTCAAAGAGCTTACAAACTAGGAGAGGGGATAGTCCATGCTTATGAGATGAATAGAGAGCCTTATAAGGCAGATAGAATCAGGGGCTAAAAATAAACAGCCTGAGAGATCATAGAAGGGGCAGCAGTTGTTGGAGAGGCATTGTGGTTGGGGGGGGCTTGAACTGGGTGTCAGAGCATGTAGATACCAGGATGATAGGGGCAGGCCCTGGGACTTTGGGGCTGGCGAAAACATAACCAGCTTAGTGTGAGAGTGTGTCAGGAAGATTTCATAGTGCTAGGCTTAGATGTTGGTTCCTATATTATTTTCCTGTGGCTGCCATAGCAAATTATGACAAGGCTTAAAACAAAAGGAATGTATTATTTCACAGTTTTAGAGGTCAGAAAAGTCCAAAAACAAGATGTTGGAAGGGCCACACTCCTGAAGGCTCTAGGAGAGGACCTAGAACCTTGCTTCTTCCAGCCTCTGGTAGCTGCCAGCCATCCTTGGAATTCTTTGGCTCTCTAGTCTTATTGCTCCAATCTCTGCTCCTGTCTTCCCTTCTGCCTTCTCCTGGTCTGTGTGCCTGTGTCCTCTCATCATATAAGACATCGAGAACATTGTATTTAGGGCCTATCCTAATCCAGTACAGCCTCATCTTAATTTACTACATCTGTAAAGACCATATTTCCAGATAAAGTCCCATTCTCAGGTTCTTAGTGGACACGAACGTTAGGAGGACACCATTTAACCCACTACAGTTCCTTAGCCTTGGATCCCAGGTTGTCTAGAGTTGCTACCTCTGAATGTTTACTTCTCGCCTCTTTTCTAGGCAATAGTATGCTAGGAAGAGGTAGCAACTGTTTTCTTGGTCTCCCCTGCCTCCATGGTCCCTACAGTGGCCTCAGTGGTTAATTTGGAGCTCTGCTGACACAGAGTGAGGGTGTTGAATGAATGTATGCACAGCTGGCTGGAGCGGAAAATTTTAGAAGTAGCTTCTGAGCCTGTGGTGGTGCTGGGGAGGAGGGTAACTGCCTGGGGGTACTTTGCTGCATACCCAGAGGGGACAGGTCCTGAGGGAGGGAGGGCTGGTTCCTGGATGGCTGTGCAATGCAAAAAGCAAGGACTGAGAAGCTGGAAACCCAGGCTCAGTTTGCTTTCTGTGTGACCCCCCTGCACCGAACCTCTCTGAGTCTCGACCCCTCTATGCAGTGGGAACCAAGCAGTTGATATGCAGGATGTGGGGGACCCTCCTAATCCTCTGTAGAAGCTGCTTGGGACAAACTTCTGAGGGACTCCTCTCTGAGATTCCTATTCTCACAGTCCACTCCTGCCAATAGTAGAGGTCTCCCCCTGGAAGGGCGGAGTCCCTGGGTCTCCAAACCTGAGTCTGGGGTGTCAAGGCAGTTCTGGAATCTAGTCATTGTGAGACAACCTGATTCTGGAGAAAGCAGGGTGGGGAGACTGGTCTCCACCTCTTCAGGCCCTCTCCGCAGTCTTCAGGCCTTTTCAGAGATGTTCACCAATTACGACAGAGGCCTGGGTCAAGGGGCCCAGTCTCTCTCTTTTGAGCCTGGTGTTATTGTCTCCCTTCTATCCAACTCTCTCCTACCCTGCTAACCACAGCCACTGGTTCCCTTCCAATGTGGCTTGGCTTCTTTCTGTCTGATGTCAGATGACCTTGCACCCTCATGAGCAACCTGTCAGAGTCCCTGGGATCCACATCCCCACCCAGCACCTGAGACTCTGCTGCTGGCTAGTCAGTTTTCTCTTCCTACCTGCTCCTCTCCCCCTTCAATTAGATCCTAACGTCTTCAAAGGAAAGTGCTTCAGTTCAGCAATTAAGTTCATTTTGGTTAGCACATGATGAGAAGCTAGCTGGGAAAGCAGCTCTTCCTAGGGCCCTTTAGTAACATGAGGACTCGACCTGGGAAACTTAAGTGACTTGGCCAGTGAACACACAGCTTCATGGCACATCTCTGTTTCTGAATCCTGATCCTCTCATCTAAAATTCTTTGCTATTGAGTTGGGGAAATATCTTTCATTTTGCCATCAGTCATCCATCCATTCGTCCACATACTTCCCATCCATCCATCCATTTCCATCTACCCACTCACCCATCCATCCATCCATCCATCTGTCCAAATGGCTGTTTAGTGTCACTGACAGGCACTAAGCCAAATAAGTAAGTTACATAGTTTATTAGGAGATGGTAGATGCAGTGGTGAAAAATAAAGCTTTGGGTAGGAGATGGGATGGCTGACTGGGAGACAGTCTTCCATGGGGCCTCTGGAGAGGGTGCACTGAGGAGGGTTGTCAGCTGATCACTCTTGGCTTTGTGGAGCACACACGGGAGGAATGCAAAGGGGTGGCTGAGAAGGAAATGGCACAAGGGGCTGGGATGTGGGCAGTATGGTATTTTCTTTTCTGTTTTATTACTGATGAAACAAGCCCAGAAAAATTCAGTTACTTGCTGAAGTTGCCGCTGCTGATTAGGGGAGAAAACAGGTCCTTGATCCTGATTTTCACTGGCTCCTTCCTTTCTCTTCTTCCTTCTTCAAAGTCTCCAAGGCTGGTCCCCCACCATACTCCACTGGGAAGCTCTGCCTGACCACCAGCATTCTGTCTATGGGCGGTTCTGCAAAGGCCTCCCAGTGCCAGCCACTCCTGCCTCTTTGCTGTCTGGCAGGGCAGTAAGGCTAGTTATACCCAGACTTAGAGCTGATGGGCTTCAGTCCCAGTTAGCAGTTTGTGGACTTGGAGATGAAGTAAATTCAAAGCAGAATTCCTGGATAGGGCTGGTGGTGGGTTCCATGCTTTGCAGCCTGCAGGTCTCTGGCAGGACAGGTGTAATTCCCACAGTCAAGGCCCAAGGACAATGGTTCTTGGGCCAGATATTAGTGTGTGTGAGGACCATCTGGGAGCATGTTAAAAAGGCTCTCTAAAGGTCTCCTGCTCCCCTGAGTGTGGTGCAGAGGGTCTGCGGAACAGGCCCAGGAGTCCTGCTTTTCACTAAGCTCCTTTGGGTCCTTTTGCAGATGACCTTTGAGCCACCTAGAGGCACTAACTGGGAGAGGAGGCTCATTGTTTTTAGATTCTTTCAGTGCATCCAGCTGGTGCTTACAGTGCAGGACTATCTGCCAAGCCCTAGCTGAATACCTGTGATCCCCCTGGGAACAAAAGCCATCACAAAGGCCATCGCACAGGTGCTGCAGGAACACAGAGCAGACACACAAACTTAATTCAGTACTGAGGAGTGGAGGAGGGAAACTCCTGGGGTCAGGCTTCAAAACTGAGCTCTGAAGTAAGAGCTGGAATTAACCCAGGGGCAAGGTATGGCAGGGGGATTGGCACTCCAGAGACTGGTTAGAAATACACCCTGTGTGAAATTGATTCATTAAGAATAATTCTGCAGACCTGAATTGTGTCTTTATGCCTAGTACTTTTTCAGACCATGTGGGGACCTAAAGAGGTGCTGGACATAGCCCTTGACCCAGAGACTTCAACCTGGAAGGGAAGATAGGACACACATGTACTGTCCCTCAAGGTCACTACCACAGAAGGCAGGGTCTGTGCCTTGTCACTTTGCTCAGTGTAGACCCTCAGATATGAGTAAGTTGAGGCCAGATAGAGGGATCCATGTGACTTGGGATGGTAAGAACCAGAAGACATCACGAGAGACAGGATAGGGGCATGGACTGTGCAAAACAGGTGAGCCTGGGACCTAGGGAAGCAGGAGGGGCTTCCATGCAGGCCATCAGTATACCTGTATGGGTTGGATTCTGTTTCCCAAGAAGATATGTTGAAGTCCTAATCTCAATACTTCACAATGGTACCTTTATTTGTAAATGGGGTCATTGTAGATGTTGTTAGTTAAGACCAGGTCCTACTGGAAAAGGGTGGGCCCTATATCCATTATGGTGGTTTCATTATGGGAAAAGAAGTCACAGACCGAGAAGGTCATGTGAAGATGGAGGCAGCCTACAGGAAGGCAGCTGCAAGTTAGGGATTGCTGGCAGACACCAGGACCTGGAAAGGCAGGTTGCATTCTGACTGACAGGGTTCAGAGGGATTGGAGCCCTGTTGACACCTTAATTCAGACTTCTGGCCTTCTATCCTTTAAAGGCAGCTGTAGGACAGTAATACAAGACTGTGTTTAGGCTTTGATGCAGGAATTTGGTCCTTATTCAGATGAAAGGACCCTTAGAGCAGTCTGGCCTGCAGAACCCCTCTTGTGCAGCCTGGGGGTGGCTACATGTGGCCCTCAGCATTGACAGGCAGGGTCAGCCTGGGTCAGTGAGTGTAGAACATGCACTAGTTCTAGCCCTGCCCTTGGTGTTGACCTTCCTGTCTCTGGGGTGAGCCCCATGGGAACTAAGGAATAGATGACCTATCCTGGCCCTCTGTGTGGCCACGAGGCTGCCAAAGGAAAAATATATGTAATAGCTCAAGGGTTCCTGGTGGCAAGAGCCTCATCTAGTTTCAGTATTAGAATAGACAAGATGGGACGCAGAGAGCTCAGGCTCTTGATGATGCTAAAGCCACCAGAGGAGGAGGCTACTCTCAAGATTACCTGTTGTGGTAGAATATCCAGAGAGGGGGCTTTGTAGGAGGCCTTACACTTACAGGTCTAAGGGGCATGTCCCAGGTATCTGAGGCTCTAGCAAGGCTGCTGTCTGAGCAGACATAAGATTTCTAGAATGGTCCCTTTGGGGTGACCTGAGTATGGTAGATATCCTTTCCTGTGGCATTCCAAGCTCTGGAAGAAGAATTCGGGGTAATGGGTGGATTTTCTCTGGAGGCTTTGAGAGTATGTACTACTCATGGAGCACCAAGGGCAGGGTCCTTTCCTTGTTCTAGTGACCAGATTCTGGAGGGCTCTTCTGGTCTCAGATGCCATGGCCTTACTGTCTTGAACTCAGACAACTAAGAACTGATTTCACATGGCTCTCTTGGAACTGACTGTCCTTTGATTTCTAGTAATGACCCCAGAGAGACCCTCCCTGCATTCTTCTGGTGACATTGGGAATACTGCAGGCCTTATAGCAAAGGCTGCAGCTTATGTCTCACCCAGATCCTTTCTAAAATCTCCATGTGGAGCTGGGCATGGGGAACTAGCAAGACTTCAGTTCTGCTGTGGGTGCCTCTTGCCTAACCCTCATCAGGAAGCTGCCCTTTGTAGGAACAAGTGAATGAGCAAGCCCAGGCACCAGGTATCAGAGACACGGTGAAATGTGAGCCTGAAAGGGTTAGAAATACCAGAGAAGAAAAGAGGTCATATTTGTTTGGGATCCCGCATGTGAAGACTATGAATGAGAAGTCAGGAAAGCTTTTATGTAGTTCTGGCTCTATTTCAGCCCACTGGGGAACTTCCAATACCTTCCTTTCCCTCCCTGGACCTTGTTTTCCTCATCTGTGAAGAGAAAGAATTGAACTATTAATCTTCCCCCACAATTGAACCTAGGGCCTCACACATGTGGCTCTACTACTTGAGCCACATCCCCAGGCTTCTCCCTCCTTATTATTATTATTTTTTTTTTGAGCACGAATCAGGATTTTATTCTATTTTTTTTTCATTTAATCCTTCAATTTCTTTTTATTATTATTATTTTATTATTCATATGCATACAAGGCTTGGGTCATCCTTCCTTTTTTTTGAGATACAGAATTACTAACTTTGCTTAGGGCTGGCCTCAAACTCTTGATCTTCTTGCTTCTACCTCCCAAGTGGTTGGGATTACAGACATGTGCCACCATGCCCAGCTTGAACTAGTTAATTTCTAAGTTCCCTTTTAGTTTTAAGAGTCTCAAATGCAAAAAATAACATAAGGATGGATAATAATATAAGATTTGGGGGTATGAGACACAGCTCGAGTGTTAGAGTGCCAGCCTAGCAAGCATGAAATCCTGAGTTCAAATCCCAGAATGCCACAAAAAATTTGGGGGCTGTGAACATAGGGCCTGGAGGTTGAGCCCATCTTTTATGGATTTGGTGACACCCTCTGAGGAAGAAGGTGGAAACCTCTGGCTTCTTTGTGTCTGGACAACAGTTTTTCCAGAAGTGTTTTTGGGCCAGGGCAGAATAGCTGTTCTGTTGCTGCCCCAGTCTCTGCCCTTGGCTTGACCTTCCTTCATCACTTACTGTGAGTAGGTGTGGAAATGGGCTTATAGCCCAGGCCCATTCCTGTCCCCAGACCAGCCAGAGCCTCCGAAGAGAGAAGGGCCACTCCAAGACAGACTCTTCCTGAGTTGCTTGTGGCTGGCAGCAAAGGAGAAGAAGCCCTGGGCAAATAGAACTCCCTAGCCCCCGACTGAATTCCCAGACCCAGAGGGTCAATCGAGTAAAGTATGGATGAGCTAGCTGGGCTCTTCTTCGAACCTGGTTCTCTTTTGGCTACTTAGTGAACTTGGGTTTTGGCCAGGTGTTTTTGCTCATCTAGGAAATAATTGTTATCATACCTGACATCTGTTGAGGGCTTTTAAACATCACACTCCGAGGGGGTTCCCAAAGCAGGTATTATGATCTATATTTTGTGGGTAGATAAAATTGAGTACAGGAGGATTAAGGAGCAATCCAAGGTCATAGCAGCTGGTAAAACAGCAAGGGCCAGAGCCCAGCAATCCTGATTTTAAGTGCATCCAGGGAAACTAGTCTTTCATTCAAAGGGCTAGGAGCCTCCTCAGCCCTTGAAGCATGGCAAAGGAAAGCCACGAACTGTGGTCCTGGACCAGGCTGGGGAAGGTATCAGATTCACTTCCCAAGCTGGAGAATCAAGCAGACTTCTTCCAGCTTCCCTGGGTTGGGAAAGAGATGGGTCTGGTGTCATTGCTCCTTTTACCTGCCAAGCACCAATAGTTCTGACTTTAACCCAAGGCATCCAAATGGGAGCTACATCTCCTTTGGCTCCCAGTGGGTTTCTTCTTGCCTGGTGCCCAAAAGTTAAACCATTGGCCCTCCCAGCATCCCTCCCCACAGATCCCAGGGAGATTCAGTTTCTTCAGCCTGGGAGGTGGGAGAAACCAGTCACCTGCCTCTGTCTGTCTCAGAATCCAGCCTGCATGGCTTCCTCCTTCCTTGCCGCCTTCTACCAAGCTTAGCCTCTCCAAGGGGAGGAAGTTATTGCACAATGACTCCTGCAAGGATTTCTGTGCTAGACTCTGGAAAACCTGGGTGCTAAACAAAGTAATCCCTTCTAACAGTCAGTTTATACGGAGGGGGTAGGACTTAACATGTTGCTTCTTCCAAAGGTGTTTGCCTTTCAAAAATGAGTAAGCATCAGATATACTCATGAATCCTCCAGGCATCTGTGACAAGCATATATATGTATGTATGTATCTATCCATATATATATCTATATGTATATATATTATGTATAGGTCATAGAATTTCCTGCAATTTCTCTATGTACCTTTCAAACTAAAGAGTCCCAGGAATTGGGGTGGGGTGGAGATACAAAGTTATTCTGTCAATTGTCTATACTTCATAGGTCAAAAAAACAGTTGTGTTGAAGTCTTTAATTCTTTTCTTTTTTTTTTTTTTTTTTTGGTGGTACTGGGGCTTGAGTTCAGGATCTACACCTTGAGCCACTCCACCAGCCCTTTTTTATGATGGGTTTTTTTGAGATAGGTTTTACCAACTATTTGCCCAGGCTGGCTTCAAACTGCAGTCCTCCTGATCTCTGTCTCCTGAGCAGCTAGGATTACAGGTGTGAGTCACCAGCACCCAGTGAAGTCTTTAATTCTTTTTAAAAGGAGGAAGAATTGGGTGGGTTAAGAAACCACTGTCCTAAGGTAAACAGCTGCTGTCGTTGGTGAGTGTGGGTGGAAAGGTGGAGGCATGGCCCAATGTAGGGATAGTTTGGAGAGCCCAGTTCTCTATAAGCAGCCATGGGGCCCTCTGGCGTCAGGACAAGCATGTCTCAGGGTTTTGCTCATTAGTGAAATCAAACTAGTTGGTCTGTGAGATGGTCCCTTTGACCCCCAGGGTTTGATGGTTCCCTTCAAACCCTGAAGTTTCTCATTTCTCTCTGATGGCTGCTTTTGCTGTTGTATCCTATCCTGTGGGTGAATCATTTTGGGGCTGCAGTTTAGCCAGAGACATGTTGTCCTGGTGGGATTAGCCTTGACTTTAGGAGGTAAGCCAGGAAGCCAAAGAAACCTTCCAAGATTGACTGCCTCTTCCACTGCACCCTGACATCCTTGTCTTGAGAAGAGGTAAGGGCCAAAAAAAAAAAAAAAAAAAAAAAAAAGGCCAGAGAGTCTCTGATCTTGGGAGGATGTGGAAAACCCTTCCTCTCGAAAGCATTTCCCTGCTGAGTCCTTGGGCATCAGCTTTCTGCCAGGTTGTCTGATGAAGGCTTCTTCTATGAAGTGGAAGAACATGGGGCCCTGAGCAATGAACATTTACTCTGTGGAATATGGACAACAAGAAGAGAGACAGTAGAAGAGACCATTGACGCACATTTGCACAGCAGTATCCAGAGATGAGATCTAGAAGAAGGAAAGGTCAGGTTGCCACCCTGGCCGTGTGGACTCTGTGTTCTGATGTGCTCCTACCCCCATACTGGAGATATATCCTATGAGAAAGTGACGTATGGGCCACGGGCAGCTGGCAGATGACTTGGGATTCCTCTGCATTTCAAGGATGGGGGGTCCTGACCCCGCTGGGATAGACTGATCTAGGCATAGAATTGAAAAAGATTTTTCCCCTGGGATTTTTGTCATTTGTATAGTTGGGTATGAGTGATGGGTTAAAGGTATTTTACTTACGTGTGACTTTGGACTTTCTGTTCAAATAGATAAGTTGTGTGGAAGAAGAATCTTGGCAGATCCTTGTTGGAAATGTGTGTTAAGGAGACTTGGACAGAATGGAGGTTTATGCTGAGGTGAGATCAAAGAAGATTAAATAAAGTGAAAGCGCTTAGGTTTTGAGCTCTGTTCTTTTGATTCCCATTTTTAACTTTAGGACAGAGCTTCCTGGCTTGGTGCTGAGGAAGGTTAAGTGTGGAGGGTCTCAGGCCTTGGTGTTCTTTGGAATTACCTTGTGAAAAACACAACTATGCACTGGCCTGACCTAAGAGCCTGGGCTCCAGGCATGAAAACTTCTGCAGGTGCAGCACACACTCCCATTGAGCAGAGTTCTGCTGGAATGGCTTGTTCAGCAAACATCTTACCTATGCTGTGTCTGCTTCCTGGTTTCAAGAGAGGTTGATAATTCTTGCCTTTTCTGCCAGAGAGGGCTGGTAAGAGGATAAAAGAGTAAGAGCACTTGAAGTCATGAAGTCCCAGTGAGGGCAACACAGAATCTAGCCAGAGCCTTGCACATGTGGATCAGTAAAGTGAAAAGAGATGCTGTAAGGTAGGCTTCTTGAGGTGTTGGAGAAAACAATGGAGAGGAGACTAGAGGGAGGTATTTTTAGGGAGACACGGAGAGGAAGGGAGCAATGATTGTCAATTTCCTTCCACCCATCTCCCTGTAAACAGTGTGGCAGACAGATTCAAGGAGGGCAGGAAGTACAAAGTTAGTCTGGCTAACCCCAGACTGTTTAATCTTCTCTTTCTGCAGAACTCTAGCAGGTAAAATACCTGGGGTGTTGAAAGAACTCTAGACTGAGGGCCACTGATGTGGGCTCTGTCTCAATCTGATGCTGGCCTCTGGCAAGCCTTTTAAGCTCACCTTCCTAGCCAGACTTCTTTCCCAGTTGGACTCCCTGGCCCTTGGCATTCCACAACACTCTGAGTTCATGGCAAGTGCTGTGGAACGAGGGAGGAGCTGAGGAAACAAATTCAGGGTGCTTGGTCGTTGGTGAGGAGAGAAAAGAGGAACTGCTGGGACTGTGGGCTGGTGGGAGAGCTGAAAGCCTGGCTCCCAAAGAGGGAGCTGGTGCAGAGATGGCACCTGGAGAGAAGCAGGACTGGCTTGTGTAGTGCTCTGCTTGGGTGCTTGGGGCTGGGGCCCAGCCTATCAGGAATTCAGGCCTTTCTGGGGGTCTATTCATGTGCCCTGATGTCAACATACAGGCCTGTCCGGGGCTGGGGTGGCTGTGTTGGCAACAGCATATACAGTATGGTACTTCATGTCCTGCGATGGACCCAGACTCATTTCACCACATCTCAACCCACTTGGGATTTTCTGTGCCCTCCCACACCTCCTAATCCAGCTGCCAATAGGGTTTCAGCAAGATGCTAAGGAGGCCAGGGAGGGAAAGAAGGATATCAGCCTTTGATGTGAGGGAATTGAGCTGAGCATATCGGGAGGCTCCCTGCGCATCGGACATGCCTCCCAGGACAGACTCGGGTCCAGTGGCACAGCTGCTTCCTGAAGTCAAGCTCTGGGGGCCCAATAGGACAGCTGGTTTCATTGAGAGACTTTCTGTCAGAAGTTATTTTTATCCTGGGAAGGAAGGTCAATAGGGCTTGAAGCCATCACCCTTAGTCTTTGTCACCCTGAATCATTTAGCAGAAGGTTAGAGGCAGCTTGGCTTTAAGGTATAAAAACCAGGAGGTGGTATGGATGTAATTGTGTATACACACATGTACATGCTGGACTTTTTGTTCAGGGCCCAAGAATGGAAATATACAGCAGTGTGAAAGTTGTGGTAAACCCCTAACATGTGGGGTCCTCATCCCCTTTGGAGCTATGCAGGCCTCTAACTCCTACAAGGGGCAGAGTGTCTTTTGAGAATATCTGAAATGTTACAGGACACCAAATCTAGAGTCCATTCAACTCAGTATCATCATCACCACAACCATCATAAATATCACCATGGTTGTCATCATCATCAACACCAGCATCACCATTATTTCTACCAATTGCCACCATCACCATGGTCATCATTGTCATCATCATCAGTCATCATCATCTTCATCGTCATATCATCACCCTCATCAAGCAACAGGGGCCTGTGGAAATGGATAAGTTACCCAGAGATAAAGCCTCAACCACTGCTGTTCCAAGGGCAAATGCCAGGTCCAAGGAGACCCACCCCAACTTGGGAGTCTGTAAGGGGCATTCTCACAATGGGGCTTCTGGGAACAGAAGCCTTGGAGTCAGGGTTATTTGGCTTGACAGTTGCAGTGATTTGCAACTTGGCATGTTAGAATTACTGAAGAAGTCTTTTAAGTGCTGTGCTGGGACTATACCCTGGACTATTTAAATCAGAACCATTGTGGAAAGGGAGGAACCATGGGAACAAAAGCCAGGTGACTCCACCATACAGTTAGTGCTGAGAGCCACAGGTAGATAGGCAGTTTTATGAGTAGTATAGACTAGCACCTCTCAAACTACTATGTAAATCAGTCACTTGGGTGTTTTGTTAAATGCAGATTCCAATCAGGGAGTCCTGGCTGGAGCCTGAGACCTGCATCTCCAGCAACTCCCAGGCAATGCTGAGGCAGTGGCTTTGAACCATGATTTGAGTAGCAAAAGCCCGGCTTGGAGTTTGGGCCATCTCCTTTGCAGCCCTGAAGTCAAATGGCCTAAGCTAGTTACTAGCAACATGATCTTGGTAAGGTCTTCAATGCTTCTCGTTCAGTCTTCTCACATGTAAAACAGAGCTACAACTAATACTTGTTTTCTAGGAGCAAGTAAGGTTAAGCAAATTCAGTGAGTTTGAGTAAATTCAGTGAGATTAAGTTAATGTTTTCTATTGCCTGGCACTGTGAGTATTTATATAAATATGTCATATATATATCATATGTTTTATAGATATGTCTTGTTGCTTAGGGGACTTGGGTTAAACCAAGTTCCTGCCATGAATTCTTCTCCAGGGCCAAGAGTTGGGGTGCTAGAGGTGAAGGAATCAGGGCTTAGGCTATTTAGGTGCTAATGAAAGAACATTTAAATAAGTGACATCCAGCTCCCTATCCTGCCCCACCACACACAACCAAGGAACCAGGAATTCTTGCTGGTTACTCACATGTAACCACAGACCTCTTCTAGCACTTTCTGTGGGCCAGGCAGTGGCTCATGGGCCCTGGGAACACCAAATTAAGACATGATTCCTGGCATCCGGGGGCCAGGAACATGATTCTGGACTTCAGGCAGGGTCTGAGGTCCTCATGGGAAGGAGTTCCCTGTGCCCTCTGAACACTCATGGACCAGGAGTTGTCAGTTCTGGGTTCTGGTCATCTCTTAGCCACCTCGGGGCTGGGGCAGACTAAAGACCGTCACTGATTTGGTTCTAAAATCTGCCTGGCAGTAATGAGGGAGGTTAAAGGCAGTCATGTGTATTAAAGTGCTTGGGAAAAGTTTTATACATTAATATACAGGGCTCCTTTAAATAAAGGCCCCAAAACCTCCCATCCTTCTGAAGTTGACACAGGTTGGCCTTCTGTGGGGACAGATGAAAAAATGTCTGTTCCTAATCCCCGGAAGCTGCCCCAGCTTTCTGAGAACTGGTAAGGCAACTTCCCCAAGGCAGAAGGGCTTTTCTTCATGGAGGCAGAGTTGGGAGCACCAGGGTTGTCCTGAGAGAGAGTACCGTACCCACTAGAGAGGTAGAGAAAGAAGCCCTGAGAGTCAAGGGAACTGGGGCTTTGTCTATCTCAGCCATACCACAATGGGGCACCTGTGTCCTCTGACGGCAGGCTTCCTCATTAAACAGATCCTAGCCTGGGCAGGATAGGCCCAACCCTTAATTCTCAACCCTTTCCCAAAGATATTAAACTTAACCCTTGGCAGTGGTCTCTGACACAAGGCTTCTGTCTGCTATCTCCCGCTCTGCTTTTCCTGTGCCCTCTGTTCTCTGGATAAAACTATAGGCCCTTAGAAGGGGATCCCCTCAGAATGGGTTGGCTGAGGCCACTGGGAAGCCGAGGCCCTGCCCATTTTGGATATCTCCTCCTCAGGCCCTGTCCCTGAGGTAGTGAGGCCAGCAAATGCCTGCCCTTAAGGGGACAGGGTTAGATGTGTGACTTAATAAGGTTGAGAGCCACAAGTAATCCCCTGAGTACTTTGCCTTGTAACCTAAGATTATCTGGCCTGCAAACAACTGTTTTCACCCCTTTGCTGATAGCAGTATAAAAAGCATGCTGGTTAATGACTCTAGGAACTGACTAGGGGTAGAATGTACAAGCATTTGTCCTATCTTGGAAGTATCTCCTCATGATCCAGGCTGCACGTGCCTGTCAGCAAGGTTGAGGAAGGACTGGGAGGGCTTATCCAAGTTTCCATCCATACTCAGTCATCAGGACTGAGTGGGAAGACTTGAAGGTCAGGGTCAGGGTATTGGGACTCTCAGGCTAGTGCAGCTGCTTACTTCTTTAGTGATGGACAGCAGGCCGAGCCTTTAACTCCCTGATCTGTGGTCCCCATATCCTGGGAGGGAGGCAGGTGGTCATGAAGAGCCAGGGTTGGAGATATAACACTACACACTAAACACACACCACCCTCCCAGGAAAGGAAGCTAGACTAATGTAGACTCTTGAAAAGCAGAGCAAAGTGCCAACCCTGTGAACTGACCAATCATGTTCTAATCATTTAGAACTGCAAGTCCCTGCTTCGGGTGGCACAGAAGATGTTGGCAATTTGTTGGAGAATCATTTCTCTGCTGGAGATGCAAGTCTAGAGGAGAAAGAAAGGGCGGTTTATGCAGATGCGGCCCCTGGAGACAAGAATCTGCTCCTTCACTACCCAGACAGCAGGGAGGCTGAGAGCTTGGAGCAGACCACCGCTGGGGTCCCTCCTGCTGCCACCGGCCTGGGCTCTGAGTCTGAAGCCAGCCTCTCCAATGCCTCAGCTACAGAGTCAGCTCCATCTGGGGGTGCTGCAGAGCCTGGGGAGGGAGAGGAGGTCTCACCAGCAGCAGGTGCCCTTCTTCCAGGAGGGGACAAGGGGCCCATGGAAGAAGGGAGGCCAGAGCTCAGTTCCAGAGAGGAACCAGGAGAGGAGGAGGCTGAGATGGAGCTCTCTATGAAGGGGGCTGCCAGTGGGGAGGCAGAAGTACAGGTGGAGAATAGTGAGGGGGAAGTCAAGGTTGTTGTAGGAGACAGCCTTGTACAGGCAGCAGCAGCCATAGCAGAGCCTGAAACCATAGGAGCCTCTCCTAGTTTAGAGGGTGAAGAGGTCCATGCCCCAGAGGTGGAAGGTAAGGACAGCTCAGGACCTGATCACCAGCCAGCAGAGCTAGATGGAATCCAGGATGCTGGCAGAGTATCTGCAGAAGAGTCAGAGACTGCCAGTGATGCAGAAGCTGGGAAGGTAGCTGAGGACCAGTCCCAGTCCCAGGCCCACACCCCAGAGACAGAAGACAAAGGCAGCCCAGAGTCTAATCACCAGCACTCAGAGCTAGATGGAACCCCTGAGGCCATGTCTGCAGGAGTAGAGTCAGAGGCTGAGATAGATACAGAAACCGAGGAGAGGGCTGAGGACCAAGGGGAGTCCAGCCCCAGCCAGGAGGCTGGCCTATCCCCAGAAGCCAGTGAAGAGTCTGGGGGTACACAGAGCTCTGGGGCTAAGGAGACTGAGGAGGAGAACCCATCCAAGGGCCAGGTGCCAGGGATGCCTGAGGAGGACCCGGATGACACCTCCTCCTCTGAAGAGGAGGGTGAAGAAGGCGAAAGTGAGGAGGAAGAAGGAGTTCTAGATAAAGAAGAGTCTGGAGAAGACAGCGGTGATGGGGCTAGCTCAGAAGAAGAAGAGGGTACTCCTGAGGAGGCTGGGGAGCCCCAGGAAGCATCAAGAACCACAGGCCCTAGGGAGAAAGGGGCCCAGCTCAGCACAGAGGATTTGAATACAAGGTCCAGGGATGGCAAGGCCCAGGACACTGAGGCAGAGGAGCCTGAAGAGGGACATCAGGGGACGGGGAATCCTGTAATTGCTGCTCAGGGTAGGATTTAATTCCTTAGGGCAGATGCATTCTTTGTGGAAGTCTTACATGTAGAGTGGCAGGCAGGGATGGCATGGGTAGGAGAGCCTCTACCTAGGCCTGGGTTTGTCAGATGGGTCTCCATCCCAGGTACTGGCCCAGGGAGGTACCTTTGGATGATTTCTCACCCACTTACCTCCAGTGTGGAGGAACTGAGTGAGAGGATCCAGAGGGAGTCAGGCCCTCAGAAAGCTCCTTCTAGAGTTGCCAGGCGTACTTTAATGTGGAACAGTACCTTAAGGATGAGGACTGATGGCAGGTTCAGGCGCTGGGATCAGCTAGTGGAGGAGGTGCAGGCAGTTGGTGGGTGGGTTGGGAACCATCAGGTGCTTACCTTGTGCACCAAAACTTGGGTCTCCCCTTGAAGACCTCCCATAGGAGGTGTGGGGAACAGGAACCAAGGGATCAGGATTTAGGTATCTGAGAACTGAGGCTGACTGTGACTACTGCTGTCTCTCAAACATCCACCTAGAGCAGCTGTCAAAGGGATGGAGAGCCGGGCGCCAGTGGCTCACGCCTGTAATCCTAGTTGCTCAGGAGGCAGAGATCAGGAGGATCATGATTTGAAGCCAGCCCGGGAAAATAGTTTGTGAGACCCTATCTTGAAAAAATCCTTCACAAAAAAGGGCTGGTGGAGCGGCTCAAGAGGTAGGCCCTGAGTTCAAGCCCCAGTACTGCAAGATAAATAAAATAAAGTAAAATAAAATAAAATAAAAAAGGGATGGGGAGTGGTGAGGGTAGGGGAGAGGGCAGGGGTAATGTTAGGCTGTGTCTGATGCCCAGATGGGCAGGACCCACAGACCTCACCCACTATCTGCATGGGTAGAGCAAAAGGTGGCTTTCAGGGTGGAGGTTGGGGTCAGGTTGTATTTCTCAGATGGCTTCTCCATGTTTCCTCAATGTTCATATTGTCATCAGATGGGGCTGTCATCAGTAAGCCCCTGCCCTTTTCCCGTCCTCCTTGTTCTGGGTCTGGGGTCAGGAGTTCTCTGGGTTTGATCTCCTGAGATGCTATAGGAGGCATAGTAACACTGGCCTCCTTCTGCTCCACAGGCCTAAGTCTAAGATCCTCTGAGCAGGCAGCCTGGCTAGAAAATGGCTGTGACCTTAGAGGCTCAAGGTCATGAGAAACACCCAGCATAGAAGCTAGGTGCTGATGGCAGTGGGGCATACACATCTCTTGTTTGCCTAGAAGGGCAGCTCACAGCTGACCCCTGAGAGAGAGAGAGAGAGAGAGAGAGAGAGAGAGAGAGAGAGAGAGACACACACACACACACACACACACACACACACACACACACATACACCCCCTCACCCCAGTAGTTCCTTCCTCACATTTCTGCAGTCCTGATAAGGTGCTCATCTATTGGTCAGTTGTTTGCTTGGAGCCCCTTAATAACTCCAGTTGCCTTGGAATGAGACAGTGACCTTTAAGGTTGCCTGGTTAGTTCCTATGGACCTCTGTCTTCCCAGAACCCTCCCACCTTCCCTGTGACTGACCACCACCTTCTTCCTGCTTCTGTTTTTTGTGTTTTTTTTTTTTTTGGTAGCACTGACTGGGGTTTGAACTTAGGGTCTCATGCTTGCTAGACAGGTACTCTACCACTTGAGCCACCCCATCAGTTCTTTTTTTTTGTGATGGGTTTTTTCAAGACAGGGTCTCACAAACTATTTTCCCGGGCTGGCTTCAAACCTCGATCTTCCTCATTGCTACCTCCTAAGGAGCTAGGATTACAGGCGTGCAGGCATCTTCTCCCTTCTTTATTAGTAACTCCTCACCAGTGATTCTTAGGGACAGTTTCTCTGGCTCCCCCTGCTAAGCCTGCAGGATACTTCTTAGGTCTTAGGTTCTCATAACTGTTGGGAGTGTCCCTTCTGCAGCCTCTTCACTGTTCATAATTACCACATATTTTAAAGACCATTCATCAGCTTGCTCTCTCCCTCTGAATTGCAGGACAGCTCCAAAAGGGCAGGAGCTATGTCTGTGTTGGCCCCTCTGTATTCTCAGGGTGATGCTTGGTACTTAGCATGTAGTCTTTTTTTTTTTTTTTGGGACTTGAACTCAGGGCTTTGTCCTTACAAAGCAGGAGCTCTACCACTTGAGCCACACCTCCAGTCCATTTTGCTCTGGTTGGTTTGGAGATGGGATCTTACAAACTATTTGCCAGGGCTGCCTCAAACTGCAATTCTCCCAATCTCAGCCTCCCAAGTAGCTAGGATTATAGGCATTAGCCATCAGCACCTGGCTGTAGTCATCTTTTTTTGGAGACAGAATGTAGCCCAGACTGACCTTGAATTTGTGATCTTCTTGTCTTAGCCTCCCAAGTGCTAGGATTATAGACATGAGCAACTACACCTAGCATGCAATACATTTTTCTTTTTCTTTTTTTTATTATTCATTTATTCACATGTGCATACACTGTTTGGGTCATTTCTCCCCCATGCCCCCCTCTCCCACCCTCCATTTTTCTTAAATAAATAAAATAGATCACGGGTCTTAGAAACTGAGTTTGGATTTTTAAGTTCCAGGACTCAGTTCAGTTCAGTTCAACTTGGCACCTACCTGAGGTCCAGCCCTGGTCCACCTGTAGTGGCTTAGCTTTGCCCTGACCCAATTGTGTTTCTCTCCCCAGAAGAGACGGATGATGTGAGTGAAGAAGCCCCAATGAGGGACCGCTCCCACATTGAGAAAACTCTGATGCTGAGTGAGGACAAGCCATCTGATGATTACTCCGGTAACCAGAGGAAGGAGTTGGACTGGGGCAGCTCCATGGCTGGCAGCCAGGCGACAGGGAACCAAGGGCTGTAGCTCTGAGGCCAGAGGTGGGGGGGGACACAGGGAAGAGAGCCCTGGAGGTGGGGGCTGTGAGAGGGGGCAATCCAAGCAGAGGGACCAATGTAAGTGTAGATAGAGGGCAAATCCCAGGGCTACCGACTGTAGGATGGGCCGACCTCCGTCCTCTGGCAGGGAGGATAGTTAATAAGAACTTATCCCATTTACTTTGATTTTTAGTGTACAAAGCTGCTTCATGTCTGGTGTTTCATTTCATCCTCATAATGATCCAAGGATTTCAGCGGGACTGGTTGTCCTCTCTTAACCCATATCTAGGCAAGCTCACGGCAAGCAGTGATTTACTCTTGGCACGCAGCCAGAGAGTGGCAAAGCAATGGCTAGAACCTTGCTAGCCTGACCCTTGGTCCCATGCACACCCAGCCACTCCCAATCATTCTGCTTTCCCAGGAGAACACACAGCATTTCTGGATCCTCCCAGAAGCACTGGGGGTGCAGTAATGGATCAAAGCAAGGGTGGCCATGCTGTGTCTGGGCCTAGGGCAGCACAAGCAGAGATGCACAGCGGAGAAAGACACAGGATTCTGTCTCCCAAAGAAAGGGCCTTCAGTTAGGCTGCAGGATTGGTCAATGTTTCTGGACACACTAATGAGGTGGGGAGGGAGCAGAGAGGTTTCAAAAAGAAAAAAGCACAGGAAGCTTTGCAGGGTGTATAGGAGAATGTTTTTGGTTTGAGAATTTCTGAGGTTTGGGATGTAGACCAGTTTCCTCCACAAAGTCTCTGGGCTGCAAATGGCCCCTGCTCCCCACCAGGCAGGTAGAGCTGTGTGGGTGTGAGATTGCTACACAGTGAAGAACAGCCTAGAGTCTGTCTTGCCTGGCGCTTTCCCCTCACTCCTCTCTGCCCTCAGCGGTGCTGCAGCGGCTGCGGAAGATCTACCATGCATCCATCAAGCCCTTGGAGCAGTCTTACAAGTACAACGAGCTTCGGCAGCATGAAATCACAGGTACAGCAAGAGCTTGAAGTCAGGGTTGCACCTCTGACCCACCTAGACCACCCTGGTGCCCACATGAGCTCACAGGCTCCCCACATGAGATGTGCTTGGATACCAGGGACCAAGCTCTCCTGAGGAGTGGACAGGACAGACACCTCAGTCCTGTGGAGCACACTGTCATGGAGGAGTGCTTAGTACTGTACAAGGGTTTGACAAACAGCATTTCATTGTTAAGCACTCAGTAGCACAGACTTGGATTTCCAAGGCAATGATGCCAATGTGCTCAGGAGCCCTCAAAGGCATCCTGTTCACTTAGGGATCATGTCTGAGTCCTCTGATTGGCTTGAATTCCTCCCTTCATCCTTATTGCTCTTTCTGGGTAGATTCCCTTGGGCCTGAATTCTTACTTTGTTTTGCTTTGTATTTATAGGGATGTGGTATATAGTCCAGGCTGACCTCAAACTCTTAATACTCCTAACTCTGCCTCTCAAGTGCTGGGATTTCAGGTGTGTGAACCACTACACCCTGCTAAGGCCTGAGTTCTTTTAAAAATAGTTTCTTTTTTCTTTTATGCAGCATTGGGGTTTGAACTCAGGGTCTTGCACTTGCTAGGCAGGTGCTCTACCACTTGAGCCACGCTGCAGCCCAGTTTTGCTTTAGTTATTTTACCTTGTGTTTTTGCCAGGGCCTGGACTGGACTGTGAACCTTCTATCTACACCTCCCACATAACTGAGATTATAGGTGTATGCAACCCTGATCTAAAAATTAGTTTTCAAAATGATGAAAATAAGACATATTTGTGCCAAGTATGCACTATTCCTCAAATAGTACAGGATAGTATAAATTGAAAATAAAATTCCTTTCTTTAAAAATTTTTTTAATTTTAATTAGCAAGTAATAGCTGTACAGGGGAATACACTGTGATATTTACATATATGCTTACAATATATCTTAAATTTACCCCCTCCATCCGTTCTCTCTCTTTCCCGCCTTCCCTCTTCTTAGAACTATTTCAACAGGTTTCATTCTTCTGTTTTCATATATGACTGTAAAATACATCCACCATATTCACCCTCATTCACCCTTTCCAAATGCCACCCCCCTCTCATTGGTACCCACCCTCACAAAAGAGCTATACAATTCTATTCTTAATATCCAGCTTCTCTAATTTCATTCCCAGAGACACCTACTGTCACAGTTTCTTGTGAATGCTTCCAGACATTTCCTCTGCATCTGTACACATAGAAAAGTATGTCTTTTTTATACACAGGATCATATTATTCTGACTGTGTGTATGTTTGTGGATATGTGCATACATGCACATGTGTGCATGTATATACATCATGGTGTGTGTGTGCTCACTTGTTTATGCATGTATATGGATGCTGTGTGTGTGTGTGTCATCTGTAGAATTTTCTTTATTCTTCTGGTGGCTACTTGATCCTCTCCTTCATAATGCACCATGCTTTGCATAGCCAGTACCCTCCTGAGGGGCAACAGGGTACTTTCCATTTTCCATCTTTAAAAATGTTTCAAACCACCCTAATCATTGTGTATGTCATGCAAGTATATTTGTAGGTTATGTTTTTAAAGTGTAACACTGGAATTAAACATTTTGAAAGTTGTTGCCAAATTGCCTTCAAGCAGACCAATTTGTACTCATTAGAACCATAAAGGAGAGTTCTTGTTTTCTCATAGCTATGTCATTTTTAAAAGTATTACTCATCATTGCAGTGCTGGGGATGTAACCCAGCCCTTCATACAGGCTAGGAAGGTGCCCTACCACTCAGCAACATCCCTAGCTACTGTTACTCATATTTTAAAGCTTTCACAATGTTTTATAATTCCTTCCTCCCTCCTTCTCTCTGTTCCGGACTCTGGGTGGTACTTTCCGGACTTGGTTCTCTGAACAGCTTCCTGAATGACCTCCTGTCCCTCCAGGCTCATCATTGACCTCCCACATATGTCCACAACGCCCCCTGCTGTGGAGATCTGGAACAGCAGCTCTGGGAAGCCCTGTCTGTGGTCTGTCTCAGAACTTGCAGGTCCAGCACTGGCCTTGGCATTTAGCTGGGCCTGTAAAGAGACTTTCAGTGAAATCTCTGGCTATGCATAAGAACTTCTGCCACTCTCTCAGCCTTCCTCATCCTCCTGCCCCAGCCAGATGGGGGTCTCTCGTGTATTTACAGGCAGGGAAGGAAGGGGTGGGGCTTTTCAGCAATGCATATATGCCATCCACTTACAAGATGTCATCTTTTAGGACTTAACTTCACTCCAGAGAAAGAAAACCAGAGCATCAAAAAGCCAAATACAAAGACAGCGTAATGAAACACGCACTGTTTGATAAAGGCGGGAATGGAAATACAATGGAGGGACTGGACTTGTTCCAGGTACACTGTAGGAATGAATTGGATCATCACAATGAAATCTCCTTGTATTGTTAATGTCATACATAGTGTGGTAGTTCAAAAATCAGATAGAAAATTCTAAAGCCAGGTACAGAAGAGGAAGCATACGGTACTCTCTGTAAAAACAGAGAGGATATGATATCTACAGCACTGCTTATATGTGCATTAAGGTGTCTTTAACAGTTGGATGCCAGTGGCTCACACCTGTAATCCTAGCTACTTAGGAAGCTGAGATCAGGAGAATTGTGGTTCAAGACCAGCCTAGGCAAATAGTTCTCGAGACCCCATCTTCAAAATAATCAGACCAAAATGGACTAGACATGTAGCTCAAGTGGTAAGAGCGCCTGCTTTGTAAGCAGGAAGCCCTGAGTTCAAACTCCAGTCCCACTTAAAAAAAAAAGAAAGCTCTTAATGTGTCAGAAATTAGCACTGGTACCTGGTACAATGGTTAATGTGCATCTCTTCAGGAGGCTGAATGAAGCAGGAGGATTGAGAGTTCTGGTCAGCCCGGGCTACCTAGTGAGACACTGTTTCAAAACAACAGCAAAACTAGAACTCATTTCTCGACTTTTCAGCTAAGATCAAGTGTAGTATCTGTTCTTTTCAGTTTAATATGTGATACATCCTCTATCTGAGGAAGATATCTTAAATGGATTTTTGGAGCAGGGAGCTGGAATAGGAGCTTGTTCAGTTTATTCCATGCATCAACCTGGTATTGCAATACCTCCAGGAACAGTATATCCCCTCCTAGAACTATGGTTGCTATTTTAGAAGATATTCTTTTCTGGACTTACAAGTAAGGCTCAAAAAAAAAAAAAAAAAGAAAAGAAAAAGAAATCGGCCCTGGTGCCAGGTGCCACAGTGTGCATCTGCAGTCACGGTTCCTCCAGAAGCTGAGGTAGGACGATCACTTGAGCCCAGGAGTTTGGAGACCAGCCTGGGCAACATAGTGAGGCTTTGTCAGAAAAAAATTAGCAGTAGTTACCTATTATAACTATTAGAGAGGATGTTATGGCCCAGAGAAACTGGGGACAAAGATAGTGATGAGTCTTTTCATTATATATATTTTTATACTTCTGACATTTTTTCATTTATTTATTTGCAGTTTGAACTCAGGGCTTTGTGCTTGCTAGGTGTGCTCTACCATTTGAGCCATGCCTTCAGTCCTACTATGGACTTTTTAGCCAAGAAATTAAGTTAGATTATAAGAAATATATGAAAAAGTAGGGTCTACCATTTTAAAGACTATCTGAAGGCTCAGGAAGACAAAGAACTTTGGTGCTCACTTGTGCAGGACTGAGAGTTCAGAGAAGAGCTGAGAAAGCAGAGGTTGCAAATCAGCAACAAGATCAACTGCATCTTGTGTTGAAAGTCTCTTACTCTCCTCTCCCTAGTCGTGCTTTTTCATTTTAATTTTTCATTTTTGCAATACTGAGGATGGAACCCTGGGTCTTGTACATGCTAAGCAAGTGCTCTATCACTGAGCTACACCCTGAGATCTCCTGTACCTTCTTTTGAAAACACTAGAGAACTCTGATTTTTTTCCTTAGGGACCAAGCTGGAGTAACTCAGCCAGTGTATGCTCCCCAGCATGGCCTCTAGAAGGACCAGGGACACAGGGCTCAAGAATCCAAGGACTAGTCTTGAATATAAGGATCAGTGTTTGCTTTTGGACACTGGCTAATTTGACATGTATTTTGGAGCCTAATATTTGAGACCTTAGTGCCTAAGGTTGGGCTGAGTCTGAGGTGGGGATTTGGGGAGTCACAACGAAAAGGAGAGGAGAGGAGAGTTGCAGAGCTGGAGACAGGCAGGGCAGAGTCCAGATAGTCTAAGATTGTGTAAGTTTCTTCCATATCCTTTTTCTCTATTTTTAATCCAGGCAGCAGAAATTAACTCTCTCCATGTGGAAGCTCTGCCCTCCCTTTCTATGAATCATACTCCTTCAGATTTAGCCAGGAGACCTCACCTGGAGTGAGCACTGAGACAGTGATACTTCGCTTAGATCTTCCTCCTGGTGCAGACAGAGGTGCCAAGGATCTGGGTAAAGTCAAAACAGTGACTTTTCAGCCAGGCACCCATAGCTCATGCCTGTGGGAAGCTGAGATTGGGAGAATTACAGTTCGAGGCCAGCCCGGGAAAATAGCTCACAAGACTCTATTTCCAAAATAACCAGAGCAAAATGGACTGGAGGTGTGGCTCAAGTGGTAGAGAACCTGCTTTACAAGCACAAATTCCTGAATTCAAACCCCAGTCCCACTGGAAAAATAATGACTTCTAGTGTTTTAACTAAGAGAATACATTGATCCATGCAGATCTACACGGATCCATGTAGAATCCCACAACTCAGTTGGATGATGGTTGGGAGTGGAGTGCTTTGGAGAATAGAGCCCCTCCTACAGTAAGAATCATAGTTATTTCACTTGTTTCTATTCTTGCTGCCCACAGATGGGGAGATTACTTCCAAACCAATGGTGCTGTTCCTGGGACCGTGGAGTGTTGGCAAGTCCACCATGATAAACTACCTCCTTGGATTGGAAAACACTCGCTACCAGCTCTATACAGGTAAGAGATTTTTTTTTTGATGGCACTAGGATTTGAACTCAGAGCCTCATGTTTGCTAGGCAGGTGCTTTACCACTTGAGCCATGCCTCCAGCCCAAGAATTTATTTTTTATGTGTATAATTGTTAATATTTGAATGTCACATGTGAAAACACTATTAAAAATTAAAACATGTATGAATGTCTTCGAAATAATAATGAAAACTATATTCAGCAAACCAGCAGCCACACTATGCTTGTAACAAGAGCATTATTCGCAGTAGTCAAGAGCAGAAGCCACACAAATGTCCACAGACAGATGAATGGATGACCAAAATGTGGTCTGTGTATACAATGGAATGGTACTCAGTCTTCAGAAGGAATGCTGCATGCTATCAGAATGCATCAGACATACGTGACACATGCCAGCTGTGGGTAAACTTGAAGACATTATGCTAAGTGAAATAAGTCAGGCACAAAAGGACAAATGCTGCAGGATTCCATTCCTCTAAGGAATCTACAAGTAGGAAAGTTCACAGAGACAGAAAGTCGAAGAGAGGTTGCTGGGGGCTGGGGAAGGGAAAAAAGGGGAGGGAGTTTCAGTTTGGAAAGATGAAAAGTTCTGAGATGGATGGTGGTGATGATGGCATATCAATGTCAATGTACTTAATCTCACTGAATTCTACATTTAAATATGGTTAAAATGGTAACTTTTATGTTAATGTGCATTTTACCATAATTATAAAAGAAAAAAGAAGCTGAACTGTGTTCACCTTCTCATGGCTCACACTATAATCCTAGTTATTCAGAAGACAGAGACCGGGAGGGTCTTGGTTGGAGGCTGGCCCAGATAAAGAAAGTCAGCAAGACCAAATCTCAACCAATAAAAAGCTGGGTGTGGTAATGAGCACCTGTCATCCCAGCTATGCAGGCAATGTAAATAGGATGATGGCAGTCCAGGCTGGCTTGGGCATAACAAATAATGAAAAATAACGAGAGCCAAAAGGGCTTAGAGCATGGCTCAAGTGGTAGAGTGCCCGCCTGGCAAGTGTGATACCCCGAGTTCAAACCGCAGTTCTGCCAAAAACAAATAAACAAATAAAAGAAGCTACTAGCGTAGCAAACCAAACCTTCCTTCCACATCTTTTGTAGTTGTGTGTCTCACAGAGATCAGTGTTTTCCCACATCTCACTCATACTTGCAGGTGCTGAGCCCACCACCTCTGAGTTCACGGTCCTCATGCACGGGCCCAAGCTGAAAACCATCGAGGGCATTGTCATGGCTGCCGACAGTGCCCGATCCTTCTCACCCCTGGAGAAGTTTGGCCAGAATTTCCTGGAGAAGCTAATTGGCATTGAGGTTCCCCACAAACTTCTGGAGCGGGTCACTTTTGTGGATACACCAGGCATTATTGAGAACCGCAAACAGCAAGAGAGAGGTAATTTAGTGGCCATTTCTAAAGGGCAGGAGCTCTCTTAGAAAACTGTCATCCACAGTGACAGACGGGGGTATGGGAGTGCATGCAGCAGTGTTTTCTGAGGGCAGGAAATGCATTCTTTACTTCCTCCTCTTTCCATTGCTCTGCTGTCACTTGGATTTTGGAGAGCCTAGTTCTCCCACCTTTCTCAAGGACTGATTTAGTTTAGAGATGGCCAGCATTTTCCTAGGGAGAATACCAGGCTTCTTTCCAAGACAGTCTAGAAGTCCAGACTGGAGCTGCAGCTGAGTTGTCCTTGGGAGGCCCAGTCTGTCTTGGCCAGTGAGGGGCCTGGGTTGATGGGATCTCAATCAGGTATATTTGATTTCTGGCTAAACTGGGTCTGGGGCTCCTGGACTTCCTCTGTGTTCCCTTTAACTTTTCTTATGCCCAGTTTCTGCTTTGTCAGTCCTGTTTCAGTCTAAACTTGTGTCAGGCTTTCCAGAACCCTGCTTGTCTCCAGGTGGCAGAGGAATGCCACTTGGGTCTGGCAAGCATGAGGTAATGGCATAGGCTTCTGAATACTGTGGTAACACAGCTTTCTGCATCGATGAGTCCTAAATGGGGTAGTCATAGGACTGTGTGGCCAGACGGCAGGTCTTCGTTTATAGTTATGACTCCTGTTTGGGTTATACCCAAATCCTGTTTTATTAGTAACAATATCATTAGTCATAACTATAGTAACAAATTAATCTTATTGTATCCCCATTGTGTATTGGATAATTTTATACATTATTGGTTTGTCATCGTAAAAAAAATTCAGTGTTTTCAAGATAGGTGTTCCTCATCTCCTCAATTTGTAAATAAGAAAATTAAAGAAATATGAAGCAAAAGGAACTTAAACTAACCCAGGTATCAGTAGTGTATGTCTGTAATCCTAGCTACTTGGGAGACTGAGATGGGTAGGATTTTGTTTCCAGGTCAGCCTGGGCAAAAAAGTTTTTGAGACCCCACTCAATAGAAAGAAGCCAAGCCTTTCATCATCCCAGCAGGGAAGCATAAAATAGGATTGTAGCCTAGGAAAAAAACGAGACCTTATCTTCAAAATAACCAGAGCAGGAAGGGCTAGAGATGTGGCTCAAGCAGAACAGCACCTATGTAGCAAGTAAATTCTTAGTTTAAACCTCAGTACACACACACACACACACACGAACTAAACTATATTAGGCACCCCTATATGACTGGCAGCATTAATTAGGTGCTTTCGTATTTTATAACAACATAGTAATCTTCATGTCAGCTTCTGTATTATTACTCTTCCTGTCATTTTGTAGCATTTACCAACCAGGTGGTCAGTGGCAAACCCCAAATTCTAGTCCAGGTCTTGACACGGTGTCTACATTTCTTTCCCATAAATTAGGCATCCTCTCACATTCTTCCAGTTCTTTGATTTCTTCTTTTAACATCTTTGCCATTGCCCTAGATCTTTTTAGACATTTTGAAAGTCTCCATTTTGAGCAAATATTTTGCTTCTCTGGAGATTTAGATTCCTCTGTAGATTAAAGTAAGGATCAGACTGTTCTTGGTTGAAGGTTGACAAAGGGTAGAAGACATGCAATTCATTTTGCATGCTGTGACTTCTTTCAACATACAAAATGGTCTGGTTCAGAAGGGAGGTTAAGGGCTTTGCATGAACCCCACTCATCTTGACTTCTCATTCCTGTCTCCTCAAGGCTACCCCTTCAATGATGTGTGCCAGTGGTTCATTGACAGAGCCGACCTCATCTTTGTCGTCTTTGACCCCACCAAGCTAGACGTGGGTCTGGAGCTGGAGATGCTCTTCCGTCAGCTGAAGGGACGTGAGTCCCAGATAAGGATCATCCTGAACAAGGCTGACAACCTGGCCACCCAAATGCTCATGCGGGTGTATGGGGCCCTTTTCTGGAGCTTGGCTCCTCTCATCAATGTCACAGAGCCCCCTCGGGTTTACGTCAGCTCCTTCTGGCCACAAGACTATAAACCCGACACTCACTGGGAACTGTTCCTCAAAGAAGAGATCTCGCTCCTGGAAGACCTGAACCAGGTGATCGAGAACAGGTTGGAGAACAAGATCGCATTCATCCGTCAGCATGCCATCCGGGTCCGTATTCACGCCCTCTTGGTTGACCGCTACCTGCAGACTTACAGGGAAAAAATGACCTTCTTCAGTGATGGAGAACTGGTCTTTAAGGACATTGTGGAAGATCCTGATAAATTCTACATCTTCAAGACCATCCTGGCAAAGACCAATGTCAGCAAATTTGACCTTCCCAACCGTGAGGCCTACAAGGACTTCTTTGGCATCAACCCCATTTCCAATTTCAAACTCCTCTCTCAACAGTGCTCTTACATGGGAGGTTGTTTTCTGGAGAAGATTGAGCGGGCCATCACTCAGGAGCTTCCCAGCCTCCTGGGTAGTCTTGGGCTTGGGAAGAATCCAGGTGCTTCCAACTGTGACAAAACAGGGTGTGGCGAGACCCCAAAGAATCGCTACAAGAAGCACTAGGTTGGGTATAGCCTTTCTTTCTCGGGTCCCTGTTGATGAATGAGCTTGTGTCCTAAATGTCTGAGAAGTCCTGGTTTATTAACCCTTTGAGCCACACTGGTGAGGATCAGTGTACATTGGAGAATTGGGAATTCATTGAGGTTGGTGGTGGGGGCAGGTGCATGGATCTGGGGAGGAGAGTGGAAACTGTGAATTATAGTGTGCTTGTCATATTGCTTCAGTGAGGAGGCCTGGGTGAGGCACCCAGGCTTCCTTTGCTTTTCCTGGGTTCTGTCTTGGAGGGACAGAGAGCAGCTAAACTGTAGTGCATATTAATTCATGAAGGTCAAATAAGCTCTATGCAGCTGAAATTCCTTTTTCCCTGGTAAGCTAGGTGAATAGTGTAACCTGAGTAATGGAGCTCTCAAGTCTGTGTCACCTCCTTCCACACATAGTCTTGTTGTTCCCCATCCCTCCTATGCTCTTTCCCAGGCCGAGTCCTTTCAGCAG
Organism: Castor canadensis; assembly: GCF_047511655.1. Classification (NCBI taxonomy): domain Eukaryota; kingdom Metazoa; phylum Chordata; class Mammalia; order Rodentia; family Castoridae; genus Castor; species Castor canadensis. The sequence continues at coordinate 3,583,433 of NC_133402.1, read as the reverse complement.
TGGACAGTCTCTTGGGTTTAAATCTACCAGGGTTTTGAGCCCATCCCTGGAAACTCTTGTTTCCCCAAAAGGTGAAGCAGTGGCTTGCCCACCAGCACACTGGAAGAGGATAAGAGTTCCCAGGTGAGGGTGACGTTCTTCCTCCCCAAGTGCCATTTCTGTGATGTCTCAGCTGGGGAGCTTAGATACTTCACCAGCCCCAAGAGTAAGGTGTATTCGGGTAATTCCCTTCTTAAAACTGATTTACATGAAGGTACTAGAAGGGCTCAGGGGGTTAGTTGGTTTGCAGTGTGTCTTTGTCTATTGCATGTCTTGGAAAATTCAGATCTCAAAGGCGCTGGGTTCAGAGAGGACAACGGAGGCCTTGTCTCTTGTCCCTGGGGACATCTCTGAATAGCCAGCCTCTCCCAAGTTTAGCTATTTCCACAACTTCTCTGTGGAAGCACTTGGCAGAGGAGTTGCCCTTTCCAGTTCCCATTACCATGGCTTTTCCTTTCCTTTCCATTCCCTGATGCACCAACACTTAAAACTCAAGAAAATTTTCCTAGGATCAGAACCAGTCTCAGTCACTCGGTGTTGGTGGCAACCAAAGCCTAAGGCTCATCCCACCTGTGTGTGATGCAGACATCTGCTAAATGCACCACAGGAAAATCAGGGCCTTCAAACACCAGTGGGTGTGAATTTATGTGGACATCACCAGAGAGAGAGATTGGGGAGATGACATACCCAAGGGCACAAAGAAAGGACTCATCGAGAGTCCTGCAAGGCCAGCGTACACTGCCACCTTGGAGGGGTGTGGACATGAACAGCCTTCTGATGGAGCATGCAAGATGAAGTCTCTGTGCATCCAGAAGAGGCCAGGGCTACCTCAAGGGACTCCTTTCAGCACAGCTGGCAGCTCCTTTTGGAAGTAAGCTGTCTTGGAGGCCTTGACTTGGTCTTAGTATCCACCAGCACCAGAAAGTAATCTAGACCAGAGGGAAAGCGGAGAGAAGGCTAAGCCAGACTTACTTCCTCTGAGGATCAGTTAGTATACACGGACTGGTGACCAGTGGGGTTCACATGGACAACCACAACTTAGGAGTTCGCGTTTCTCAGAATTCTTAGCTGTCCAGTGGCTGCTACAAGGGAGACTGCTGCTTTGGGGTCTGTGTAGGGTCTGGTATCTCCCAACACAGAGCCAGAGGCCTCAAAGCTGCCAGGACACTGTTTCCAACGAGCAAGTCAACAGGAAAAGAAAAGTGAGTTCGGTAAGGGCCCATCCATGATGCCTAGTGGCCAGGGCAGATGTGCTGCAATCTGTCTTGGACTTTTCTTCTCATTAAAACAAACAAAAATTCCCTAGCCCCTTCCTCCTTCTCCATCGCTTGCCCTTTTGGGAGACTGTCCTTCCCACCTTTCTTCTTCGTGCTCCTCATGCCTTTGGGCTGCTTTTGGTGTATTTTTTTCTCAATGCAGTCAGGGAAATAAAAAATGTGGAACTGTATGGGCCTTGTCATAGCTTTGGGGGAAGCAGGTGGAATGAGGCTAATAAATTCAAGCAATATTTGTATTTTGGGGAGTGCACCTTGTTAGTTTGCCCCCTCTGGATTTTTCCTTTCTCCATTTCTTTTCTTTTTCTCTCTTCGTTCTGTTCTTCTTCTCACATGCTGACTAACCTTTCCTATACTGTCCGTAGGCCTATTGATCTCTCAGCACAGGTTCTCGGACCTTTTCTCTGCCCAGCTCTGTGCAGATGGATTTCAAGCAGAATTCTGAGTCTTTGGGACAGGGGGCTGGGAACTAGAGATTCCCCAAAAGGAGTACCTTTGAATGTCTGTGCCAGATCAGTAGCTGACCCTTTCCAGTGTTCTTTCCATTCTGATTTCAGCAGGAAGAACGTCTCAATAAAGTTCCAGTCTCTCTTTAATACCGTGTCCTTCCTGATTGTCTCCAGCCGGGTGATCCTCTTATTTTTCTTTTATCTGGAAGAGCATAGTCATTTTCAAGCTTGTTTGAGGTAGGACGGAAGTTTATAAATTGCTTGCTCTTCTTTTGGATGTTTTCTGACACCTTCTTTTGCTAGCTCCTTCCTGCTTTAGCCTGCCAGGTGTTGAAGAGGAGTCACTGTCCCCGCTGGCCATAAAGCCACAGCCCTCTTTTGTGTAGTAGGAAACCTGAAGAAGTACTCTCTCTCCTCAGCACCTCACTCCATCATTTTCTCTGGCATCCAGGGTGGCAGCGCTGTCACATGGGGGTTATTTGAAACTTTTGTCCCCAGATCCCTCACAGAGGTGGCTCAGGCTATAATACCATTTGGCTTACAGCCTCCACAGCATAGTTGCCTCATGACCCCCAGGCTCCAGGTTCCATTCCGGCTTAAGGTCTGCAGGAATGGTAGGGATGATCATCTGCCCTGGCTACTCCAGAAAGTGAGCACCCCTCTACCTGGTGAAGGTGTGCCTCCTGCTTGTACCTGTCTGTAGAGATGCAGAATGCATCCCCGACTCCCTGAGCTGGCGCCCTTTCCACGACATTTCCTTGTTTCTGGCGTCCTGTTTAGAGCAGGGCTTCTTTAATTTTGAAGTTCTCCTTGAGGAAACTTCAAGAAGTTTCACACCATGGCATGAAGGTCAGTTTGAAAGGAAAAGAACTGGGTCCTGGGAAGGAGGTGGAGGTTGGAAAGAATGAAAAAGGAAGAACAAGACCTGCAGACCCAGGCCACCACCCATGCAGTCATGTGAGAGAGGGTGCCAGATTTAGTGGCTGTGGCAGACGTCTCTGGGTTCCCCCAGCTTGGGAGGGGCTGATTTTATTGCTGAGTGAGCAAACAAGGGCCATGCTCTTCCTTGCCCACCTCCTGACTAGGAGAAGGCTGTGGTCCACAGCCCACAGTCTTGAACAGCTGAGCAACCTTACCTAAGTAAGGCCTTGCCTGTTTGCTCACCCCCTCCAGTCTCTTTCCCACCCAGAAAAATAGAGGTTTTCCTCGGAAGAGGGAAGGCAGGTGAGGTCTGTTTTGAAAAGACAGACATATGCCAGATCCTGCTTCAAAATACGCTGTTTTACAGCCTCATACCCCCTACCACCTTTCTCTCTTATTGTGAGGGAAACAAACAGAAAACAGGGGGAGCAAAATCAAAGACTGTTCTAAACATTGCCAGGTAATAGGAGGGTTGAGAATGGAAAGTGTCTTTAAGGGCATGTGTAGGTATCATCTGGACATTACATGTGGTTATACATAGGATGGGTGTGCAAACACATGCATGTGAAGTCTGTGTGTGCAGAAGCAGACACAACGTGTGCAGAAGCAGATGCACATGTGCAATTTTGTGGCCAAATGATGTCCAGGTTCCTAGCACAGCGCCTGATGCATGGGAGCGCTTCACCTGTGCACCACTGAAATGAAAATGTGGGCATTGGAGGAATAAAGAAGGTGACTATGTTTTTTGTTTCATTTTTTTCTTTTGAGATCTTGCTATATAGTCCAACCTGGCCTCGAACTTGTGGTTCTCCCTCCTGCCTTGGTCTTTTGAGTACTGGGATTACAGGTGTGCACCACCACACCTGGCTTGGCTGTATGGTTTGTGTTGTGTGTAGATGGTCTTGGGGGAGAAGTATGTCTGGGGTTGGTAAGTGGCTGTGCTTGTGATGGAGTAATTATGTGAGTGTGTGGGAGTGGATTACAGATTATGGAAGAACATGTGTAGGCAGATGTGTGTAAGGTGAACCTGGATGGCCCACCCAGAGTGGAGATCCAGGAAGAGGTAGCAGTGGGAGGACATCTTGCCAGTCCCTGGCTTTGTAGCTGTGTCTTACCCCAGTGTTAGAAAACTCAAATACTGGCAACATTTCATGCCAGTTCTACCTTCTGTGACATTAGGCTCAAGCTTTTCCCAACCTAGGGAAATCTTAATTTTTCTCTATAGAGGACCATAAAGGCAATAAAAAAGAAACATTAGAGAAAAAGAAACTGAAAGTAATAACACAAGGCTGTCTGTAGGAAAGGTGTTTTCCACAAGTTGTGCCCACCTCTCATCCTAAGGATAAACTACCATGTACAAAGGGGCATTTTCTGTACCTGCTTGCACTATGGAGCATGTTACCTAATTTCCCACACTGTTTGTAGGAAAGGGAAGCAGTTTTCAAGCACTTCCTTTGTGTCAGGAACTGGGCTTCAGGCCTATAGGCATTATCACAATTACACCTAAGAATGGTGGAATGATCAGAATGGCTGCTACACTGGGGCTTTCTGTGCATTATTTCCTTTAAGCTGTACAATAACCCCATCGGGAGGTAGCTGGCTAGCACAGTTAAGAGAACAGACTGGAATCAGATTGTTGATCCTGGGCTTCCTCATTTGCTTGGCTTAGATAAATGACTAAACGTTCTCACTTTCCTTATTCAGAAAACGGAGATACTGATGGTTCCTCCCTCATGGGATTGTTGATTGTTGTGGGGATTAAATGATTTGCTATGTGCAATGTGCTTAGAACAGTACCCAGCTCACATTCAGAGAGAGCATTCAGTCACTATCAGTTGTTATTACTGTTGTCATTCATGTTTTACCAACGAGACTGATGGCCACAGTGATTGGGATGAGGGCATATTTACATATGGGAGGGCCAGGATTCTACCCAATACCTGACTCTTCCTCTGTGTAATGCTAGGTTACTTGCTCAGGGTTTTTAGGTGACACTGTATCTTTCTGACCCAAGTCTTTCCCCCTTCTTCACAAACTGGCAGATTCAGAATTGCCTCATTTTTTTTTTTTTTTTAATGATCAGTTAACATTTTGAATCTTGGTAAGTTAAAAAATTTAAAATATTGAAAAGTAACTTTCATCAGAAAATTAATTTGAGGACTGTTTCCTGAAAAAATACTTACAGGAATGATAAATCTTAACCTCATTGCATATTTTATCCTCCCTGTGATCATGTATAGTAGATGTAGGCAGGTATATTTATTATCCCTAAATCCAAATCCAAGGAGAAAACTGTACCTCCAGAGAAGTCCAGAAAGTTCTGCCCAAGTTCCTTCAAGAAATACATGAAAAGTAATACATGAAAAACCAAACCAAAAGGCAATTTTCTTATTTTCTACCCATTCCAATATTTTTCAACTATACGTGTATGTGTATATTTTTTTTGAGGCAGGGCCTCACTATGTAGCCCAGGCTGGCCTCTAACTTGACTCTTCTCTCTCAGCCTCCACAGTGCTCTAGTTGTAAGCATCTGCCTCCGTGCCTGAATCTACTAAGTCCTATTAGTAAACAGATAATTCTATCATTTTACTAAATTCTGATTTGCGCTAATCTGCAGTCTAAACTTGTGATGCCAATATAATTTTCTCACACATTAAAAAAAGTGATTTTGGGGCTGATGGAGTGGCTCAAGTGGTAAGAGCGCCTGCCTAGCAAGTGTGAGGCCCTGAGGTCAAACCCCAGTGCTGACAAAAACACAACAAAAAAGTGATTTTGTAGTTGTGAAAAGTGCAAAAATATTTGTTATATTTCCATTTTCTTAACACAATTTCAAAAGATTTGGAAGTTTTGTATATTTGTTAAAGGCATGGTTTCCCCTCTGGGGGAAGTAGCCATCTATATTTTATATAAAAGGATACAAGCTACAGGAAGGGGGCTGATTAGGGAAGTCCATCGGGATAAAGTAACATTTTCCAAACCCCAAATCAGAATACATGGTCAGACATAAGATTTACTTTCTCGTTTGTATATTTGTTTATTTGTTTTCAGGTGAAGTCTTGCTATATTGCCCAGGCTAGTCTCAAACTCCTGGACTCAAGTGACTCTCATGCCTCAGCCTCCTAAGTGCTTTTTCTTTTCTTTTCTTTTTTTGTGGTACTGGGGCCTAAACTCAGAGCCTACACCTTGAGCCACTCCACCAGCCCTTTTTTGTCAAGGGTATTTTCAAGATAGGGTCTTGCAAACTATTTGTCTGGGTTGGTTTCAAACAACGATCCTCCCAATCTCTGCCTCCTGAGTAGGTATAGGTGTGAGCCATCAGTGCCTAGTGTGCTATTTTATTTGAAAAGGATCAAAGCATATAAATTGTTAAATTTATTTAAACAGTAATTGATTACCTCTGCTGAGAAGACTCTATTTACAACATCAAGACTTCTCAGAGAATATCAGAATAGCAGAGTGAGGTGGTTCACACCTGAAATCCCAGCTACTTGGGAGGCAGAGATAGGAGGACTGACGTTTGTGGCCAGTCTGGGCAAAAAGTTAGTGAGATGCTCTCTCAAAGAACAAGCCAGGCTGCGCCTGGTAGCTTACACCTGTAATCCTAGCTACTTAGGAGGCCAAGATCTGGCGGGTCCCAGTTAGAGGACAGCCATGGCAAAAAAAAAAAAAGTTTGAAAGACCCTGTCTCAACCAATAAAAGCTAGATGTGATGGTACCCACCTGTCATCCCAGCTTCCCAGAAAGCATAAATGGGAGGATCTCAGTCAGACCCTACCTGAAAAAGAAACTAAAGCAAAAAGGGCTGAGAGTGTGGCTTGAGTGGGAGTGCCATGCGTTCAAACCTCAGTACTGCCAAAACCCAAAAAACAAAGAGCCAGTGCTGGTGGCTCATGCCGGTAATCCTAGCTACTTAGGAGGCAGAGATCAGGAGGATCGTGGGTCAAAGCCAGCCCAGGCAAACAGTTCACAAGACCCTATCTCAAAAAAACCCATCACAAAAAAGGGCTGGTGGAGTGGCTCAAGGTGTAGGCCCTGAGTTCAAACTCCAGTACTGCAAACAACAACAACAAAAAACCAACAAACTTGGAGAGGGAGTAGAATTTTAGTTACACTTTTAAGAGACAGACAAGTTCAGCAAGTCCCAGACTAGGGAGATGGATCCTGGGTAAGATCAAGAGTTTACACTTGTGAAGAGGTAGAACTCTGTGTGTGGCAGTGATAAGGCAGAAAGCAAGCCAAGGAGAGATGAGGCGAGTTAAGGAAAACTGGGCCTTAAGTTAAAGTCCAGGGAGTCTGGGCTTGAGGCCACTGCAGAGTGAGACACAGAAGACCCAACTGGCAATGGCACTGCGGTTGACTGCAGAGGCTAGAGTTTGGCACCCGGGATCCTACTGCCTGCCCCTGAACCTCCCGGGAGAGGGTACTCAGAGGGCCTCTGTTCTTTCCAACTCTGCCCTCCTCCCTAAGAGCTGGGAACCAGCTAATGGAGCCTCAGAGGGAGGCCTGCGAAGCCCACCTCGCCAATCTGGCCCTGCTTGGGAGCTCCTTTTGGCTCTGGGGTGTCCCTTCTCTGGATCCTTGTGATATCTGGGTACATACCATCTCTGTGGAGCCAGTGAAGATAACAGACCCTGCGAAAACGAGGTCACATTGTCCTACAGGCCTCTGAGGCCCTGCGAGGAGGACACAGGGGCTGCTGGTCCTCCATCTTCCCATCTCTTGTGGATGGGCTCCCTGGGAGCGCAGGGGCATGGGCACAGGCAGGGGCCGCATCCCGTTGGGCAACAAGGCTGGGAGAGATGGCACTCCTGGTCGGATCTGCAGCCACGACTTGCCCTTGTGATCGGGTCAGGAGGGAAGAGGGAAGGGGGAGGGGAGGGGTGCAGCCCGCGCCGAAGTCAGGCCACTGCTCCCACACTGCAGCTGGAGGGGCTTCAGCCTCCCCTAGTGCACCTCCTCTCCTTACTGGGGCCGGCATCAGGGCAATTCTGGACCGTGGTTCTGAACGTGGAGGAAGAGGACTCTGTGGCCTCGTTCCTCAAGCCAAGCTCTTTTCCTGCAAACAGCTCTCCCTAGAGTGGGGAGTCAGAACCCGACCCTGCCGATCGAACTGGTGGCTGCTCAGTCAGTCATTCATCCACAGACCTCCAGAAGAATGCAGCTGAAGCGAACCGCTTCCGGGAGCCACCGGCGCATGCGCACGGCCGCCGGAGTGGGCACCGCTCCGGTACTAGGCGTGCCAGCCGAGTCACGTGACCGCCCAAGCGCAGGCGCAGACGTGGCGTGCGGCGCCGGCGAGGAGCTGAGCCTCCCGGGTCCGGTGACTAGGTGCTGGGGGCGGACGGCAGCCCGACCGCCACAGCCTGGTCGCGAGTGCGCTCCTCGCGCCCGGCGTTGTTCCTGGGCTGGGGTTGAACGGGGCGCGAGCTCGGTGGCCGCCCTTTCAGCCATTCACCCACGCGCTAGAGGGCGCCGAGGAGGCCCAAGCCCGGGGCCAGCCCGGGGCCACCCTAGAGCCGAGACTGTGCCCCGAAGACGGGTGTTGCTCACACCCATCCCGGTTTGGTAGGCCGTGGGAGGGACCGGCCACCTGGAAGCCCTGGCAGGATCTCCAAAGCCCTGCTTTTGGACCCGCTAAGGAGCCGAGTTTGCTGTGGAGAGAACTTCAGAGACAGTTTGGTTCTTGCAGTTATTAGGGTGGTGTTTTCACCTGAGGCCAGCGCCCCAAGGTACAATAGGAAATGAGGATGTTAAGACATGATCTGACAAGACTGAAATCCCAACTGCCCTCTTCTGTCATTGAAAACAAGCCCTGTCCACCTAACCCTACTTCTGGGGGAGCCCACCTCGAGCTGTGGGGGACTGGGTAATATTCTGATTAAAATGGCTCTTGTGGCTACTGGTGGGCCTCTGAATCACAAATGCTAGGAGCTGGAAAGGATTTAAGGGATTGTGTAATATTCTTATCATTAGATATAGGTTAGGAGTGTAGCTCAGTGGTAGAGCACTTGCTTAGTATATGTGAGGCCCTGGGTTCCATCCCCAGCAGCAAAACAAAACACCCTCTTCCCCCCAAAAAAATCTGAAAAATCAAAAAAGAAAGGAAAAAGGTCGTTAGCATCTATTTGAAAAATGTCCAGTGGTAGGGATCTCAGTCCAGGGGACTTCATGTCTTCTAACAGGATGCAGGTTAATTTAAGGTCATTCTTCTGTCTTAGAAGCCAGGGATCTCCTCAGCATTTCCCAGTGCAGACACAAATCTTGTTTCTCTGGGCAGGCTGAGAATAGACTGTACAACTGCTTCCCTGCATGGCCCCATAGGTATGTTAGAACCTAGGAAGGGATTTCTGTGACTAAATGGGTTGGTCAGTTGGTTATTGAAAGGAAAAAGTTTGCTTTTAATTTCCTGGGTGGTGTTTTGACTGTTGCTTTGAAGTGGAGGTCATTTAGGCATCTGCTACCCTGACAGCCTGAGAGGAAAAAGAAACTCCTTGGAAAGGGATGGGTAAGAATGAGCTAGGCTGGGCACTGGTGGCTCACACCTGTAATCTTAGCTATTTGGGAGGCCAAGGTCGGAGGATCTTGGTTTGACGCCAGCCCAGGCAAAAAGTTTGGAAGACTGCATCTTAACTTACAGCTGAATGTGATGGCATGCACCTGTCTTGCCAGCAAAAGCCAAAAGCTTAAATAAGAGGATCACAGTCCAGGCTGGCCTGGGCAAAAATTGAGACCCTATCTCCAAAATAACCAGAGCAGAAAGGGTTGGAGGTGTGGCTCAAGTGGTATTTTCTGCCTAGCAAGTATGAAGCTCTGAGATCACACACACAGAATGAGCTGGTTGGGTAAATAAGGATTGCTGCTCAGCTGACTAACCTGCCCCTTCTTGCCTTCTTTAGTAGGGAGCTTTATTCCTTTTTGTACATCTTGGGTTAAACTTCACAGGGCACACAGTAGAGGCAAGGGATTGTAGCACAAAAGAGCTATGTTGCCCAGTTCCCTTATGCACATCCTTTTCTTGGGTTAAACTTCACAGAACACCTAGTAGGGGCAGGGGATTGTAGCACAAAAGAGCTATGTTGTCCCATCCATTTTACAGGCTAGGGAGCTGAGGCCTAGAAAAGGAAATGGTCCAGGGTCAGAGTGAGCTAGTAGTAGAGATGAGACTTAAATTCAAGTCTCATCCCCACATCTGTTCTCATTCTACACTTTGTAGGTTAGCATCCAGCAGAAAACAGATGGCCCATTTAAACTGGGTAATCTGAAGCAGAGTATAGGGAAGCAATTACTGATAGTGAAATATTCTGGGGCTGGTAACTGTGCTCTTTTCACCGCTACTTCTGGAGGCAGAGACGCTGTATGGAGAGTCACCTTACTGGATAGAGCTGGGATTTCGGGTCAAGGATTCAGGAAGGGAATTGGGGGAACAAAAACTGTCTTCACTTTCTTCCTCCCTGTGGTCTGTCAGGGCTTCCCATGCACCAAACAGAACTGGAAGTCAGGACAATGGAGTCTTGTTGTGGTTCAAACAGGACAGTTTTAGGGGACAGCACAGGGTGTAAAGGAATGAAGAATGTAGTTAGAAGGGCAGGTAAAGCATATCCAGCATAACATGCAATCTTGCTTCTAATATAAAGTTTACATTTGTATTTTAACTCTATGTAGTTTGTATTTCTTGAGCATTTACTCTGTTCCACGCATCCCCATGGTTTCATTGCATCTTCCCATAATCTCATATTTTCTCTATTTTGACAGATAATGAAACTGACTAATGAACCAACTTGAGGGTTAGAGGGCTGACAGAATCCCATATTGTAAATGGTAGTTCCACTATGAATGTTTGTGGAATGAAAGAAAGAATGAATGAGGAGCAAATATAGATAGGGTTAGGTGGTAGAACTCACTGAAGACACTTTGCCATGCCTGTCCTCCATGGGCTTGTGGAGGGTCAGTTGCAGGGACTGGAGGCTCTCTGCAGAGTTGAATCCCATGCCTATTGGTGGGACTGATTTGCAATAAGCCAGCTTCTTCAGGTTAAAAGAACAGGTATGGAAGTTTGAAAAAAATATCTTGGATTTATACTTGGCTTTGCTAGTGGAGGAGAGATTTTGCAAATAAAAATTTCTCTTTGAAGCCATCTTTACCCACCCCCTGATTTCTGATACCCCCACAATCTGGACAGGGGCCCAGGGTGCTGCCTCTCTCTCTGCTTAACTCCTACTCTCTGATCCACCCACAGCTCAGTTCTGCTAATTGCATTGCTGGTGTGGCTGTTGGAACCCAGTGTTCCTTAGGGATGAACTAACAAGTTTGGTGGGGAGAATTTTAGCAGCATCCCTAAAATGGTTGCTACAGAACAGAAGACTCAGTTTAAAAGTGTTGGGCTCTTTCCCCATTTTTCCTCTACTGCCACCATCTCCTCTCTTCAGAATTCCTTTTTTATTGGCCTTTTCTTTCCCAGAGGAAAGAAAGCCATTTGTTGATCCTAATCCAAGTTCCTCATCATGGAAAAGGAATGGAATATCCATTGCCTTTGTACTATGTGCCTAACACTGTGAGAGATGCTTCATATCTATTATTTAATTCCATGGCAGTCTGTTAGATAGAAAATAGGACCTTGCAGATGAGAGAACTCAGACTTTGTTTAAAGAACTTATTGAAGATTTCAGACATTTAAGGCTAGTGCTGGCATTTGAACTCTGGTTTAATCCCAAGATTCATCCTGACACACTTCTCATTCAGAATAAATCCTGCTCTGCAGTATTTGGGTTTGTTTTATATTTTGCTATTCAGAACCTTTTCCTCATGCCATTGTCTGTGTCCCTGGGGCTTGGGCATGTCAGATGTAGTGTTTGAACTTGCCTTTGCGGGTTTCCACATGGATTTGCCCTCATTTGATGACATGTATAGCCTAGGTACCCTCCTGTAAACCTTTGCTGGTGGTGAGTGCTCCATCTAGAGGCCATCTCACCTATTTCTACTGGTAACATGCAACCCAGCCCAACTCAAATGCCACTTTCCCCACAATGTCCCTCCAACTACTTCTGCCTCTAGATTCTCAAGCTCACTTTTGTAGGCCTTCCCTAAAGGATAAGTACATTCTCCCTGCGTTACAGTAATTTGGGTATGTACTTATTTTCTTTGTTGGAGGAGGAGTAGGGATTGTTGTGTGTTAGAATTTGAATCTCTCCAGTTCCTAACATGCTGTAAGTCACAGGGTACATTTGCATCGGGGGCTCTTTTATGGTGAAAAGAGTTTGCAGAGTAAAGATTTATCCCTCAACTTAGTGCATTGACCTTGCTTAAAACAAGATTCAACTGAAAGGCAAGTATCTTGGTTGAATCTAGGGTGGTGGTGGTATATCCAAAAAGGAGAAGTTCCTTGTGTTTTTTCCTGAGAGCTTCAAATGAAGAGGCACCAATAAGATCAGGCAGTGAACAGGCTGCTTAGAAAGAAGGCCTCCAGGTGCCATGTATCTTTCTTTCCAGATGGGGCCCAACAGAGTAGTGAGCTGTGTCCCTTGACCTTTATCAGGTGCTGCAGCTTTTCTGAAGCCATTCTTTTATGTTTGTTCAGATAGCAAAGGCCATCCTTCCTCTTGCTTTCATCACCAGTAATGAGGGAAACCTTGGCCATAACGACAGCCCTTCCTCCCTGGGACCTGAGTTGGCTCAGAGTACTCATTTCCCATATCACCCAAGGCAGACAGATGCTGGGCCCTTCAGCAGAGAACGGGTGTGGGCTGGGATGACTCACCTGGTCTGTTGCCGCCTACAGCTCGGCTAAAAGCCCTTGAGAAGCAAAACATTTCCTTAGAAGAGGCACAGAAGGCTCTCCTTAGAGATAGCAGCTTGGGTTCCTTTAAGTCTGCAAATATTGGTCATTGTCCTGATGTTGTCCCTGTGTTTCAAAGTCCAGGCCAGTGAGGAGTCATGCAGCAGGATGTTCATGGGAAACAAATAGAAGCAGCAACCTTTGAAATTAGTGCCCTGATGTGGGCATCAGATGACCTAAATTTTTAGTTGGGTTCTGCCAGGAACTCATGATACTTCCATGAAGGAAACACTTTTTTTTTTGTGTGTACTGGGAGGTTAGACTCAGAGCCTCACACTTGCTAGATAGGTGGTCTACCACTTGAGTCACTCAGCCACCCCTAGGTAAACTTTTTTTTTTGGTACTGGGCTTGAACTCAGGGCCTTTACCTTGAGCCACTCCACCAGCCCTGTTATTTTTTGTGAAGGGTTTTTTGAGATAGGGTCTTGAGAACAATTTGCCCAGGCTCGCTTTGAACCGTGATCCTCCTGATCTTTGCCTACAGAGTAGCTAGGATTACAGGCATGGGCCACCAGCATCTGGCAGTTCTGTTTTCTTTTGATCACCTCCTATTGTATTAAGGGTAGGGAGGGTTATGTGAAGCCAAAAAAAAAAAAAAAATCTATCCCCTATACAAGCTGATCTCTCCATCTGTAAATACAAGTCTGGATACTAAATCCTATATTTAGGTGTTTTGGAGTATGGAAGAGAAACTAGCTCATTCTTCTGAGGGGAAGTGAACAAGTGGGGTTAGATTTAACTGAAGAGATGCCACTTGAGCTATCCTTGAAAATGGCTAGGAATAAGGGCAACACTTTCCTGCTCTACTTGTAAAGCTGTCATCCCATGGTCTACTAGACTGTAGTAATCAGTCAACAGATGGGTTCTTGGTAACCCACAGTGTGTCCAGCCTAATAGAAGCTGGGGTAGGATATAGATGCCTCCTAACTGTTCTCAAGGAATAAGAAGACTGCTATGAGACAGCAAAACCATGATAGCCTACTAAAGGACAGAGAAGATGAGTACTTATGAGGACAGTTAGGATTGAGTGGTTCAGCCTTCAAATACCATACAACCCAAGAAGGAAGAAGGAACAAATGGTCTAGGTCTCTGGTTGCCTCCGGTGGGAGCTGGGTCTACCTAGATCTAACCCAAGGTTCTAAGCTGGATCCAGCTAGTCTTGGTGTGACCTTGGAGGTCAAGTAGCACTTTTTCGTGACTTTCATATAGGGCTATTTCCTATTATGCAAATGTTCATGGTTTCCCTAAATCCTTCTTCAAGGCCCAGGCCAAATGCTTCTTTTTTTTCTACCACCTGTCAAAATTGTTGCTATCTTCTCTGTTCCTCTACAGCCCTTTGCTAACAAGGTTATTGTTAAACTTGTTACATCTTGTCATATATTTGTGAGTGTTTTTGTCAGTTCCAGTAGATTGTGAGCTGCTTGTTAGCAGGGCCTATCTCTGATTTATTGTTCTAACTCCCAGTCACTAGCCTAGAGGGGGACCCTGCTCAGGAAGTGTCTGATAAACGGATGAACAACAAACTGTCTAACAGATTACATTCTTTCTGGTATCTCAGTTATATAGAATGGGTTCTATAAAAATAATCCTAAAACCAGAAGGGGAAGGTCCTGTTTTTGGGGGCCAATTTCTTTCCTTTTTTTTTTTTTCAACTTGCAAGGGGTCGTTCCCTTGTAAATAGGAGAAGGCCTTTATTTACTGATTTTTTTCATTTTTGTTACCATATATTCATTGTATGGGGGATTCATTGTGCCAATTTTGAATACAATGTACATTATCCATTGATTAGATTGCCCCACTATCTTCCCCCTCACAACCCCTCCCCACCCCACTTAAAGCAATTGCGAGAGGTTTCATTGCTCTGTTTCAGATATGTATATGAAGCCCATCAAGTACCCCCCCCAACACTGTACCTATTTTATAGTCCCGTCTTTCCTTTTTAATTCCAAAGTCAGTGGTCAAAGGGGTTTCTCAGTGTATGCCAGCTGTGAATATACTTTATTTTGGTCAGTTAACACCTCCCCCCGCCCTTCATTATCTCTTCCTTCCCATCCCCCATTATTCAACAGCTTTCAGTACTTACCATTATGTCCTCTACCTGCACCCATGTAACGCATTTTGGTATTGTTGAGTTTCTGTCCTTCTCTTTTCCTTTTTTGGGGCCAATTTCTGGCAGAAGAAGATATAGAGAGATTATAAGTCATTTTAAGTAGGATTTGTATGGACATACAAAAGATAAAAGTGTCCAATCTCCCTTTGGTCTTGACCTTTCAGGACCAAAGGGACAAAAGTGGGTATGAAAGGCAAAAATGCTCTTCCCTAGCTTATGGAATCATAACTGGAGTTGGAGACTAGTTCTGACGGATATCTGGTGACATTATATTGGCTTGTTAACCTTATGGTATGTAAATCAAATAAGAAATATGTGAATTCTTTAGAATGTACAAAGTGTTACTTGCATATTAAGCATCCATATAGTTTTCTCTTGCTTCCTGATCTCCATAGAATATATATGTGTGTGTGTATATATATATATGTATATATATATATATATATTTTTTTTTTTTTTGCAGTGCTGGGTATTGGACTCAGGACCTTGCACATGCTAGGCAAGCACTCTACCACTGAGTTACACCTCTAACCCTTCATTATTTCCATAAATAAAGCTCTCAAAACATCAGTAACTAATGTCAGTTTGAAAGAATTTAACCAATATCCATTTGAGTCTCTGTTTAGTTCCAAAGATCAGTTCCAAAATAGTACAGAGAGAACTGCTATTTTTGTTGTTGTTTGTTTTTCTGTTTTGTATTTTGTTTCAAAGTCAGGTGGCTTTGGGTAGATCACCCCAACTCTGAGCTTTTAGTTTCCTCATCTACAAAGTGGAGATAATTATCTGTACCCTACCTAACTCCTAGGGCTACTGGGTGAATGAAATGAGACTATGAATGTGACAGTGTCTTACAGTCTGTCAAGATCTGTACAACTGCTGTGGATTTAGTTTTTAATCTGTGCTTGAGGGCTCTGGATGAAATTTGCCAAGGCCGTTGCACATCTAGACAGTGACCTCATATACATGTTGTTGGAGTCCAGGGTGGGGCACTGAAGACAGACCCAGAGTCATGGGGCAGGGTAAAATACAGAAGGGAGCTCCACCCACTGCCTGCCTGTAGAAGACCTGATACGGTTGTCAATCATTTTTCTGACTTGAAGAAATTTAATCTCCTGGTTTCTAAATAGTCAAAAGACTGCCTGTCTGCTGTGCTCGGAGGATACTTTGATTATAGCTCAAGTGTAAGGACCACTCTGTCTGTCTGTCTCTAGGGCAAGTTTGGTATCTAGACACAGCAGGAATTCAGGAGAATATGTTTGTTGAACAAAATCCAAGTAGTGCATTTTATGAGACCTTCTTATCACCCTCATTCTCACTTCCTTTGTGTTTGCAAATTCTAATTGTAGATAAACATGAGAAACCGGAGCATGATTCAGAGAAATGGCGGCCCAGCTGGCACGTAAAAGTGTGATTGGCCAGTGTCAATGCAAGGCCACCCTTCAGAAGTGCAGTGTTACCATCCAGGTGCTATGTCAATCCTAGGGGACTGTGAAGGCAGGGCTGTCTGCCTGTGGCCAGGTAGTGTTTGAACCTCTTCAGTGGTCCTGCTGGTCACTGGATTCAAAGGAAAATGGCTTGTCAAATATTTGTATTTTTTTTGTGTGTAACCCTGTTCTGGGTGCTTTGGGGAGTATGAAGAAGGTAAATTGCAGCTTCTGAGTGGCAGTGCTTACACTAAAGTTAAGAGGATGACTGGAGAGGTTTTCCTGCTTGCAGGCAGTGTTTGTACAGGGCCAAAGGCATAGTAGATAATCACTGACATGGAAAGCAGATGATCTAGAGGTTTTCTAGTGCAGGTGGAAGTATGTGAAGGAGATAAAGGCAATTACGAGATCTACCTGTCCCCTCAGAATACTTCTTTCTTATTTTGACTTCAGTTAGAAGAATGTATTAGTTTCCATTTGCTGCATAACAAAATATAACAAACTTAGTAGTTTAAACGGGCATTCATTTATCACTTAGAAGTTAAGTCCCAGTATGGTGTGATTTGGTTCCCTGCTCTAGGCATCACAAGACTGAAATCAGGGTATAAGTTGACTGGTGCTTGTTTGGAGGTTCTGGGAAATGACCTTGGGTCAAATTCAAGCTCATTGAAGTGGTGGCAGAATTCAATTCCTTGTACTTGTGGGACTGAGGTAACTGTTTCCCTGATGGCTGTCAGTTGGGGATAGTTCTCAGCTCCTAGAGGCCACTCTCAAGTCCTGTCCTTGTGATTCCTCCATTTTCAGTCTCACAACAGTGTGTCCAACCTCCTCATGCCTGGAACTTCTGACCACCTCTCTGGTACCAGCTGGAAGAAATATTCTGCATTTAGAGCACTCATGAGAATAGATCAAGCCCGCTTGGATGATCTCCTTTGGGTCAGCTCAAAATCAGTTGACTAGTAAGCTTACTTACACCTGCAAAATCCCCTTACCTGGTAATCTAACATAGTCCCAGTTCTCAGGAGTGCAGTGGGACATCTTGGTGATGGTGGTGGGGGTAGTATTGAGGTTCTGCCTGTAACAAATATATTAGTATAAAAACTTATGAGGGGCTAACCTCAGGTGTGGGCTGAGGAGTGTGGAAGAAAGAACAGAAGCTAAGGTACAGCAAGCACTATACCCCACATTTTCACAAGTGACACCACCATCCTCACAGCAAAACTAAAAGGCAGGTATTATTCTCATTTCCTCATTTGATTTGTGAGAACACTGGCACTCAAGGACAAGAAAATAGCCACTAAACAGAAGCTCTGCCCAGTTCTAAAGCTTCTTAATTCTACTTGGCTATCTTGGATGAGAAGAGGGGTAGGAGAGGAGAACTGGGGCACTGGGGAGCAAAAGGAGAGGACCCCAGATGATCCAAAGTGCTGAGTATGAAGAGACAGTAGGGTCATGGATAGAAGTATACCCAAGGACTATTTCAGCCCTACAGCAACAGCATCCTGTTTCTGTGTGGGTTTCAAATTCTTTATATCCTTAGGTTCTGTAAATCCATGCCTTTTGGCCTTAGATAAGTTGGCTTTTTTAGTGAGGAGAGATCAGAGTCACTCAGCTGTGTATCTTGACCCCTGGTAACTGTCTCAAGGTCTAGAAAAAGCTGAGAACCCTGAGGTGCATGAGCCAAGTAGGGTGAGGGAGAAGGGAGCTAATACTAGCCAATGGCAGCATTAAGAGCTGAAAACAGAAACTCTTCTTTGCTAAACATTTAACCTGATTTGATGCTCTTAAAAGGACTCTGACTTTGGATAAATCATTTCAATTTAAAATTACTCTTGGGTCTGGGTGCCAGTGGCTCATGGCTATAATCCTAGATACTTTGGAGCAGATACAAAATTAATACACAGAAATCAGTAGCCTTCTTATATACTAAGAATGAACAGTTTGAGAAAGAAATCAGGGAAGCAATCCTATTTACAATGGCCTCAAAATAGTAAAGTACCTTGGAATAAATTTAACAAAGGAAACCAAAGACCTTCTCAATGAAAACTGCAAATCACTGAAGAAAGAAATTGAAGAAGACATCAGAAAATGGAAATATCTCCCATGCTTGTGGATTGGTAGAATCAACATTGTGAAAATGACCATACTACCAAAAGCAATCTACATGTTCAACACAATCCCTATCAAAATTCCAGTGGCAATCTTCACAGAGATAGAAAAATCAGTCCTAACACAAAAGACCTCAAATAGCCAAAGCAATTCTGAGCAAAAAGTCTAATGCTGGAGGTATCACAATACCTGACTTCAAACTATACTACAGAGCTGTAACAATAAAAACAGTATGGTTCTCGCACAAAAACAGACATGAAGACCAATGGATTAGAATAATGATCCAGACATGAACCCACACAGCTATAGTCAACTGATCTTCAACAAAGGAGCCCAAAACACATGATGGAGAAAAGACAGCTTCTTCAACAAATGTTGTTGGGAAAACATGTAGAAGACTGAAATCAGATCCCTTTTTCTCACCTTGTACCAAAATCATCTCAGAGTGGATCAAAGACCTTAATATAAGGCCCAAAACTTTGAAACAACTACAAGAAGCAGTAGGAAATACACTGGAACAGATAGGTATAGGGAATGAACTCAAAAGGCTCAGCATCTAAGAGAAAGAATGAACAAATGGCACTTCATAAAACTAAAGAGTTCTGCACAGTAAAGGAAACAGTCACTAGAGTCAAGAGGCATCCCACAGAATGGGAGAAAATCTTTACCAGCTATTTACCCAATAAGGGACTAATATCTAGAATCTACAGGGAACTCAAAAACCTCAACTCCCAAAAGAATCAACATCCCAATGAAGAAATGACACATGAATTAAACAGGGAATTCTTAGGAAGAGGTACAGATGGCCAGTAAATACATGAAGTGTTCAACTTCCCTAGCTATAAAAGAGATACAATTTAAAACTACACTAAGATTTCATCTCATCCCAGTTAGAATGGCCATAATCAAGGGCAATAACAACAACAAATGCTGGAGAGGATATGGTGAAACAGGAACACTTACACACTGTTGGTAGGAATACAAGTTAGTACAACCACTATGGAAAGCAGTATGGAGATGACTCAATAAGCTAATGATAGAACTGCTATATGATCCAGTAATACTGCTCCTGGGCTATACCCAAAGGAACGTAAGTTAGGATACAGTAGAGACACCTGTTCACCAATGTTCATCACAGCACTATTCACAATAGCCAAGCTCTGGAAACAACCCAGATGCCCTACAACTGATGAATGGATCAAGAAAATGTGATATATATACGCAATGGAGTTTTACTCAGTCACAAGGAATAATGACATGGGGTGTGAAGGTAAATGGATGCAATTGGAGGACATCATGTTAAGTGAAGTAAGCCAGGTTCAGAAAGACAAACATCACATATTTTCTCTCATATGTGGAAGATAGATCCAAAGATAAACATACACACAAAAACAAACATGATCACATACAAACTCAGATGTAGAACATGTCTGTGACAGTGGAACTGCTGTGTGGAACTTGGGGAAGGAGGGAAGGAAAAGAGAGTGATAGTGTCAACAGTGTTGTAAAACATCACATCTGTGAAGGTGGAGGACACAAGGATGTGTATTGAAAGCTGTTGAAAATGGAGGGTGGGAGGTAAAGGGCAAGGGAGAACAATGGAAGGGGTTGAATGGACAAGTAAAGTAGACTCACAGCTGGGACACATTGAGAAACCCTTGGAACATCAACTTAAATAGTAATATCAAAAGACAGGACTGTAAAATAGGTACAGTGTGTAGGGGTACTTGTGAGAGGGGGAGGGTGAACGAAGGAGATGAAGGTGAGGGAATATGGCAGATGGACTTTATATACTTACATGAAATAGAGCAAAGACACCTCTTGCAATTGGTTTAAGTGGGGCAGGGAGGGGGTAGAGGAGGAGAGATGGTGGGGGTGATCTAAACAATGTACAATATAAGCCCATTTAGAATTGTCACAATAAATCCCCACTTAAAATGAATATATCCTAATTAAAAAAAAGAAGAAAAAATTCCTAGCTACTCAGAAGGAAGAGATCAAGAGGATCTTGGTCCAAACCCAGCCCAGGCAAACACAAGAAAGGGCTGGTGGGATGGCTCAAGTAATAGAGTACCTGCCTAGCAAGTGTGAAGCCCTCAGTTTAAACCCAGTACCACCAAAAAAAAATTTATTCTTGGAAGACAGTTTGTAAGCTGTTGGTAGAGAATGCTAAAAAAAAAAAAGTTTATTTATTTATTTGAGTGTATTTGTTGAATCAGGCCCCTAACTGATGAGAGAAAGGATGTTCCTGTGTTTCTCAAGAACTGTTGTCCTTAATAGAAATATGATCAATCTAGGAATCAGAGGACAGGACGGAGACTCAGCCTTTGTGGCTTTGCTTTGGGCAAGTTCTTTAGTATCTCTGAGTCTCAGCCCTACATCTGTGAATGGGATAAATATTAAGATCTATCTCAGTGTTAGAGTATATGGATTAGTGTGTGTTAATGTGTTTGCCATTCTTCTTTGCATTTAAGCATTCAGTAAGTGTGATCTTACAAATATTATTGATTAAACCTATTTGCTAATAGTCGAAAGTTAATGGGAAAAGAACAAATTGTGCTTGAATGTTTATTTTTTAAGTATGCTTTGTGTAATATATATTTAAAAACAGCATTTGCTAATGTTGCATATGTTTAACTGTTTAATAAGGGTTATATTTTTGTTTTTAAAAGGAAGAAAAGCAGTATTTTTGAGTGTTATAAGAAGGGCACCCCTGGCCTTTTGGCATGGGTCATGAGATTTTTTAAAAATTGTTGTAAAATACTTACTATCATAAACATTTTTAAGTGTATACTTAAATGGTATTAAGTACATTCACACTGTAGGGTAACAATCACCATTGATCTTCTAACTCTTCATGTTGCACACTGAAACTCTGTCCCCATTAAGCACTAACTCCTCATTTCCTTTCCCCTCAACCCCTGCCAACCATTATTCTGCTTTTTTGTCTCTATGAATTTAGCTACTCTAGATACCTCATACAAGTGGAATCATATAGCATTGATCATTTTTTGCAGGATTACTTTGCATAATTTCCTCAAGGTTCATTTATGTCATAGCATGTGTCAGAATTTTTTCCTTTTTTGTGGTTGAATAATATTCCGTGTGTGTGTGTGTGCACACGCGTGTGTGTGTGTGTGTATGTATTCCAATTTTGCACTCATCCTTGGATTTGGACAACTCTTGGGCTCCTTCTATCTTTTGATCATTGAGGAGACTGCTGCTCAATAGTGGGTAGCTGTGAACATGAGTATACCAATGTCTCTTAGATACCCTACTTTCAATTCTCTTGGGTGTGTGTCCCAAAGTGAAATTTCTGATAGTTGTGTTTTTACCTGCCATACTGTCTTTACAGCAACTTCTCCATTTTGCGCTCCCACCAACAGTATGAAGAAATTCCAGTTTCTCCAGATCTTGGCCAACTCTTCTTATTTTATGGGTTTTTTAAAGTAGCCATTCTTCTAGGTGTGAGGTACTACTCATTGCAGTTTTTGATTTACGTTTCCATAACGATTAGGGGTTTTGAACTCATGTACTCATTGATCATTTGTGTAGTTTTGGTGAGACTGGGGTTTGAGCTCAGGACTTTGCACTTGCAAATCAGGCACTCTACTGCTTGAGCCACAACTCCAGTCTGTTTTCTGTGGTTATTTTGGAGATGGGATCTTGCAAAGTATTTGCCCAGATTGGCCTTGAATCATGATTCTCCTCATCTCACTCAGCCTTGCAAATAGCTAAGATTACAGGTATGAGCCACTGACGTGCCTGGCTGGGTCATGAGAGCTTGACTAAAACATCACTTCCATATGATAATGGTATATTCTAATTATGAAAATGCACCTAAAGGGACAAAATACTATGTTTTAAATTTATGGAGACGGAGAGGAGATTAGCGTTGACCTAGGACTGGGAGTGGGCAGGGACAGAATGAGTAATGACTGGTCCTGGGTAGAAGTTTCTTTATAGAGTAATGAAAAGTTACAAAATTAGTTGGTGGTGATGGTCACACAAGTCTGTGAACATACTAGAAACCATTGAATAGTGAAGTTTACCTGTGTGAATTTTAAGTTATGTGACCTATATCTCCACAAAACTGTTTCAAAATGCCACTTTTGCTGGGAGTAGCCTAAGTGGGACAGTGCCTGCCTAGCAAGCAAAGGCCCTAAGTTCAAACCCCAGTACCATAAATAAATAAACAAACAAATAAAATGCTGCCTTTGAAAGTGGGACTGAGACAGTAACACTGGTAATAGCAAATATTCCCACTTCATTAGCCAACTCCATCCATTGGTAGCAAATGTTACACATTTTTGGTGAATTTACATTCATACCCAGAATTTTAGTCATTGCCTCTCCCCACCTCCAGTTTCCCCCTAGTTTTCAAAATCAGTCCTTATTTTACATGAGTTTCTTAGTTTTTTTAGTCTAGGAAACCTTATTTCATTTGAGGGACAAGCAAACTTCCTTTGGCATTTAGAAGTAGAAACTTTGACAGGAAGAGTAAGCCAGCTTGTAGTGTCTCTGGTTCTCACACCCCACCACAACCCCAAATTTGTGGAGGCTACCAGAGAGAACATTTTGGATGGTGGGTCTAGTCAGGAATGGGGTGAGCCATTACCTCAGCTGTGGTAGACAGGGCCTTAAAAATTCCCTTCTAATTACCACACCTGTCATTCCCCACCTTCAGTGGGGCTGAAGTCCCCCATTTATTTGTTCCTCTTATGGGTTATTAACATGCTGACTACTATCACAAGTTGTGATATCAGTGTAACCAAAGCAAGGTTTCAAAGGTACAAGAGGGACAAGGGGCGTGGCTCAAGTGGTAGAGCACCTGCCTAGCAAATGTGAGCTCCTGAATTCAAACCCCAATACTGAAAAAAAAAAAAAAAAACTTAAGAATCAAGTTTTGGTGACTTGGTGAAAAAAAACCCTTATGTGGAAAGATAGCCATGCACATGTCCACATGGGGAAAGGAGGCTCGTAGTGGGTCTGTAGCCGTACCATAAAAGCGACCAAATCTCTGGGCTTTCACAGACTTCGAGACTTTGGACTTTAGCAACAGACTTATACATGTACAAGCTCTGTGTGTGTCCTACTTATCAGGTGTGCTAGAAAATCTGGAGGGCTTCTTCCTTACGAGCTCACTGCCTGCATAGTAATAAAGATAGGTGGTAAATAAAGCTGGAGGAAAGCTGGCAGAGAGTTCAAGGTTAGAGGTGCTAGGAACATATTTTTGTAAAGTTTGGGGTAGGGGGTTGACAATGTCCTCTCTTCCAACAGGACTTCTATAGATCTTAGGTGTTTACCAAAGAGACTGTGTTCTCTCCACTCCCTCCCCCTTCAAATGGTTCAGAGAGAGGCAATGACTGGCCAGTGAGCAGTAAGCTAGAGCTCCTGGTCTCTTCCTGCATATGTTTCCTTCAAGCTCCACACACCTGCTGGAGCCCAGTCAGCAGCTGTTTCTGGAGCATCCGTTGCTGCAGAGGAGCAAAGATGGGGATGTCCACTCCAGAGGACCTGTGTCCATTTGAGCCACAAACATCTGACTTTCCTACATGTTGCTCCTGTGGCTTTCTTTGGAACAGTCCTCTCTCCTGGTTGGCGTTCTGCCCTTTCTGCTGCAGTTCCCCAGCCCCCGTCCCCACGCCTGCACCATCTGGGACTTGGTTCAGGCTCTCCCTCACTTTGCCCACCCCCTCCACCATGATCTGAGTGTGGGCTCACACCAACCTAGACTTACTAAGCACAGAGAGGACTCCTTTTATTTATTTCTGATTGCTTAGGGAGGAAAAAACTGTTGTTTCTCAGGCTCTAGAGTCTTAAGCAGCAATAATTTAAAAAATTATTTGTAAAACCTTCCCCCTTGGTATTTACTACAGCTCCTCTTGTGCTCCTCCTCTGTGGATACAGTCCCTGGCCCAGATTTGCACTGTGGACAAGATCCATGAACAGGATCTTGCTTGACCATGAGCACTTCTTTGGCCAATGTTTCCTCATCTGAGCCTTTACTCCAAGAGCCCTCCTTCTCTCTGGAATGTTCCCAGCTTGACCCCAGCCTATCTTCCCTCTTGTACAAAGCTGTTCACCACACCCCATTCCCTTGCTCTCAGGCAGAGGCCCTAGATTAGCAGAACTCAGATTATCACTCCACTTTAATGACTACCACAGTGTATTCTGATTCTTTGTTGGCTGTGTAGTTAGAGGCCCAGACAATGAGTGAGCCTCTGAGCACCGGGTTACCTCTGACACCAGGCATTGGTGCAGACCTCGGCATACAGCATGTGCAGACAGAGTGGCAGGAAAGCCTCTGCCATTTGAACGTCCATGGTGTTCACAATCTGTAGTCCTCATTGGCACAACACTTGGGACTTGTCAGTATTTGCTTTCTGCACATACTCTGCTGCCAACCCCCCACTGCCAAACACATTGGAACTGGGTCTTGCAAACACTAGTGTTCTCCCAGGTTGAAGCAAATGAACATACAAGGATTTGACCGTTTTAACCTACAGACTAACTAGTGTCTTCTCAGAAGACAAAGTGTTTATTGCTCAGGGTGTCCTGACCCTGGCTGTATCCTCCCTCACAGGGTTGGAGGGAGCGGGTATTCTTACCCACTTTGTGATTCTTACCACTCTCTGACATGGCTTCCCTCTGGCTTAAACCAAATTGTTTTTTAAATGTGAAGTTGGATGTCAATTTACTAATTTACATTGAGAAATAGAACCACCACTTTAACCAGATGTTCTCTCTCTCTTGCAGCAGGAAAATCTACCCTGGAGGGCAGCTTTTCAATTGCTTGGTAAGCAAAGGGCTTAGATGATTTCAAGGACAGGATGCTTGCTGGGTTCACGACTATAATCCTAGCTACTTGGGAGGCCAAGATTGGAAAATCAAGGTTTGAGGCCAGCTGGAGACCCCATCTCCAAAATAACCAGAGCAAAAATGGACTGAAGGTGTGGCTCAAGTGGTATAATGCCTGCTTTGCAAGTACGAAGCCCTGAGTTCAAACTCCAGTACAGAGAGAGAGAGAGAGAGAGAGAGAGAGAGAGAGAGAGAGAGAGTGCTGCTCAGCTCTAGGGCTCAGGGATGGACCAAGCCAAAGCAGACAGGCTGTAGCCCTGCAGGCTCCCTTCTTCAGCAAGTAGAGCCACAGCCACAGAATAAGCCCGTTTGGCTCTGCAGGACAGAATGTGCCCTGATTCAGGTGAGTATTGATCAGGGAGCGTGCTCAGATAAACAGGAGGGCATGGGGTAATCCCAAGCATGGCATGGTCTCCATTGTGAGCAGTTGGCAACAGCTCACCAGCGTCACCAGTGGCATTTGACGGGTGAGTTTTCTTTTCTCTTCTCTTCTTTTCTTTTCCCCTCTCCTCCCCTCTCCTCTCTCTCTTCTATTCTTTTCTTCCTTTATTCCTGGGGTTTGAACTCAGGGTCTTGTTTTTGTTTGGCAAGTCACACTTGAGCCACATCTCCAGCCCTGATTTTCTGTCCTTCAAACAACCAATGATGGCCAATGCTAAATCAAGAGGATCACTTTCTGGAAAGTATTTTCCTCTCCTCTCCATCCTTCTTTCCGTCTTCCTTTCCTCCCTCCCTTCCTTTCCTCCCTTCCTTCCTTCCTTCATCCCTCTTTCCCTCCCTTTCTTCCAGGGCTTCTTTTTTTGAATTATAGTTTACTTACAATAAAATGCATATATTTTATTTTACTTTGCTGTACTGGGGCTTGAACTCAGGGCCTACACCTTGAGCCACTCCACCAGCACTTTTTTGTGATGGTGTTTTTCAAGATACGGTCTCATGGAACTATTTGCCCGGGCTGGCTTCAAACTGCGATCCTCCTGATCTCTGCCTCCTGAGTAGCTAGGATCATAAGCATGAGCTTACTGGTGCCCAGCTAGCTAGAATGTACATATTTTAAATTACAACTCAGTGAGGTTTTTTTTTTTTTTTTTGGGTATTGGGGTTTGAATTCAGGGCTTTGTGCTAAGCAGGTGCTGTACCACTTGAGCCATACCTCCAGCCCTACAGCTCAGTAAGTTTTGACAAATATGTACACCCATGCAACTCCCATGTCAGTCAAGAACATTTCCATTGCTCCACAATGCTCCCTTATACCTTTTCCATCAACTTCCTCCCCAAATGTACCTCAACTGAAATGATAAATGAATGCATTAAAAAATGGTCCGTCCATATGACAGACATCATGTATACACAGCCTGTTGACTGAGGTGCCATTCATTTTGTGGTGCTTGCCTGAGACTGGAGTTGTGTGTTAGGCGCCCATTATTCACTTATTTTATTTTATTACTGTTGTATGGGGTACACTGTGACATTACAAAAGTTCTTACAACATATCATAGTTGAATTCACCCCTCCATCATTCTCTTTTATTTCCTTCCTGATTCCTAGAATCATTTCAACAGGTCTCATTAGGTACTCATTTTTATAGTGGCTTTTTTTTTTTTTAACTCAGCATAGTGCTTGTGAGAGTTCTACATGTTCTTGTGATAGCATTTGTGCCTTTTTTCTCATGAAGTATATGATCAACCAGTTTCTTTCTTTATAGATGGACACCTGGTCCATTTCCAGTTTTTTACTATTATAAGGAAAACTGCTATGAATATTCTTGTACTAGGCTTTTTGTGGACATTTGAAATGGAATTGCTGGGTCCTAGGGTTTTATTTTGTAGTTTAATGAAGAAATCAATCAATCTTTTTCTAAGGTGATTTTATCATGTTATACTCATATTATTGGTGCATGAGAGTTCAGGCTGCTCTACATCCTCACCAACACTGGGTATGGTCAGTCTTTAACTGCAGCCATTCTGGTGGATGTGTTGAAATTGATGAATTTCTGATTATTGTTTCATGGTTAATGCTTTTTGTGTTTGATTAAGTAACATTTATCTAGCAAACTCATGAAGATACACTCCTGTGTTTTCTCTTAGATGTATGATTTTAGTTTTTCATTTAAGTCTAGGATCTATTTCAATTTAATTTGTTCCCCCTTGGAGATAGTTTATTAGGAAGATTTTCTTTTTCAGTACTTTGTTGAGAAGCTACACTTATGCAGGGCTCTTTCTGGACTCTGTAGTTCAGCTCCATTGATGTCTTTGTGTATCCTGATGCAGTACCAAACTGTCTTCATTACTGCTGTTTACAGGATGTTTGAAAAAGTCACCTAGTGTAAGTACTATAACTTTGTTCTTTAGTAGGAAGATTTTGGCTATTTTAGGTCTTTTTTTTGGTGGCACTGGGGTTGGAACTCAGGGACTCGAACTTCCTAGGCAGGTGCACTACCACTTCAGCCACACCCCCAGTCCCTTTCACTTTAGTTTATTTTTCAGGCAGGGTCTCCTCTTTTTGCCCAAGGCCAGCCTTAGACTGTGATTCCCACACCTTCTCCTTCTGCACAGCTGGGATTGCAGGAGTGAACACATTGTGTGTGTGTGTGTGTGTGTGTGTGTGTGTGTGTGTGTGTGTGTGTGTGTTTTGGCAGTACTGGGTTTTGAACTCAGGGTCTAGAGCTCACTGGGCAAGTGCTCTGCTCCTTGATTCACATCTCCAGCCTTTTTTTTTTTTTGGCTTTAGGCTATTTTGTAGATAGGATCTAACTTTGTGCCTGGGCTGATCTGGGACCACAATCCTCCTACTGATGCCTCCTGTATAGTTGAGATTACAGATGTGAACCATCATACCCAGTTTATTTGTTGAGATGGGATCTCACTAACTTTTTGCCTGGGCTGATGAACCACGATCTTCCCAATCTCCACCTTCTGAGTAGCTAGGATTACAGCCATGATCCACTGCACTCAGCCCCAGCCTATATTTTGAGATAGGATCTTCCTAACTTTTTGTTGTTGTTGTTGGTACTGGGGCTTGAACTCAGGGCCTCACACCTGTTAAACAGGCCCTCTACAAGATCTTCCTAACTTTTTTGCCTGGTCTGATCTCAAACCATGATATTCCTGTTTCTACCTTCTGCATAGCTGGGATTACATCCATTTGCCACCACACCTGGCCTACTTTGTAGGTCTTTTTCATTTCCACTTCAATTTTAGAATCTTCAATTTTTAGCAAAATTGGCTTCTAGACTTTTGATTGGGATAATACTGAATCTATAGATGAATTTGAGATAATTGACATCTTAACAGTGTCAAGTTTTCTAATCCATAAACAACATGGTACATTTCTTCATTTATTTAGCTCTTCTTTAATTTCTTTCAGAAGATTTACATATCTTTCATTGAATTCATTCCCAAGAAGCACTTTAATTTTAACAGAGGAAATTAAAAGCCCCAGTGGGGTGAAGGTAAAGTTGTAGACTTACAGACAGTGGGGCTAAAATCTGATATCCCTGGATTTCAGAATCAAGTGGATTCTCTGAGGACATGATAGCCAAGAAGTCTGTGTTCTCTTATTCTCTATAGCCATTGAAATGAGTGCCTCCTTAATGCTCCCTTCTGGACCCTGGGTACTCTACACAGGTCAGTCACAGACTGGCTATACTCCTGGTCCCCTCTCAAGAGAAACTGGGCCTCCTCAGCCTATTCTCTGAACAACAGCAGTAGTGGCCTTTGTGAGGGCCTGGCTTGGAGACCCAGTGGACTGGAAAATGTAGAAGAATCAAGCTGTACTTTGTAGGGGAGGAGAAAGAAGAGGTGATGAGAAGAGGCCCAGCATGGGAGGGAGCTGAGTGACTTTAATGGCAGAGCACCTGAGTGGAAGGCCATGCATACTCTGAGAGCTCTGCTCTCAGAACACTTTGCATTCCAGTGGCCTTCCAGTTCCAGAGGAAACTACAGGTAAAATATTTTGGCTCAATTAAAGAACTTTACAGGAGCTGTACAACTCCACACTTTCTTGCTTCTCTGAGATTTTTATACCCCAGAAGATCCTGCTTTGGACAGGGTAATAGGAACTTCAAGGTCCATCTGATTCTGTCTCTGATACTTTCTATGAGTCAGTTAATGTTTTCATCCCACAAGGGCCTTTCCTGGGAGAGGACCCCAAAGGAAGACATTTTTGAAGGAGAAATTCTGGGAGAGGTGATATCAATGTTCAGAGTTGTTTTTGGCCAAGAATTTGCCATTGCCCCTCAAATATGTACAATAGCTGGCATACGAAATCAGCCAGAATCTACTCCACTGTGTGGAAATGCCTTCCCCATCCATATCTTCACTAATCATTTGGCCAAACTGAGCTGCCCCAAACCAGTTGAGCTAGGATTCCTGCCTCTGTGCAGTGCTATCCCTGAGAAAATGCCAGAAGGGGTGGCATCCGGGCTGGAGGAGTGGAGGATGCAGTTGCAGGACACCTACTCGTGCATTCACGGATGCACCCTTTTTCCAGCATCAGCTCAGACCCAGCTTCTCTTTCTTCTATGACTCAGTCATCATTAATTAGAAAAATTGCCTGAGAATTCTTTACTTTAATCTGAAACTCTGCTCATACTCAAGCTGTTGCTGCTGTAGACATTTGCTCCTTCCTCATTTAAGGTCTTGGAGAAGACTTGTTCTTCCCAGTGGCTATCTTCCTGGTTTCTGCAGGTAGAGAGGATGGCACTCTTTCCCTGTGCTTTCTGCTGGTTCCAATGTGGATGTATCTTCCCAAGACACGTGCCTGGGGTTCAAGTGGTGAGCAGTGCAGGGGACTATGGGTGAAAATGCATCACTGCCATCCTGGGTAAGGAAAAGAGCCATGGGCTGGGGATTTAACTCAGCAGTAGAGTGCTTGCCTAGCATGCATAAGGGCTTGGGTTCTGTTTCTAGCACTACAAAATTAAAAAAAGAAAGAAAAGAATCTTGAGGTTAGAAAGCCTGAATTTGCTGGTCCCAATGCAAATTACCTGTGTGACCCTAGGTAGCTGATTTGTTCACTGGAACCTCAGTTTCTCCACCAAGAAACATGAGGCAGTGGCATTTCTGGTACTTGGTTGTTGAGAATATCCGGGAAGATACTGTAGGTGGAGACGCCTGGTGTGGTACTTGGCTTTGACCAGGAGTTCAGTGATGCTTCAGTGATGGGTGTCGAAGGAGGTTTATTGATGGAAAGTCTTGGTTCCTTTTAGAGCCCCCAGAGTGGTGCAGAGAGAGGAAGTGGCCATGTTCTGTTATTCCAGAGGGTGACTTGAGAGGTGGATGCAGATGCCATCTATTGTTTGCTCATTACCCTTGATGTGGTTTGAAGTTCTTCTTATTAGTCATTTCCATTTTTTATTATCTTGTGGAATCAATAGGCTCACCTGGAGAAGTAGACTGTAGTCATAGACGGGAGTGTAGAAAGCTATTATCAAGAGTGGAGAGGAGGCAGGTAGGCCAGGTGCGCCCATCGAGTAGCACAAGTAGCACATTAGACCCTTGAAAAGGGAAATTGCTTGGCCGACACTTGGAGCAGAGACTGGCATTTACCTCTTTTTTGTTGGAGTCATGAGTACAGGCCCTGCCTATAGAAGGGGCTCATAAATACTTTATGATGATTCAGTGAGTGTCTTTCAGTTTTTTTTATGATTTCAATACATGCTGCAATATGAGTTTATTATGCTATGTGAAATAAGTCAGATGCAATTATTATTTAAATGAGATAGAGTATCTTCATAGAGACAGAAGTGGAGTCATGGTTGTCAGGGGCTGGGGCAGGGGACAGATGTGAGTTAGTGTCAGTGAGGAGAGTTTTAGTTTGGGAAGACAAAGAGCTCTGGGGATAGATGGTGGTGATGGCAGCACTCCAGTGCAAATGTACTTAGCACCACTGAATTGTGCACATAACATTTTATATTATGTCTATTTTACCAAAAGAAAAATGTGTTTGTATAGTTTAATCAGCATCCTAAAAATTAAATCATGATATCATCAATTATTTCTGAAAGGAAATACTGTCAACCAACACTTGTGAGATGTGAAGATATTGCTGTGCTTGTTCATTTACTCACCCAGCACTCCTCAGCTATCTGGCCTGTCAGACCCCTGAGCCGAGCTTGAGGGTAGAGAGTCAGTCCCATGTGTGCTCTTCCAGAGCTAAGCTCTGAGGATAGGGACAATGACTTTGCCCACGAGCCATAATTTAGTGAGTGAGGTTTGTTTTCTGGGGAAGAGAGGAAAGGACAAGGAAGAACTGGTAAATTTCATAGCTGGGCATCGTGGCACATACCTATAATCCAAGAACAAGGGTGGCTGAGAGGAGAACTGTGAATCTGAGGCCAACTTGAGCTGTGCAGTAAAACCCTGTCTCCAAACAAACAACCATGATGAATTAAGTCTGCCTGGTGTTTGGGGCAGGCTCTGGCAGGGAGGCAGTGTTCAGCTGGGGCCTATTGTACAAGGAGGGTCTCCAAAGAAGGAGGCAAGGATACTGTACAAGGAAACAAGCCCTGGACACAGCCACAGCCCTTGGACAGTGTCAGGCTCATCTGAGCCATGGCAAGAAACCCAGTGCAGTTCAGGGTAGAGTTCTAGGAGCCTGGTGAAAATGAGACAGAGAAGGGTGTTGGGGTGACTTTGGAGTCCTCAACCAGTCCAGCCTTACTTCAGTTTCCTGATATAGGAAAAAAACGTCACTATAGATGTTAGTGTTTGCATTAATAAAATAGATAACATTTCTCAGGCAGGCAGGACTAAATCAGAAAATGTGTGTCAAGTGTCTAAGTGAGATGTACCCCTATGTATGTCTGTGCCTGTGTACACACACACACACACACACACACACACACACAGGCCGGAGTCGGGGAACTCGAGGTTGGAAGCAAGCCTTGACTATCTATAGGTTTCACTTCTCTTTCAACCGGGGCGTTGGGCTTGGAGAAGTGGTGACAACACCCTGCGTGTGTCTGGCGCACCACTTCCCCCAGCTTGGCCTCTCTGTCACTCTCACTGGGAGTGCAGCTTGGGGTGTTGGGGAGGTGGTGTGAGGGCTGTGGCAGCCTAAGATTGGTTCTTTCATTGGTCACTGCATTGGGCTGCAGTCAAAAGTCCAATCCTTTGGGTGTCTTGGCCTGCTTTGTTACTGTGGAGACCTCACTGTCTCAGTGCAGACCCATATTCTTCTTTCCTGTTGAAACACTTTGGGAGACAATAGGGTCATTTCATCAGTGGATAATGGTGCATTCTTTCAGCCACGTGGGTGGGTGTCAAGTATGGATGACTTAGGTGTGACAGAGCCCAAGGAATGATTTGCTCAAGAGCAGACAGCTGGGGGAGGAGAAGGAAGGTCCTGCAATGAACCTTGCTAACCATTGATGCTTGAGTCAGGTTTTTGGATCTCACAGCCACCATCAGGATGTAGGAGGCTTATGGGGAGAAATATTGAGCCTTGGGAGGAGAGAAGAAATCAACTCAGAAAGAGTAATAATGGAGGCTGGGTATGGTGATTCCTGTCTGTAATCCTAGCTACTCAGGATGGGGAGGAAGGAGGATCACAAGTTTGAAGTCAGCCCAGGCAAAGGTAGCAAGACCCTCTTTCAAAAACAAAATACAAATAATAGGGCTGGAGCGTGGCTTGAGTTGTAGATCACTTGCCTAGCATGTGTGAGATCCTGGGTTCAATTCCCAGTACTGTAGGGAAAAAATAAAAAAGTAATGGACCACCTTTGAATTTTGCCAATAATTATAATAGCTAACATCTATCGAGCAGTCACTGTAGGCCAGTAACTGTGCAAGGCATTGTATGTCTATCCATTTATATTTTTTAGATGGAAAAATTCTATCTTTTATTAAGCCCTAGTGGATGTTTAGCATGTTCTTTAATTATGAGTGCAGGCACAGGGTTGAGACTGTGCCACCCTGTCCACAAATACTGAATCAAAGTGACAGATGCTGAGAATCGAATGAAAGGGTGTTGAGTATTTTCTCTACCTTGTCTGTCATAAGATAGGGGGACAGAAATGGCTTTTTTTCATTGTTTTATGAGCCATGTTGATGTCACCAGAGGGATGTGTCTGGCACGTGGCCAAAGAAGCAATCTTTGGTGGAGAAGGATGCACTCGGTGGAAGTCTGAAAAGGACTCTGATGACCTAGTCAGTTTCATTACTCTGTTTGCTTTGTTTTTTCCTTCTCCACTCACTCCTTTCTTATCGCGACATAATTCACACTCTGTGAAATTCACAATATCAAAATCCATTTCTTCTCTTTTGCGATGCTGCAAGTGTGCTCTACCTCCAAGCTAGATCCCCTGCCCCAAATTCACCCTTTTATATAAGTGAATAATCAGATTTTTTTTGAGGTACTTGGGTTTGAACTCAGTGCCTACACCTTGAGCCACTACACCAGCCCTTTTTTGTGATGGGCTTTTTTGAGATAGGGTCTCATGAACTATTTGCCTGGGCTGGCTTCAAATGGCGATCCTCCTGATCTCTGCCTCCTGAGTAGGTAGGATTACAGGTGTGAGCCACCGGCGCCCGGCTCAGATGATACTTAATATATTCACAAAGATGTACAACCACAACCATCACCATTCTCTAATTCTACAACATCTTCATTACTACAAAGAAGACCATTAACATTAACTCTGCACCCCACCTCCTGGACCTGGCTGTCACTAATCTACTCTTTGGCTCATGGTGTTGTGCAGTTTTAAGTATACAAGTCTTGCACTTCTTTTGTTATACTTATTTAAAGGAAAGTATTTGTAAGAATTAACTAGAAGGTAACACACACACACACACAGGAAATCAATGTGAGTCAACTCCCTGTATAGCTATCCTTATCTCAACCAGCAAAACCCCTTGTTCCTTCCTATTATTGCTTATACTCTCTCTACAACAAAATTAGAAATAAGGGCAAAATAGTTTCTGCCGGGTATCGAAAGGGTGGGGGAGAGAGGGAGGGGGTGGATTGGGTGGTAAGGGGGGGTGGGAGGGGGGGAGAAATGACCCAAGCATTGTATGCACATATGAATAATTAAAATAAATAAATAAATAAAGTATTTGTAATCTGGGCTTGGAGGTTCAGATCTACAATCCCAGCATTTGGGAGGCACAGGCAGGATGATCATGAATGTGAGGCAAGTAGGGGTAGCATATTGGGATCCAGTTTTGAAAAAAAGTGAAAAGAAAAAAGGAATGAATGAATGAATAAATAAATAAATAAGTAAAGAAAGAGAAAGAATTAGTCCAAAAGACTTTTTTTTAAAAAAAGTGTTTTATTAGTATATGATAGTCATACAGGGGGTTTTATTGTAACATTTCCATATATACATATATTGTACCCTGGCTTGGTTCATCCTCTCTATTGATCTCCCTCTTCCCCCACTCACCTTCTTAAAATGACTTTGACAGGTTTCAGTGTTCCATATTCATACATGTATAGAAAGTACCTCAACCATATTTATCCCCCTTTACCCTCTTCATTTACCTTCTTCTTCCACTGTTACCCTCCCCTTAACACAATCTGTTTTACGTTCCTGTCCTTCATTGTTTAAGTGTCTGTTCATTGTTCCGTGGGGTTTTGCCTTGGTATTTTACATGTAAATGTATTGTATTTTAATCAGTCTAACCTCTATGGCTTCCTACCCTGCATTGTTCAACAGTTTTCAGTACATTTCATTGTGTCTTGTTCCTACACAGATGTGGTGTATTTCAGTTATTCACTCTCTACCATTCTTTTCTTCTTTCCCTCCTCCATTAGCCATCTCTAATAGTCCCACTTTTAGAAACATGTTCTGCATGTGTGTGTGTGTGTGTGTGTGTGTGTGTTTATATGTTTGTATTTGTATTTGGATCTGTCTTCCACATACAAGAGAAAACATGTGACCTTTGTCTCTCTAAACCTAGGTAACTTCACTTAACATGATGTTCTCCAGTTAAAAAACCTTTTCTAGTTAGGAACACTTTGACTGATAACTTTCTTTGTTTTAACTCGATGACTCTAATTCTCATCACTTATGAAATGTAGGTGAGAGCTGGGGGAGTGGTTCAAGTGATTGAGCACCTGCCTTGCAAGCATGAGGCTGAGCTCAAACCCCAGAACCTAAAAACCCCATTCAAACAATGTATGCAGATTCTCAGTTTACTTACAGTTTTCATGATTAACATTTTCCCTTCAGTCCTTAAACTTTAATTTCACTTCAGCAGTCTTGCTCAGCTCAGTAAAAACTGCTTACTGGGCCCTTTTCCTTAGCTGTGCTCTCTAGGGACCAGAGTTAACATAAATTAACACAGTATATCAGTCTGGGATGCAGAAAGCCCTACTTTAGAGGCTGATATAAATGAAGAATTCCTCCTTTCTATGTAGCAAAAAATTCATAGGCGGGCACTCTGTGACTGGTGGTAATGATCACCAGGAGCCAAGGTTCTTTCCATGTTTCTGTTGCTCTGGCATACATCTTCATTCTCAGGCCTCTTGTCTCAGGGTTGCAAAATGGCTTCTGTACCTCCTGACCTCACATTTATGTTCCAGTCAGGAATAAGGAGGGAGGGTGAAAGGATGAAGGGCTTTCCCTTAGCAAGCTCTTACCTTCTTATTCTGGAGGAGGAAGTCTTCCTAGGTCTTAGATAAACCAACTAACACTGTCTTATTTGTATTAACTTATTTAACCCTCTGAAATAGGCAAAATTTTCTCTGCCTCACAGATGAGGGAACTTAGACTCAGAGAATTTGTGGAGTTTGCCCAGGGTCACACTCTAAGTGGAGGAGCTCAGACTATCAGTAACAATAGCACTTTTTTTTTTTTTTTTTTTTGGCAGTACTGGGTGCTTCTAGGCAGGCGCTCTACCACTCGAACCATTCTGCCTGCCCACAAAAGCACATTTTTTTCCAGCCTATTTTTTATCATATACACAGGACATGTCATCATTAAGTTTTTCTTTTAGGTCTCACAAAACTCTGTGAGATGGGCAAGGAAGGATTTAGAATATCATTGTTTTCCAGGAATTGGAGAGGTTAATTGTAACTTGCCCACCCGAGGCATCCAACTGGCAACTCTGTGAGTGGGCTTATCCCAGGCCCAGCGTCCTTTCTGGCTGGGTATGGGTCAAGGAGCATCAAGCACAGAGTAGGAAAAGGTAGAGACAGGCCATGTGCTTCAGTGGCGCACAGGCCCAGCCTTGGGCAGCTCTTCTTCCCTGCTGCCCCTTACATTGGGTGGGGAGGGTGCATCTGGGACAAGATGAGGCCTTGTCTTATACTCAGCCTTGTTCATTGCCTTCCCTGCCAAGGGTCTCTCTCCTTCTGTGTGTTTCTAGCCTTGCTTTCAGATAGGTATCTGCTACCTGGAGGGAATTCTCTGGACTGAAAGTGTCGTCTTCTGCTGGAACATAGGTCACACAGATGAAGGAATGCTCTTAACAGCCCCACTCTGAGTATATGGCAAAAGAAAAGAAAACAAGACATAACCCATCTCCAAGTGAGTTTCCTGTTGGCTGTGATAGAATTAAACATGGTTAGAAAACAGAAAGCAAAACCAGCAGCTCATTCATCTTTCTAAAGCCTGTGTGTATATAACAGAGGTCCATCCCCACCCTGATGCCAGGTCACAAGAGTCTGGGAGAAAAATCTGTAATTGATTCATAATCATACAGACCACAAGGCAGGATCAAGTGCAACCACTAGATAGGCACAATAATATAAATCTGTCCACTTAAAACAAAGGCACGGTGTTTGGATGTAGTGTTAAGTAAGAAAATTGTTGACTGCGCAGGGGTCAGACTGATGATCAATTCTCCATTGCCAGCTTTTCCTCTGTTTTCAGTATTGAGGCACAAAATAGGTTCTTATTGTAGCTCGTTTGGGCTGCTAGAACAAAGTGCCACAGACTGGGTAGTTTATAAACAACAGAGCTTTATTTATCTCACAGATTCACAGGTGCTGGCAGATTCAGTGTCTGATAAGGGGTCGCCTCTAGGTTCATAAATGGTGCCTTTTTGCCATGTTCTCACATGGAGGGAGAGACAGAGCAGCTCTCTGGGGCCTCTTTTATAAGGTGCTGATTCCAATCACGAGGGCTTCACCCTAATGTCTTAATCGCCTTCCAAAGGCCTCACCTCCTAATACCATAATCTTAGGGTTAAGATTTCAACATAAGATTTTGGGAGACACAAACATTCAGATCCTAGCAGGACTTAATAAAAATTTACTGGATAATTCTGGGAGACAAACTTACTCAATGAATTGATCATTGGAATTTTGACACCACAATCAGAAAAACAATTTAAAATGTGCTGTGTATTCTGTGGTTAGTTCATGACTTAAAACCATGTTTTAAAATAAACAACTGTCAAGGAGATGAAGGCCTGAACTTAAACTTGCTTTCATCAAGGAAAACTCATGATAGTTTTTGCTTTCCTGCTTTTACTAGTCTGAAACTGGACATCACTGGCTGCAGGTCTTGCAAAGGATGGAACACAGGGCCTCAACCATGCTGGTCAGCTTTCCATCACTGCAGATCAAGGGGCTGCCCTGGGGGATAAGATGCTGAATGTGGTGTGGTTGGCAGGTCCTGCAGGATGTGACTTGAGGGGAGTTATTTAGATCTTCAGAGCCACCCACTTTCATGGATACAGATGTGGTGTTGGGCTAGATAGACACTACTTGATAGCATAATTCTCAGGTGTTCTCTGTGGGGTCCTTGGGTCCTCTTCATACCACCCTGAGTGGTAGGCAGGGTTGGTGTTATCTCCATCCTTGAGTGCAGTGACATAACTTCTCTGAGATGACAATGGAGAAGGGCTAGGGCCCATTTCCTGTTTTTCTATCCACAGTTGTTATTATGCACTCGATTTTGAAGATTCATTACTGAGGCCCAGAGCTGGACATGCCTCTTCATGGTGATGATGAGGTAGACCTCATGTCAAAGCAAAAACTGGGGTGGGAGAGGGTCTTGGCTCAGCTCTGTGAGAGGGGGGCTTAGAGACTTCATTGCTCAAAAACCCTGGGTGGCAAACCTCGAGCAACTGCCTACCCCTCACTTCTTTTCCGAGTACAATGGCCTGATTGTTGCTATTTTATTTATTTCCAATAAAGAAAAGATGGCAAGGTCAAATGAATCAAGGCACAGGAGGCAGGTTCTGCTGACTCTAGCTTTACTTTTGCCCAGAGGGGTGACCTAATGCTGGTAAAATTAGGGGGACTAACTTGTGAGTTCTACCTCTCATTTTTTTTCCTTCTTTATCCAATTTTTAATTATTTGAAATAATACATACAAAAGTGTGTGTATATTATTGTATGTAAATTCTCTCTTTTCTCTCTCAAAAGAGAAAGAGACACAGAGGCACTGACAGACTTAAAAAAAAGAGAAGATCCACAAGTACCACTCACTTAATAAGCAAAATATTTCCAATATCTTTGAACTTCCTGGATGCTCTTCTTTGTGGCTCCCTCTCTCTCAGATATATCCTCATCACAAAATTTGTGCTCATTATTCCTTGTTTTCTATATGGTTTTGCCAAATATAAAATATCCTAACCCATATACTATTTATTTTTGCCTACTTTTGAACTTCATATCAATGGTGTATGGATCTCACTTGCCTTTTCTCTCAACTGTGTTCATAAGATTTGTCTCTGAAGATGAGTGTAACTCTATTTCATTTTACTGCTAGATAGCATTCTGTCTTATGAATATGCCACAATTTATTTATTCATTCTCCATTTAGGGTGTTTCCAATTTTTTGCTGTTGTAAACAATGATGTTAGGATTATTCCCAGTGAATATTGGTGATGTCTCTGGAATATATTTTCAGGAATAGAATTGCTAGTTTGTAGGATATATATATATATATATCTTCAACTTTCCTTCACAACACAAAATCATTTTCCAAAAAGCTGGTAGAATTTATTCTCTCACCAACAGCTGATCCCACTTCCTTGCCTATACTTGGATTTGTCAGATTGTGATTTGTGCTATGTAACGTCTTGCTATGTAGCCCAGCCTGGCCTCAAACTAGAGACCCTCCTGCCTCAGTGTCTTGAGTGTTGGGATTATAGGTGTGTGCTTCCATGACTAGTGCTTCCATATTTTGATGACGAGAGCTTCCTAGAAAGTTCTAGTCTTGGCATGTGTGAGGTCAAGCTCTCCTTCTCATTCTTTGTTAGGAGTATCTCCTCCAGTCTTCAGTCATTCCAAGTGCTTAGATCAATAACCTTGAAGTCATCTTGACCCCTCTTTATTTCCCAGTTGCTTCCAGACCCATCAGCAAGCCCTCTTGACTTTATTTTGGGACTGTGTGCATAATCTGACAACTTTTAACTACCCCTGTAGGCACTATGGTAGACCAAGATGACACACTTCACCCTGGGGCTGTTGAAAGCACCTCCATGCTTCTGCCTCTGCCTTCCTGGCTCAACTCAGGAAGTAGAACCATTCTTTTAAAAACTATAAGAGAACTCATGCAAATTCTGTGCTAGGAGCTGTTTAGACCCGATTCTGCTTAGTGATTGTGCTTATGGCCCCTGGGCCTCCCTGAACTTATCTCCTTTCACTCCCCACTGAACTCACTCCACACAGGGCTCATTGCCCTTCCTCAGACACAGAGACAGACTCCATCTCAAAGCTAGTCCCTCAGCCATGACACCTCACTCTGCCAGAAGGCAGGTGAGTTCACACAACTCACATCCTTCAAGTCTTTGCCCAAATCCTTCCTTCTTAGTGAAATCTATTCTGATTGCCCTGTTTAAAATAGAAACAGTGGTGTACTCCTATAATCCCTGCACTTGGGAGGCTGAAGCAGGAGGGTTGAGAGATTGAGGCCAGCCTGGGCTGCATATAGTGAGACCCTATCTCAAGACACACACATACACAGAGCAGTAAAAGATATTATTCTTGTTCTGGTCCTGATTTTCACATTTTACCATTAAGTATTAGGTTTGCAATGAACTTTTTAAAAAATTAGGTTAAGTAATTTAATGATTTTTGTCTAATTTTATAGACTTTTTCTGTATCAATCTACTGATATCATTATGTCTTCTCCTTTAGCATGGTAACATAAGGCTGATTGCATTAGGTTTTCTAGTCCAAAATCAGCTTGCATTTCTGGAATACTCCAGCTGGTCATGAGGGAGTAAACAGTAATCTTGATGGAGATGAGGAGGCAGATGGGAATCCAGGGAGGTGGAAGCAGGTGGGAGTTGCAGAGCACAGTCCTGGAGAGAATGATCCTATGCAGAGGAAAAGCTCCAGCAATCTGGAGACTTTTGCAGAACAGAGTCACCTACCACAGGGTGAAGCTCCATAAGGCTGTTCAAAGGAGACTGGAGAACTGTAAAGGAAACTATTCCCAGAGCCAACGAGGGCTGGGAAACATCTGAGTTCTGCCTAACTACAGAGGAAAGTCCTGTTGAGTGTGTTTAGCATCTAGCAGAGACCCTAGAAGTCAGCCTTAGCAATCTGGCTATTTCTAGAGTAAAGGCTATTTCTCCTTTGAAGGAATCAGCTGAATCCGCAAGTAACCCAACTCTGATACTCTTAAAAAGTCCAATGTGAAATCTAACATTCAGTAATGTAGAATTCAGAAATGTCCAGCATACAGTAAAAAATACTGGACTGCAGAACGGGCAGTAAAATACAATTCATAATCAGGAGTAAAATCAGTCAATAGAAATGGACTCAAATTATGGAGATGATGTCATTAAAAGACAAGGACTGTAAAACACCTATTGAGCTGGGTGCATGGCTCAGGGGGTCGAGCCTTGCCTAGCAAGTGCAAGATCCTGAGTTCAAATCCCACTACTGCCAAAAATTGAAATAAAATAAAAATCACTTGTAGAAATATGTTCAAAAATATAAAAGAAATCACTTACATATAAGGAGAGAAGTGGAGAATGTTTAAAAAATAACCAGGCTGGGCACTGGTGACTCACACCCATAATCCTAGCTACATGGGAAGCAGAGATCGGGAGAATTTCGGTTCGAGGCCAGCCTGGACAAATAGTTCATGAGGCCCTATCTCCAAAACGGACTGGAGATGTGACTCAAGCAGTAGAGCACCTGCTTTGCAAGAGCAAAGTTCTGATTCAAACCCCAGCCCTCCCCAAAGAAAAACAAAAAACGTTGTTTAAAGGGCAGGGGATAAAGGTCAGGGAGTGTGGCTCAGTGGAAGAGTGCTTCCCTAGCATGCACATGGCCCTGGGTTCCATCCCCAGCAAAACACACAAAAAAACTTTTCCTTAAAAGATAATTCAGCTCTTAAAGAAAACATTGTGTTGTAGAGTTTACAGCATATGTTGAAGTACAAAGATGGCATCCATAGCATGAAAAAGGGAAAACAAGAAGCTAACATTTCCTTGACTCTTGCAAGTTGATATGGCCGTCTGACCATGTTCTGACCAATGGCTTATGGGTAGCTGATCTGTATGCAATTCTCAGGAGATGTAAAGACAGTGCATGTTGCTCCTCCCTCCTCTTTCCTGCCTGCATTTCTGGCTAGAGCTTCAGCAGCTATCTCAGACAAAAAGTGACCTTTACACCTTGGACCCTGACTTTTCCTTCCTTGGGAAAAGAAGTGGCAACAAGATCTAAGGACCTTGGTTCCCTGACCCCATAGGTTACCAGACCAGTGCTGAACTGAATCTTCTGGACACTTCAACAAGGAGGAAAAAGAATATATTTCATTAAACTGTTTCTTCTAACCCAGAGCTGAACCCAGTTCTAACTAATATGGCTACTTATTTTAAAAGTCAAATAGTTGGTAAACATCTGACAAAATAATCTATAAAAACGAAGATAAGACACAAATACACAATTTGAATATTTAGGAAGGGGATTGTTCCTAAACAAGCCCCTAGCACACAAGAACCAGTGTGAAGGTACTGTGAGAGCAAAGACAAGAGACAGACAGATTCACGATTGCAGAGTGCGGTGTATTCTACTGATAGAAGCATGGTCCTAGGTAGCAGCAAGGCTGATGGATTCTCACAATTTGGATCAGAAGGAGGGGGCTCATAAATGGTCAGGAAATAATAACTTTGTCAAGAATGTTCCCGGTTTTTCTTAAGGCAGTATAATGACTACAGGCACATTCCTGGTGCTGCCAGTGTCAAGGTCTGGTCATACAACTCACACACTACTCTACTGGTTTGTTTATCTATAGTGTGCTGGCAAACAATGCAAGGAAAGAGGCCAGGGCTTCTCAACGGCATCTGTGATGCCTATGACTCAAGATGGCTGCAGTCAGGCCAAGCTGAGTCTGTGCAGGGACATAATAGCAGAGACTGTAAAGACCACAAGAGAACATGAAAAATTTTATATTGATAGCCTTTCACATTCAGAAAAAAATGAATGTGTTTCTAAGGGGAAATCACCAGAGCTGTCAAGAAAAAGCAGAGACTTGAAAGTTTTTTGTTGAATTTGATCAAAGTTCATTATATACAAATATGGAAATAGCATAATTAAACCTCTTTGTACAATTAGTATATGCTGACAAAACATTTATTTGATGAAAAAAGAAAGCTATTTGTATACTTATTATTTACAGTAGCCAAAATGGTCATTAATATGGGAATGGATAAACAAAACATGGCAGGGGATATTATTTAGCCTTAAAAAGGAATGAAACTACTGGTACATGCCTATAACTCCTGCACTGGGGAGACTGATGTGAGAGGATCACGAGCTCACGAGTTCGAGACCAGCCTAGGCAAACGGAGACATCTCAAAAAAAAACAAAACAAAGGAATGAAATTGTGACCCATGCTATAGCAACATTGAAGATATTATGCTACGTGAAAGACATTAAAGGACAAGTACTATACGATTCATTTCATGAGGTTTCTAGAATGGTCAAATTTATATAGAGAGAGTGATTGCCAGGGTCTTGGGGAGGGGGAACATTAAGAGTTAGCATTGAATGGAGGCAGAGTTTCCATTTGGGAGGATGAAAAGTTTAAAGATGAATGATGTTCTGAGTGAGGTTAGCCTGGCTCAAAAGACCAAAAATCGTATGTTCTCCCTCATATGTGGACATTAGATCAAGGGCAAACACAACAAGGGGATTGGACTATGAGCACATGATAAAAGCGAGAGCACACAAGGGAGGGGTGAGGATAGGTAAGACACCTAAAAAACTAGCTAGCATTTGTTGCCCTTAATGCAGAGAAACTAAAGCAGATACCTTAAAGCAACTGAGGCCAATAGGAAAAGGGGACCAGGAACTAGAGAAAAGGTTAGATTAAAAAGAATTAACCTAGAAGGTAACACCCACGCACAGGAAATCAATGTGAGTCAATGCCCTGTATAGCTATCCTTATCTCAACCAGCAAAACCCCTTGTTCCTTCCTATTATTGCTTATACTCTCTCTACAACAAAATTAGAGATAAGGGCAAAATAGTTTCTGCTGGGTATTGAGGGGGGGAGCGGGAGGGGGTGGAGTGGGTGGTAAGGGAGGGGGTGGGGGCAGGGGGGAGAAATAAACCAAGCCTTGTATGCACATATGAATAATAAAAGAAAAATGAAAAAAAAAATAAAGATGAATGATGGTGACAGCTGCACAGCAATCTGAAATGACTTAATGCCACTATACATACTATATACTTAAAAATAGTTAAAGTTGTGTATTTTACCACAATATTATTATTATTTTTTCTTTTTCAGGTGTTTCAAACAGGAGGATTTTCCAGCACAGCCAGGCCTCTATGCTGCTAGAGACAGAACCCTGGCCCTGACATCTAAAGCATGTAGGTTGATAGCTCATGTCCTTGTCCTATCTTGGCGTTTATGTAATTGGAAGAAAGAATGAGTGCAAATAAATGACACATAGTAACCAGCCATTAGAAAGGGTGACAAAAGGCCGAGCATGTTGGTGTGAGCCTGTGACCCCCAGCTACTCGGGAGGTACAGGCAGGAGGATCATGAGTCCAGACCCATCTTAGGCTATATGATATGACCCTGTTTCAAAAACCACCACTATCAATGGCAACAACAATGACAAAAGGGAAAAAAAGGCAGGTATCACCTTCTCCCCGCTTGTTCATAAAGAAGATAAAAGCTTCCCTTTTACGAGGGAAGCCCTGGCCAATTCCTCATGGGAGGCAGGCAGTGGTATCAGTTCATCTGCCCTGAGTGAGCCAGATTTACAGACCAAGGTTAGCTCTTGGAGCTTCTGTGAGTGTGACATCTATGACATCTACGTGGCACTAGGCTGTGAGCAGGGCTCCTGGACAAAGCCAGGTCCCCTCTGCTAGCCTAGTAGAACCTTCTGTCAGTGGATTCTGCTCTCTCATGACAGTCAACTTTCAGAATTACCTGAGTCTCAAAAATGCACCAAGAAT
This sequence comes from Castor canadensis, assembly GCF_047511655.1. NCBI lineage: Eukaryota > Metazoa > Chordata > Mammalia > Rodentia > Castoridae > Castor > Castor canadensis. The sequence continues at coordinate 3,539,082 of NC_133402.1, read as the reverse complement.
TCACTTTGAAGCACAGCACATTCCAGATCCCTGTGTAGGGTGGCCTCACCCAGATTCCAAATGAGAACCTTGGCAGCCCTTGCTCCTCCTGCAGGCCTTCCCCTCTTCAGGTGTGTCTGCCCCATGACTTTGAGCATGACTGTCAGGCAGTGATGTGGCCTGCTTCTGCATTTGTGCATGACATCCTTTATCCAAAGCAAGAGGTATGTTTCTTCTTAATCTGAAGCATGCTCTGTGATTGTCCTGGTTCTACTTCAGAAACAGATACAACCTGGGGAGTCTGTTTGACTTATTTTGGGCAGTGTCTCTTCTGCAAGGACACACTCTGACTCACAAATCTTCCAAAGGCTTCCATTTGGCCTCTGAGCCTTCTCTCAACCAGCCTGTCCTGTGTAATTTCCTGACGCCTCCTGTTGGGCCCTGTGCTGTGGCTTTGCTGGCCTCTTCATCCTCTACAGCAATTATAGCTCACACTTTTGGGCTTCTACCTGTGATGTTTGTCCTTGTGGCTCCTGGCCATTAGTCTTGTATTAGAGTTATCCAGGGAATCCAACTAGTAGAATGGATAGATAGACAGATAAACAGATCTACATCCATCCATCCCTTTATCTATCATCTATCTGTCTACCTACCTATCTATCTATCTATCTATCTATCTATCTATCTATCTATTGTAAAACATCCACCAGTTTATTGTAAGGAATTGGCTCATGTAATTTTAGGAACTGGCAAGTCCCAAATCTATGGGACAGTACAGCAGACTGAAGCCCAGGAAAAAGTTGATATTGCACTCTTGAGTCTGAGAGCTGTCTCTAGAGGCAGAATTTCTTCTTCTTCAAGGAACTAAATTCTTTTCTCTTAAGATCTTGAACTGATTGAATGAGGCCCACCCACGTTATGGAGGGTGACCTGCTTTACTCAAGTCTACTGATTTAAATGTTAATCACACCTAAAAATTACTCCCCCAGCAGCATCTGTATTGGCGTTTGACCAAATGACTAGGTTCCATAGCCTGGCAAAATCGACCCATCTACATTCCTTAAGGGTTTCCTTCCAATGTGGCTGGCTATTTCTAGCTGTCATTAGCTGAGTATTTGCTCTGTAACAGGTATTGTGTTAGTGCTTTCTTTGGTTCATTTGATTTAATCCTCATAACAGCCCTATGATGTAGGTTCTGTTTTGATCCTTAGTTTATAGAAAAGAGGGTCAATGTTGAGAGAAGTTGAAAAACTAGTCCAAGGTTGCACAGCAAGCTGAGGAGCTGGGATATGGGGCCAGGCACTCCCACTTCAAGGCCCACTGCTTTAGCTGCACAGGGTCCTACAGCCCTCTGGAGTTGCCAGAGACTCTGCTCACCTCCTGAGTCATGGTACTATTGTAACTTTCAGGTCTTAGAAACATCTTCCTTCATCTGCCCATGTCTTACCCCTTTTCCTACTTGTTGGGAATAGATAGTAGGTTTGTTAAATATGAATGCAGTTCAAGATTGCCTGTGGCCAGGCATCTCTGACTTCTCTCTGTCATGTCCCCCATCCAGCAGCCAGGCACTCCTGCCTGGCCACTGTCTCTGGCCTGTGATCACAGGCTACTTAGTCCTCCCAGCCTCAGCTGATAATGGCTCTGGTTTGAAGAGTCAAATGAGGTTAGCCCCAAGAAGGCACTGTAGCCTGGCCATAGCAGAGGCTATTAACACAATCTCTGCCTTCTCAGGATACTTAAGTAGCCCAGGAATGCAATTTTAGCCCTGTTCACTGTTCTGAACCCTACAGGTTTAGCTTTCTTTCCCCAGCCCCCTGAATCTCATAAGATCTCACAAACCACTGATTTCAGTCCTGCCTGGCCCTGCATTACTCTCACCCACTGCCATGGGAGCCAACACACTAGCCCTGCCCAAGCCTTGGCTCCAGGGGATTGAGGTTGCTTTCCCATTACCTGCCTGCTCAAGGCTTGGCCAGAGGAATGAGGTAACACTGTGAGCTTAAATTTACCCCTTCCTCGGGATAGGTATCTCCCCATCCCCCAAAACAAAAGTTATGTTCAACCTGTGAATATGACCTTATTTGAAAAATGGGTGTTTGGGGATAAAATTAACCTAAGGATCTTGAGCTATTACCTGGATGGGTCCTAAATCTAATGATAATGTCCTTTTTTTTTTTTTTTAATGGTACTGGGGTTTGAACTCAGGGGCTACACCTTGAGCCACTCCACCAGTCCTTTTTCCGAGAAGGGTTTTTTCGAAATAAGGTCTCACGAGCTATTTGCCTGGGCTGGCTTTATACTGTGATCTTCCTGATCTCTGTCTCCTGAGTAGCTAGGATTACAGGTGTGAGTCACCAGCACCTGGCAGGTGTCCTTTTTTTTTTTTTTTAGGTCTGGAAAAAATTTATTAGGGGAAACACTGTAGAAGATAAAAAGGGAAAATATTCAGACAATATTCTTGGCAATTTTTAAATAGACTATAGTGATGGCATGCATGTCATCATTTAGAGTCCTCTTCATATTTGGTTATGATTGTCCAAATGGTGGCTGTGGAGGTGGTGGAGGATCCACCACGATGGACAAAGTTGCCCAGGGCCCACAATTAATGATGAATGGCCTATCAGTGGAGCAGGACATGTAGAGCCATCCTGGGAAAGCAGGGGATCCTCTTGCACCCACACTTTTTGTTTTTCTCTGCCCTCAGTAGAGAATGAGCTCTGGTTCTTCATGGGAACTATATGAGATCTCAACTCTCTCTATGGAGGGTACTTCAAATTTGATTCTCCTGGTGCTAGCATCTGCCTCCAATGTCCCACTGGTTGCTTCTGTTTTTGGGATTATGTCCAATATCTGCTACAACTGGTAGCCTCCCTGCTCTGCTCTCCTCCCTTCAATTCTGCTCCACCACCTCCTTCTTCAGAGCCATGACCCCTACCCAGTGACCTTGAGGCTCTTTTTCCTGAAGGACAATCTGGTGTTTGTAGGTGGACTCAGCCTGAATTCTTCTCTTATAGCTCCCTAATTCTTCAGTAGCCCATTTGGTTTTCCTCTGTTTCTCTGACAACTGCCTCTTCATTTCTACATGCTTATATTCTTTCATTCTCGGTTGCTGTTTCAGAGGTCTCAGTCTATGATAGGCTGGCTTCATTGCTGTGAGCCTGAGGCAAGGCAGACACCATGGAGGACATGGCAGGATGGAGCAGAGCTGCTAATCCACGATGACAGCCAAAAGCAGAGAGCGACAGGTGTCTTTTCAAGAATAAGACAGAGACAGCTTAGAGATCCTGAGACAGATGAGGCCATGTGCAGATAGAGGCAGAGACTGAAGTCATCAGCACTAAATCAAGGAACAATGGGAGTTCCCAGATGTTGGAAGAGGCAAGGAAAGATCCTTTTGTAGAGCCTGTGGAGGGAGAACTTATCCAGAGAGGAGGATTGTCCTGTAGAGCCTATTGATACCTTGATCTTGAACTTCTGGCTCCAGAACTGTGAGAGAATATACTTCTATTGTTGTAAACCATCCAATTAATGGCAATTAGTTATGGCAGCCCTAAGGAATTAACACATACCCTAGTCATGGGTTTGGGGTCTGGAGAAGCAAGACCTTCCTGGTGTTATCCAGCCTGGCACTATCCTGCCTTAGGAACCTGGGTCTTGGGAGCCTTGGTCTAGCCAGCCTATTGCCTGGCTGTATAGCACCTTGTATGCAGCAGATACCCAATAAAAATGAGTGGAATTCTCTTGGGGATATACCCAAAAGACTGTGACACAGGTTACTCCAGAGGCACCTGCACACCCATGTTTATTGCGGCACTATTCATAATAGCCAAGTTATGGAAACAGCCAAGATGCCCCAGCACTGACGAATGGATTAAGAAAATGTGGTATCTATACACAATGGAATTTTATGCAGCCATGAAGAAGAACGAAATGTTATCATTCGCTGGTAAATGGATGGAATTGGAGAACATCATTCTGAGTGAGGTTAGCCTGGCCCAAAAGACCAAAAATCGTATGTTCTCCCTCATATGTGGACATTAGATCAAGGGCAAACACAACAAGGGGATTGGAGTTTGAGCACATGATAAAAGCGAGAGCACACAAGGTAGGGGTGAGGATAGGTAAGACACCTAAAAAACTAGCTAGCATTTGTTGCCCTTAACTCAGAGAAACTAAAGCAGGTACCTTAAAAGCAACTGAGGCCAATAGGAAAAGGGGACCAGGAACTAGAGAAAAGGTGAGATCAAAAAGAATTAACCTAGTAGGTAACACACATACACAGGAAATCAATGTGAGTCAACTCCCTGTATAGCTATCCTTATCTCAACCAGAAAAAACCCTTGTTCCTTCCTATTATTGCTTATACTCTCTCTACAACAAAATTAGAGATAAGGGCAAAATAGTTTCTGCTGGGTATTGAGGGGGTAGGGGGGAGAGGGAGGGGGCGGAGTGGGTGGTAAGGGAGGGGGTGGGGGCAGGGGGGAGAAATGACCCAAGCCTTGTATGCACATATGAATAATAAAACAATAAAAAAATGAGTGGAATTGAACTCGTGGGAACAAAAGTAAATTGAATGCAACAGAATTAGAAGGTGGCTTCAAGAATGTACCTGAGTCTAAATCCTTCCTCTAGTATTTGTTGACTAAACTTTGGTTTCCTCAAACAGCAGTGAAGGATTGAAGGAAACAAGAAATGGAAAATGCCAAGTGCAGAGTAAGCAGCTATAAGTGGTGGTTATTACTCTTGGGGTAGACCAGAGTAGAGGGCTCGGCTGGGAAACCTGGAATTCTAGACTTGCCTGTGTCATGGAATGCCTGTGTTCTTCAGAGAGCTCTTCAGAGATTCTCAGTGCCTGCATCTGTCCATTTGTCTCAGGGGCCAGTTTGACCTGTCCTCTGACTCACAGGACAATTGTGAGACTCAAAGGAAGGGGTTTGGGGGCAAGCCTCTTGCAAATTGTATTCACCAACCTCAGCTGTGTGCATTCTGGTTACACTGTGATTATCTGTGTCCCAGTGTGTTTGCACCTTGGTATCATTGAAAGTGCCTTTGTGTGCTTTCACAGGAGGGAAGATGGTTTCCAAGCTCTTACTGTTACCTGGATTTGAATTGTGCTTATTAAAGAAACTTGGCTCCAAACAGAATTAATATGCAAACACATGTTGCCTATTTAGCAGTCCACGATTTTGCAGCTGGGGTCTTGCTTTGTGTGGCCTCCCCTCTCTCCTACTGTGATCACCAAATGACTTCTCACAGCAGGTGCTCCTGCACCCTGTATGGGACAAGCCTGAACCACTGAGCCTCAGTAGGTCTGCAAGATGGAGATTATGCCCTCAGGTGGGAGAAATGTGACCTTCCAGCTGCTTAAGACAGTACGAGACACACACACACACAGACACACATACACCTAATTTTAAATTTCCTTATGGTAAATTACAGAGCAGATCCACACTGCTGGGAGAACACAGAAGAGGGATTGACTTGTAAGTTTTGGGGATGTGGATGAAAGCTTCACACAGCAGCTTTTCTTGAGTCTATTCCCATGATAAATCTTATCTCAAGAACTTGATATTCCTGTCCCTGAAGATTCTTGATTACAGAGATATAAAAGGGGTAGTAGTAATGGGTGAGGGATGGGGAAGGAAGAGACATAAAAATGGGCAGAAGAAGTAGAAAAGTATTTCTGGTATAATAGGGCAGAATTTGGAATGATTGCTCTAATCTTTGACTCTGGCCCTACCTATCCCTTTGTTGGCTCACCAATGCATCTCCCAACCCAGCTCCTATCTGCCTGGACACCAGTGTACTCTCTGGATACCTGCCTTTCTTTGAGAGCACTCCCCCACCCTCTGCCTGGAACATCTTTCCTCTTGACCCCAGATTTGCCTGTCAAGGTCCTTACCCCACCTATACTGAAGGTACTTTCCAAACTCTCTATCTAAATGACCCTCATGCTCTTACCCCACCCTACTGGGTCCCTTTCTTAGGGCCTTTCCCATGGCCTGCTTTGTTCTGAGCTGTGGAGGAGTCTGGGCCCTCAAGGAAGCCATGAAGGTGGATTCATAGGCTTGTTATTATTATTAATTGTGGGAAAATACACAGAACAAAAATATATCACCTATATTCATTTGTTAGGGCTGCCATAACAAAGTTTCACAGACTGGGTGGCTTAATCAGTAGAAACTTATTCCTCATAATTCTGAATGGGAGAGAGGGTGGGTCTGGGAAGAGCTCTGTAGGTACTCAGGTATCATTCCTAGAACTAAGACTTTCTTCTTCAACGTCAAAATTATTTTGATAGTCTCTAAAGTATCTCAGATGTAGCCTTACAGTAGAGATCTTGTTTTTATTGGGGGAACATTATGGCCCAAAGAGCATCAGGGTGACTAAAAGTGGTGTATAAATCTTCCAAGCCCCAGCTCACCCATTTTGGTCTAAGCAGAATCTTCTGAATAGGTCTTTGGAGTATGAAGGGGTTGTCTCATCTCACATCCCTACCTCCATGGATCCATGGGCTGGGCCAGGAGCCATGGTGAAGTGTGCTGGGGAGAGTGATAGTGTTATGCAGAAGGAATTAATTTTTCAGTCAAAGCCAAACATCCCTAGGTCTTTGGAAAAGCAGAATGAAGCTTGAACTTGAGACTTCTATGCTCTTGGTTTTGTCACTGGAACTAGGATCAGGTCAAACCTGGGAAAGTTCCCATAGACCTTAACCTCAACCTGGAGTACAGAGTTTGTAGCAGAGGGTACTGTGTTTGTGGCCTTTGTTGTGACTTTGTTCTTGACATCACAGGAAAGAATTTAAGGGTGTGTCTGCTTAGGTAAGAAGTATAGAATTTTTTTTAGGAAAGTAGAAAAGCAGGAAACAAAGCACATCCCAACAGACTGGAGAAAGCATGCCAAGTCTTTTGTTTAAGACATATTTATAAGACTTGAGTCCGTCCAGGGATCTATAGGTCCTTATCTCTGTGTGTTCTTCATTTCCACCATCTGGCTTGTTAATCATTTGCTGTGACAACCTTCCTCTAATTGCATCTTATGTTCTTAGAACTGATATTTGGGATTCCCAGAGACAAAGTCGCCTTCGTTGATATAGTTATTATATGTTTGAGGTGTTTTCTTTTAGAAGATATTTATTTTCCTTTAACAAGGTCTCTTTTCAGTCCAAGGATGAGTTTTGCCAGATGTTTTTCTTGAGATTCTTACTCAGGATATGATTATCCACAGCTCCAGGCAAATCATTAGTGCAAGGTTAAGAGCATGGCCAGCTGCTATAGCCTGATGGGGGGAAGTGAGAGACTGCAAGTTACCTATTAATACGGTGCTTTTCCTTAAAATCTGGCTCTTGGTTCCCAAGCCTTAATGTCCTCAATTTGGCCTGTCTCTGGTCCATTTTCAGTTGTAGTTCCCTTTAAGTCCCCTCCAAATGGGAAGATAAATGTTCCACACTATGAAGGGCAAAGGGTCAAATGGTGTCCTTGGAGAAAGACGGCAGGCAAATGTTTGGCCTACATTTGGCTCATAGATTGATTCTGTACTTACACTGGGACATAGATGTGTCAAGTGCTCTGGGAATTCACTTCACATAAGATACTGAAGAGCTGGTTCAGGAGGAGTTATGAAGCTATTCCGTTCCTATCTCCTGCTACCTGCTCAACTCCTCCCTGGAATCCATTCCACCTTGGGAAGACAGAACTCATTTCTCAGATCGATGGAGAGCACTGAAGTAAGGCCCATTAAACACAAGCACTTCTCATGAATTTGTAGTGCAGATGTCCAGCAATTTTTCCTACAGATGTGTGTCTCTCTCTCAGCAACACTACAGATTGCTAAAGACCCATATCTAACTCTGCTGCGACAAGAAGAGGCCCAGACCCAAACCAAGTCAGACACACCTGTTTGCTCCTCTTCCCAGGTTAGCTGTCTGATGGCTGTAGTAAGAGAGTGTGGAGACGCTGCTGCAAATGACACTGCTATTCTGGATTGTAAGTTATGGCTACCAAGAGCAGCACAACTCTTAGAACCAAAGGCCTCCCTAAGTGAGTAACAAGGGTTGGCAGCTAGTCAAGAGTGTTGTTTAGAACTATCAGGCTCTTATATAGGCCTCTACTCTTCATGAGAGAGACTGGTCTCACTCAAATGATCCCCTCTCCATTACTGCAATGGTGCTTTTTATTTGTTTTAAGTTTTTTTTGTTTTGTTTTTTGAGCTAGGGCCTAGAACTCCCAAGTATTGGGATTATAGGCATGTACCGCCACACTTGGCAATGGTGGGTTTCGATCACATCTTGTGTAAGCATTCTGCCAGGGACCATCAAAACACGTGACTCCTCATTCTTCCTGAGAGCTCCAGGAAGAACTGTCCTGGTTATTTGCAGCCTGGAGCTGGCAGCTAACACTGTTTTGGATGCTCTTTATTATGGATGCTGCTGTATACTTTCTCCTGTAGTTTCTCTGTTTGACATTTTGCTCATATTTTTCTGGCTCCTGACCTTGTATCTGAGTAACTTTAATGATAATTCAGTATTCCCATGTGCCTATTGTAGACATATGTCCTTAGAGTAAGTTTTCCAGACTTGACTGTGGTGGATAAAGATGAATGCTTCCCAGGATGTTCATATTTGTCATAGTAGATATGGCAACATCTGCAAGTGACTGTCATAGCAGGGCTTTGATTAAAACCTGCAGCCCTCCACCAGGATTGAAACAATCCCCAAGAATGGCTTGCTTAGTGATAGTTGAGACTTCTAGCCAGTTGTCTCTCCCAGCTGAGTGGCAGCAGGCTAGAAGTGTCTTCTCTGGAGTGCCTGATTAATCCAAGGTGTGGGGAGTGGAGGAAAGGGAGAGTTCCCTACAAAATGACTAGGCTGGAATATTCTAAAGCAGAATGGTCTGAATAGCAATAGAATCACCTGGGAAGCTTTACATACCTATGTGGTGCCCCTCCCCATCATCAAATGGTTATGTCAGAAAACGTAAGAATGGGGTCAGGATGTTAATGTTAAAAAGCATCCCAAATGACTACTGTGCGTGGCCAGGGCTGTGAACCACTGATGTTCAATGAAGCCTGTGGTTGACAAGTGCCACCACTGGCTCTGAATTTCTGACCAGCTCTTTAGTAACTCCTCCTAATTGCATTGACAGTCAAGGCATTGTCACTATTTAAGAACAGCTTCTAACTTTAAAAAGGCCGAATGACTAGAAAAATGAACACTAAGCAAAAAAAAAATTAAATTTATGCTTTGGTATCTTCTGAGAAATGAGAAGTTATTAATTAGTGAAATGAAAAAAGGATAGGATTAAAAATTCAGAAGACAGAAAAATTTCTGTCAGAAAAAATTTTGAGAGTAGAATTACTGTTGTGCAAAATTCTTGAAGAGAAAACCAAAATAAGATGGAAAGAGAAACCTCAATTAAAGGGAAAGTTGAGGAAATCTTCCAGAACATTGAGCAAAAAGTCAAAGACAGAAATAAGAAAGTCGCAGAGATGGAAAGTAGAGACAAGAAAATGAGAGGAAGAGCCCAGGAAGCCCACTGTCCAAATAATAGGGAGTTTCAGAAAGAGACCAGAGAAAACAGAGTGGAGATCCTCAAAGAAACACTTCAAGAAACAATTAAGAACATGACTGAAAGGGACCAGCAGGTGCCCAACTCAATGGGTAAAAACAGACCCACACCAAGATATATCTTCGTGAAACTTCAGAACTACAGAGGGAGGGCTGGAGGTGTGGCTCAAGTGGTAAGAGTGCCTGTATAGAAAGCATGAAGCCCTGAGTTCAAACCCCAGTGCTGCAACAAAGCAAAACAAAAAACTACAGAGACACCTTCCAGAGAGGAAAAAAATAGGTTCTAGACAGAGAATCAAGAATTAGAATGGCATCTGAGCTTGCAGCACCAACCCTGGAAGCCAAAAGCCTCTTGACAACAAACAGTATAGGCAAAGCATTTTATTTCTCTTAGCTCAATGTCCTTGTGTGTAGAAAATCAGCACAGTGAAGTATAACCTGAGTTTCTTCAGACCACTCCAAAGCTGTTCTGTACAAAAATGAGCAGATTCCTCCTCTCCCTTCCCCCATGTGGTCAGGGCTGATCTCCATTCCCCTGTGGTGTCCTTGGGAACCTCTAGCAGCTCTTGAACTCTTGTGATACTAAAGGTTTGCTTCAGTCTGCTGTGAAGTGGGGGAAAGCCCCCTCCCTTTGTCCACTCTGTCAGATGGATCACTCAGCAGTGCTAATTATACCATGCGCTCTTGCAGAGTTTGAAATGAAATGGCTTGTATTCATTTCCTCTGGCCCCCATAACAAATTGCCATAATATGGATGGTTTAGAACAACAAAAATTTATTACTTTACAGTTCTAGAGGCCAGAAGTCTGAAATCAGAGTTCCAGCAGGACCATACTCCTTCTGAAAGCTCTAGGGGAGGATCCCCCCTTGCCTCTTTCAGCCTCTGGTGGCTCCTGGCAAATTCTAGGCAATGCGCCTCTGTGTCGTTGCCTCTGTCCTCAGATGGCCTTCTTCCCTATCTGTGTACCTTCTCCTTTTCTTTTAAGGACACAAGTCACTGGATTTAAGACCACCCTAATCCAGTAAAATTCCATCTTAACTAATTACATGTGCAAAGACCCTATTTTCATGCCAGGTGTAGTGGTACATGCTTGTAATCTCAGCACTTGGGAGGCAGAGACAGAAGGACCTTGAGTTTGAGCCCAGCCTCAGTTACATAGTAAGACCCTGTCCCTACAATAAAAAAAAACTTTCTTTCCAAGCAAGATCACATCCTGAGGTTCCTAGTGGTCGAGAATTTTGAGGGGACACTGTTCAACCCACTACATAGCTCTTGCAGTTTCTTGCACCCATTCCTCTGTTCCTCGCCATTACTCACAGGACAGGATGAGAACAACAAACAGTTGAGCTTTACTCAGTTTCTCCCATCCTCCTTACTTCAAAATGTGATCCCCCCCGCAGAAGGCTTGTCCTTCCATGCCCACTCCAAAGTTTAGTTTTAGGTTCAAAAAACTCTAGTATAAGTGGAGGTAGAGAAGAGCTGTCAACTCATCAGTATATAAAATGTTGCTTACTGTGCTTGTTAAAAACAATTAAGAACAAATTACTTCACATATACGTTATATCTTTTTATTTTTATTTTTATTTTATTTTATTTTATTTTCATTTTTCTTTTATTATTCATATGTGCATACAAGGCTTGGTTCATTTCTCCCCCCTGCCCCCACCCCCTCCCTTACCACCCACTCCACCCCCTCCCGCTCCCCCCCTCAATACCCAGCAGAAACTATTTTGCCCTTATTTCTAATTTTGTTGTAGAGAGAGTATAAGCAATAATAGGAAGGAACAAGGGTTTTTGCTGGTTGAGATAAGGATAGCTATACAGGGCATTGACTCACATTGATTTCCTGTGCGTGGGTGTTACCTTCTAGGTTAATTCTTTTTGATCTCACCTTTTCTCTAGTACCTGTTCCCCTTTTCCTATTGGCCTCAGTTGCTTTACGGTATCTGCTTTAGTTTCTCTGCGTTAAGGGCAACAAATGCTAGCTAGTTTTTTAGGTGTCTTACCTATCCTCACCCCTACCTTGTGTGCTCTCGCTTTTATCATGTGCTCAAACTCCAATCCCCTTGTTGTGTTTGCCCTTGATCTAATGTCCACATATGAGGGAGAACATACGATTTTTGGTCTTTTGGGCCAGGCTAACCTCACTCAGAATGATGTTCTCCAATTCCATCCATTTACCAGCGAATGATAACATTTCGTTCTTCTTCATGGCTGCATAGAATTCCATTGTGTATAGATACCACATTTTCTTAATCCATTCGTCAGTGGTGGGACATCTTGGCTGTTTCCATAACTTGGCTATTGTGAATAGTGCTGCAATAAACATGGGTGTGCAGGTGCCTCTGGAGTAACCTGTGTCACAGTCTTTTGGGTATATCCCCAAGAGTGGTATTGCTGGATCAAATGGTAGATCCATGTCTAGCTTTTTAAGTAGCCTCCAAATTTTTTTCCAGAGTGGTTGTACTAGTCTACATTCCCACCAACAGTGTAAGAGGGTTCTTTTTTCCCTGCATCCTCACCAACAACTGTTGTTGGTGGTGTTGCTGATGATGGCTATTCTAACAGGGGTGAGGTGGAATCTTAGCGTGGTTTTAATTTGCATTTCCTTTATTGCTAGAGATGGTGAGCATTTTTATACGTTATATCTTAAAATATTTTTTTTAGCAAGGATTTGTTTTAGTATAGCAGGATAAAGTAGGGAGAAATAGGGTGGGGAAAGGAGAAATATTTCCTGCTCCCCATGCAGGAAATGTGAGTAAAGACCCTACCTTAACTCCTTTAATTCCCATGCATTCAGTGAATACTTACTAGCTGAGGCTCGGGCACCGCAAGGTTTAAAATCTGTATACATGGCTAGGTCAAAATACTCCTAGATTATGGGGGAGTCTGCAAGGGATTTTGGTAATCTCTAATCAGTCTTCTTTTGCTTTTCTGGAATGCCTGGTCTCATCAAAGTGAAGGCAGCTGTTCGAGACTTGTGACAGCGACTGGATCAAAGAAGTGAGTGGTGGTAAAAATGTGGTAGAGTCCTACAAGCTAAACCTCATAAGTTGAAGCAAAAGCTGTATAGTTGCTGCTTTGGACACCAGATCCCATCATTCAGTGGGCAGCTCTCCAAGATTGTTGTCCACCTGACAGCCAAAACTAGCATGGGTATTGCCAAGACATCAGGATCCAGCATGCTGACAGTCACGCTGGTCAGAGCTCAAACAGCAGGCTGATTATCTCAAAGCCAGACATGGTTGTCACCCTATGTGACTTCTGATGGCTTGGCACCTAGGTCCTCACAGAGCAGGCAAAGTGAGGGAGAGTGAGGATGAGAGGCTGGGGCAGGTGAGACTTCTGTAAGCTTTTGTAGAGTTTGTATGGAATCATTCTGATTCACACTGCATTGGAGTGAGAGTCTGTATACATAACAAATGGGGAAAGCCCTGCAGATTTGGCAACAACCTAGATGGGATGGCTGGAGAAGGCTATTACACCTGTCCCATACCTTCTGGGGATCAGGCATCTTTGTGTTTTCTGGGGGTGGAGAGGAAGGACCCTAAATTCTTCTGGGATTTTCCTCTGGGTTTTGGCATCATGAGAACTCTCCCTTACATCCGACTATTTCCAAGCCTAATTGATCCCATTTTCATAAGTCAAGCGTTTTTCTTGGCCTCTTGGAGAGAGGGATGGCATACAATTGTGCCTCGGGGCTCCGTGCATGGTGCTAGGATCATGTCCACCAGTCTCTGAGGGTTTATTGAATGACTCACACCCTAATCTGGAGGTCAGGACATGTCTGGCAGCCCTTAGGTTTCAACAGAAGTTTCCATAGTAGGAAATGCAGCCCAACTGCTTCCAGAAGTGCACTCAAGACAGGGGGGATAGGTGTAGTCACTACCCATGACATGATTAACTTAACTCAGAAATTCCAAAGTTACTGCAAGTAGTGGGGGAACTGAAATGATTTAGGGAGGGGAGGAAAAATACAGACAGGAGAACTTTCTGATTCTCTAAGGAAACCAGGAAGAAGGGAGGACAGCAATGCATTAGCAGAGAGAAATGAAGTTATGACCCCATCTTCCAGAAGGACCTCCCAACCAGCTGGGTCAAGGAAAGAGACAGGGTCTGTGCTGGACCACCATGAGACCTACAGAAAGCTGTGCCAGAGCCACTTGGAGTGTCATGGCTTCAGAAGTCTGAGGTCTGGTTTCAGATGTGAACTTGTGACTCGCCCTTTATGGGACTTCAGGCATGTTACTCTCCAATCCCTGGTTCCACAGTTCTCAATGAGGGCCTATAACACCCACCTCAGAGGAGCGAAGCGAGGGCCAGACAGGTCACAAGTGAAAGTGTCCAGTAGGTTCACTAGCTTGCGCTGTGTACCCTACTTTTTGGAACCTCAGATACACGAGAGCGCCTGGCACATGGTTGATGCCTGATAAGTGTTCTTTTTATTTTTAACTTTTTCTTTGTGGTCCTGGGGTTTGAACTTGGGGCCTCACACTTGCTAGGCAGGTGCTGTACCACTTGAGCCACACGTCCAGCCCTTAACTTTCTGTTTTGAAGTAATTTTAGATTTAAAGTTGCAAAAAATGCTGGGGAGTTCCTCTATACTCAACACCCAGCCTCCCCTAATGTTAATTTTTTTTATTTTATTATTCATATGTGCATACAAGGTTTGGGTCATTTCTCCCCTGTGCCCCACCCCCTCCCTTCCCTAATGTTAATTAATGTCTTACATAACCATGGGACAAAGATCAAAATCAGAAAATTAACAATGGCACAATGCCATTAACTAAACTGCAGACCTTATGCAAATCTCACCAGTATTCCCCTTACGGTCCTTTTCTGTTCCATGTTTGAGACATGTCCCATGTTCCACTTAGTTGTTATAGCCCTTTAGTGCCATTTTCTAATTTGTGAGGACTCCTGGGTCTCTGTCATGACCTTGACATTTTTGATGGATACTGCTTAATTACTTTGGATATTTCTCAGTTTGGGTTTGTCTGATGTTTTCTCATGATTGGATTGAAATTATGCACTTTTGGCAGGAATATCACGCAATGATGTGCTACTTTGAGTTCTCCCGTTACTATCGTACAATACACGCAACATAAAACTTGCCATTTAAACCATGTTAAAGTATATAACTCAAAGGCATTAAGTCCATAGCGTTGAGGAGCCACGGAGTAATTTACAATGCTGTGTTACCTCTACTTCCAGACTTTTTTCATCACAGCAAAAGGAAACCCCAACCCCATTAGGAGTCACTTTTCAATTCTTCTTCCAGCCCCTGGCATCCACCAATCTGTGTTCTGTCTCAAGGCATTTGTCTGGTCTGAGTATTTCATATGAGCCCAATCATGTAATGTGGCCTTTGTATCACTTAGCTTGTAATCAAGGTCCATCCACCTTGTAGCAAGTGTCACTACTTCATAGCTTTTTATGGCCAAATAATATGCCATTGTATGGAGAGCCCACACTTTGCTTTTCTATTCTCTAATTCCACAGTGAGAATTCGTGTAGGCCCCAGAATGGATCTGGGAAACCCGTGTGACTGGCAGGAGGCTCAGTATTGTGTAGAGAGGAGAAGGTGTCAGGACAGCACGACTGTGTTTACTGGTATCAGTGTTTACGGAGGCCAGTATTGAAGTGTTCGAGGGAAGGAGATTCTTTTCAAAGTTTCATTTGTGAAAAGGAGAAAGCAGTTGTTCAGGAGGAGGGGAGAGGCACCTAGAGAGGGGACGGCAAACTTTCTTTGGGCAGGAGGAGGTGTCTTTAGAGGCCACCACAGGCGAAGCTTGGACTGCGATGGCCGCCCAAGAGCAGTTTCAGGGAGGTCCTAGTGCCACTGGGGTCATGCACGCATCGCAGTGCGTGGTATATGCCCTCTTTTGTATCCAGTGGTTGAACACTTCGATGTATACATAAGATGATTTCCCTCCTATACCTTGCGTTTAGCTGCGCCTTTCCTGGGGACCTGGGAGCCCGGTGACGGGGCAGGTGATTCTCCCGGCGCGTGGGGCCACGGCGGGAGGCCGGGCCGCGGTATCCACAGCAGGCAGCCTGGGCGCAGAGCTGCCCCAGGCAGAGGGCGGAGCCGAGCGCGCGCCCGCCCGCCGCAGCCCCGAGCCAAGCGCGCGCTCCAAGGAGGGGCGGTGCGCGGCTGGTGCGCGTGCCCAGCACCCGGCGGCGGCGGCGTGCTCAGGCTGCGCGTGCGCGCTGCGGCTGGGCGAGGGGCGGCGCGGGCGCGCGTCTGTCAGTGACAGCGGGAGGGGGAGGGGGCCGGAGATGGTGGCGGTGGCGGCTCTTCCGACATGAGGCAGCGGCCGTGGGAGGGCCGGCGGCGGGCGCGGCCGCAGCGGCATCTCTAGCTCGGGCAAGACCCCCGGGGCGTGGGCACGGCGGGCGGGCAGGCGTGAGTCCGGTCCGGTGTCGCGGGAGCCGGGCTCTGCGGCAGCCCTCACCGCCGCCCGCGGAGGGGCCCTCGCGGCGCCCTGCGTTCGGCCCCGCGGCTCGGCCCGGGGCGTCGTTGGTCCCCGGGCGGGGGCGCGGCGTGTTCTGCTCGGACAGCAGGCCCCGCTAGACCGGCCGCTTAGACTCGGGCGGCCGCCCGGCAGCCCGCCTGCGGGCTCCGCAAACTCGCGGGCTTGGGCGCAAACCCCCGCCTTGGGCACGGCCGACTAGAGCGTGGGGGCGGCCACCAGGGGCGGGGGCCGGGGTCGCCCGCGGGTGCTCGGCCGCACCGAGAGGGGACGCGGCCAGTGCCGCAGGTTCGGCCCGCACGCCTTTGACGCACCGGGCGCCACTGCTGCAGGATGAAGCGCTGCCCGCCGCCGGCGGAGTTGTTTTTGCGAACGCGGCTCGCAGCGCTGGGAGCGCTCAAGGTCTGAACTTCCCTCCCGAGCCGCAGTTGGAGGCGCACGGCGCGGAGGCCACCAGCAGGCGACGGTGCCGGAGGGGAGCGCGCCGCGTCTCAGACCCAGAGTGGCCGCACGCCGGGACCCCCCGGGAGCATCAGGTATGTCCCAAGCAGTTCTCGCTCGCCTCGGAAGTGGGGGCAGCGGAGGGCTTCAAATTAGCCTTTATCGGCAGTTTTTGTAAACATATGGTGTCTTCCCAAGTCGCTCGCCAGAGCCCGCACTCGGGACACGCACAGATCGCGTGGCTCTCGGGGCGTGCGTGTAGCAAGGCCGTTCTAACTGTGGTTGTTTTGCCCTCAGGTACTCCTGACTCGGCCGGGAAAGGTTCCGAGAGCTCGGCAACATGGCTTCCCCGCCCCACCAGCAGCTGCTGCATCACCACAGCACCGAGGTGAGCTGCGACTCCAGTGGAGACAGCAACAGCGTGAGGGTCAAGATCAACCCCAAGCAGCTGTCCTCCAACACCCACCCCAAGCACTGCAAGTACAGCATCTCGTCCAGCTGTAGCAGCTCCGGAGACTCCGGGGGGCTTCCCCGGCGGATGGGCGGCGGCGGCCGCCTGCGCAGGCAAAAGAAGCTGCCCCAGCTGTTCGAGAGGGCCTCCAGCCGATGGTGGGACCCCAAGTTCGACTCCGTGAACCTGGAGGAGGCCTGCCTGGAGCGCTGCTTCCCGCAGACCCAGCGCCGCTTCCGGTACGCGCTCTTCTACGTGGGCTTCGCCTGCCTTCTCTGGAGCATCTATTTTGCTGTCCACATGAGATCTAAACTGATTGTCATGGTGGTGCCCGCGCTGTGCTTCCTCGTGGTGTGTGTGGGCTTTTTTCTGTTTACCTTTACCAAGCTGTATGCCCGGCATTACGCGTGGACCTCGCTGGCTCTCACCCTGCTAGTGTTCTCCTTGACCCTGGCTGTGCAGTTTCAGGTTTTGACGCCTCTCTCAGGACGCGTTGACAGCTCCAATCATACTCTGGCAGCCAGGCCCACAGTCACTTGCTTATCTCAAGTGGGGAGCTTTTCCATGTGCATCGAAGTGCTCTTTTTGCTCTACACTGTCATGCACTTGCCTTTGTACTTGAGCTTGTTTTTGGGGGTGGCCTATTCTGTCCTTTTTGAGACCTTTGGCTATCATTTTCGAGATGAAAACTGCTTTCCTTCGTCTGGAGCTGGCGCCTTGCACTGGGAGCTGCTGAGCAGGGCCCTGCTCCATGTCTGCATTCATGCCATCGGGGTCCACCTATTCGTCATGTCTCAGGTGAGGTCCAGGAGCACCTTCCTCAAGGTGGGACAGTCTATCATGCACGGAAAAGATCTGGAAGTAGAAAAAGCCCTCAAAGAGAGGATGATTCATTCTGTCATGCCAAGAATCATAGCTGACGACTTAATGAAACAGGGCGATGAGGAGAGTGAGAATTCTGTCAAGAGGCATGCCACCTCCAGTCCCAAGAACAGGAAGAAAAAGTCCTCCATCCAGAAAGCTCCTATAGCATTTCGCCCTTTTAAGATGCAGCAGATCGAAGAAGTCAGTATTTTATTTGCAGATATTGTAGGCTTCACCAAGATGAGTGCCAACAAGTCTGCTCACGCGCTGGTGGGTCTCCTCAATGATCTGTTTGGCCGCTTTGATCGGCTGTGTGAGGAGACCAAGTGTGAGAAAATCAGCACCCTGGGAGACTGCTACTACTGTGTGGCAGGGTGTCCTGAGCCCCGAGCAGACCATGCCTACTGCTGTATTGAAATGGGCTTAGGCATGATAAAAGCCATTGAGCAGTTCTGTCAGGAGAAGAAAGAGATGGTGAACATGCGCGTTGGGGTTCACACGGGGACCGTCTTATGTGGCATCTTGGGCATGAGGAGATTTAAATTTGACGTGTGGTCCAATGATGTGAACTTGGCCAATCTCATGGAGCAGCTGGGCGTGGCCGGCAAAGTTCACATATCTGAGGCTACTGCAAAGTACTTAGATGACCGGTACGAAATGGAAGATGGGAAAGTTATTGAACGTCTTGGCCAGAGCGTGGTTGCTGACCAGTTGAAAGGTATGTGTGTTTCCTCGCCTCCTCATCTCCCTCCCCATCCTGTTGCTATTAAATAATGACATTGTTTTTAGCATTAGCGTCTGAGGCAGCTCAGCTGTCTCGGGATCAGTGTTCCTTTTTCTCCAGTGAGTCAAACATTGCAGACTTAGTCACGCTGCAGACAGAGATGCTGGGACAGAGCCAACCTAGGTGAGACCTCTAGAAGGAAGGAGGATTTGAAAATTTACATACTACCAGTTGGCCATTGATGTTTCTGAAATTCTGCGGGCATGTCCCGTGAATAAATGGGCATCAGAGCTCTTCAGCAGTCACAGGTTTTTAGCTCTTCAGGAAATTGCCTTTGCGTTTCATCTGCTCACCCGTAAGTCCCTTGCAAACATTTCTCTATGCCTTTTGCCAAAACTGTGAAAACTGAATCTTTGTCCTCTCCAGGCCTCCCTTTGCTTACGGGAAGAGTGAGTTGGGTTGGGAAATTAGATGGACTTATATACCTCTCAATGCACACTGCCTTTGCCTAGGTCTCTTTTTAAAAAATGTTTGTATTTTCAGCTTTCATTTGTTTAATGAAGGTTTATTATCAATGTTTACCACATAAACCCCAGCGTTTTAGAACATTGAACTACACAAGCCACCAGATGTTTTGAAAGTGAGAAAGGCTCCTAGGGAGTTTTTGTGTCTCCCTCCCCCATCCTCTCAGATTTGTGTCCTTGTCCCTAGTCTAAAGCTCCTTGCTGTTGGTCTTGATAGATTTACTGGGCTGCTTCTTATTATTAATTTTTTTTATATAGGACACATTTTTGAGGTTGGGAAAATGGTATATAAATAAAGTGGGACCAAAAACAAGGATTCTAAGCAATCTGCTACATTTCTTACCCCCTGTCTGCTCTTTTAAGCAGTTCTTAAGTTTTACCAAAAGTCTTCCAGATTGAGGGGAACATTTATTTTAGAAGTATGTAGAGAAAATAGCCTCAATTTTTAAAAGCCTCCATTTGTAAAGCTGTATTGTATTTGTGGTGTCAACATGCTGCATAATTACACAGCTAACAGCCCCAGGAGAGGGAATCCTGTAAAGGAGATGCAATGCTTTAATCAGACATGGGAGAAGTGAGAGTATAGACCAGAGATGGCAGTAGCTGAGCTCGAGTAGGCTGTTGGTCACACACTAGTGCTGTATGCTCTTGGGCATTTCTTTCTCTGGCTTGTGATCTGAACTCCTCAGCTCCCCATGTCATTTATTTACTTGTTATTGGCAAGGGGACTTTATCCCCTTCTCTTGGCCTTTATTTATTTATTTATTTTTGTGGTACTGGGGCTTGAACTCGGGGCCTATACCTTGAGCCACTCCACCAGCCCTTTTTTTGTGTTAGGTATTTTTGAGATAGCGTCTCATGAACAGTTTGCCTGGGTTGGCTCTGAACCATGATCCTCCTGATCTCTACCTGCTGAGTAGTTAGGATTACAGGCATGAGCCACCAGCACTCAGCCTCTCCTGGCTTTTCTTCATTGTATTTATTTTGTTAGTTGTTGAAGAATTTATAGATGTAGTAGCAAAATATTTTCACCCAAGAGGTCCCCTGACCTAGAGAACTTTAACAAGGTTGGAAAGGACACCTTGCAGTTCACCTGAAAGATTCTGCTGCGATGAATGTCTTTCCCGTTAGGAAGTTGGCACTTACTCTTGAGCCTGAAGGTGTCAGTGGACTGGGGTGTGGATGTAATCTTTCCTTGACATTTTGGCATCTTTAGGACCCAGGAACACAGGTTATGTCGTCAAGGATTAGAGTCTAGCCTGTGGTGCTGGGCTGCCCTGCGTTCTATGTAATACTCAGATGTGCTGTGTCAGAGGACAATGATGGCAGTTGTGTGAGTTGTACTTCATATGGTATATTATTCGAATTTCAAAAATAAAAACAAGTATAGTTATTAAGTATATTTGGAAATCATCAAATCATTGAACCTTTAGCATTAATCATTTTTGTTAATTTATTGGTAATTTAAAATTGAAATTATAGACCAAGGGTCTCAAAGACACTGGCCCTACACCAAAATCGTAGAGAGGTTTGTTGATTTTTTTTTTTTAATTTCAAATAGTGTTTTTTAATTTCAAATAGTGTAGATTTGGTAAATTAGCTTTTAACAAATTGTGTACATTGTGTATTTCTGAATGGAAAGAAGTTTTAGTACTTCATGGAGGGAGGAAGATAGACAGCTTAGCTATTTTTTTAAGTGTATTTATATTCTCCCTTTTAACTGTTTCCCCTAAGACTGTGATTTTTGCTTTCTTCAGCTTCTTTTGAAAACCTTTGTGGACAAGACTTCAGTAATAGAATGTGTCTATACAACTTCCTGACCCCTTTTGAAACTGTCCCAATGTACAAAGCTGCTAATGGGAGACCATAGCAGTTTGTAGGACACCTCTTATGCACTTGGTTAGACTTAAGCATGTAAGATTTAACTTAGTCTCCTGTTTTTGAGCTTGTGATGGCTATTTTCTCTGCATATTCGTGTTAGCCTTTACCTCTCATCCTCTTTCCTGATTACAGGGTTAAAAAGTATCCAGTAGAAGACTCTGCAGAAGGGAACATCAGTGGGATGAGCAGGGGATTCTAGAATTAGCCTGGCAGCATGAAAGGAAGCTGCTTCCGCCCAATTAATCTGAACAAGGAAGGGTGGTGGTTCATTATTTCTGCACAGTCACTCTCTCTCTAAAATCCTTTATTGTGCCCCTACTCCGCACGCCTGGCACTGCGGATGTGAAGATGGACTCGTGACAGTTCCTGACTTCGGTGAGCTCCTGGTTATCGGTGTGGTGGCAGAGTGTGTTTGTGAGTCAGGAATGCCTTAGTTAGAGAGGGATGCATGCTTGAGTGGGTCCTGAGATCAAGCCTCGGCTTCCCAGGTGAACCAAGGAAGAACAGTGAGTTCAGAGTGGATGACACAGGCAGAGGTTTGAAATCATGTTTCTTGGTGAGTTGGGCAGTTGTACTAGTTCATCAGGATGAGGAAGGCTGTGGATAGCATGGAGTTTGGATTCGAGGGACAGCCATTGATATGCTTAAGCACAAGGCCTAGGTGATCTGAACTGCAGTTTTAGAAAGTGCACTCTCTGTTCTAGGGAGTGTAGCCTGTCAAATCCCAAGGGTGGGAAGTTACAAAGGTAACTGCAGTGACAGTGGAGATGATGGGGCAGGTGTGAGCAGTGTTAAGATGACTTTAGCCAGGCACTCATGGCTCAGACCTTAATCCTAGCTACTTAGGAAGCAGAGATCAGGAGGATTGCAGTTGGAAGCCAGTCCTTATCTCGAAAATATCCATCACAAGAAAGGGCTGATGGAGTGGCTCAAGTGGTAGAATACTTGCCTAGCAAGCATGAGGCCCTGAGTTCAAACCCCAAACTACCAAAAAAAAAAAAAAGATAGGACTTCAAGCTAGACTTAAATAAGAACTGGTGAGGAGAGGTTGATGGTTTGAATCAGAGTTGGTCTTTTACGTTTCTGGAGTTGAAGTGACTGGGATGTGGTATGATGTCAGAAAGGGTAAGATGCCTTTGCCATGTCTGTGGTGTGAATGGAGAATGCAGGATCCTGTTGCAGAATGTGAGACAGGCCTGGAACCCTTGACTTGTTCATTTATTCAACAAATTATTTATTCTGTGCTAGGCACAGTTGTAATGCAGAGGACAGCAGTGGCCAAAACAGTGCCCTTATTATAAGGGCAGGAATTTTAAACTAATAATTGGTCTTCTAATAGGGGAGTTCTGATAGTAGAGTCATGAGGGGAGTCCAAAAATGAACAAATAAGTAAAACACAGCATTTGTTTTATGTCAAATTCTAAAAGGATGTGGGGTGTGTGTGTGTGTGTGTGTGTGTGTGTGTGTGTGTGTGAAATCTTAAGTAGCATGGCCAAGGTTGAAGGTATTTTCAGCATAGGCTTGGGATTTTTGAATGATCCACAAAGTGAAGGGCAATTCTAAATATAAAGAGAATAGTGTAGCATTTGGGTTGCACCCCAAAGCCTGAGGGATTTTGGTTGTTCTGTTCTGCCATGGGCCTTGACCAAAAAGGTGAGGAATATTACTCAGAGCTGTTGGTTTTTCCTTTCATAGATGTAGACTTACAGGGACAGAAAGTGAAACTTAGAAAACATCTCCAGTTGTCTTCTCTTTCCCTCATAGATGTCAGGAAGATAGAGCAGAGATGCTCAGTTCCTTCAAGTCACCACTTACTATTACATCTTTGCAGGAAGGAATGTCTGGTAGTCTGATGACCCAATAGATGTACAGATACAAAAAAAAAAAAAAAGAGAGAGAGACTTTTCCCCAAGCCAAACTTTAGACTTGTGGAGCCCCTGGGGGAGAGAGCTGCACATGTGTGTTTGGACAGATTATCAGTCTTTGGTCACCTCAGGGACTGAGATCTTCACCTTTTCTAACAAGTGGCACTGAAGAAGAAAGAGTCCCTACCCAGCCCCTGTGTGGGTGGACCAAGACACTCTATGCTTTATCCTTTGGTGATACCAGTCCCATGCTGGAAGTATGGACTCCCTGTTGCCCCTTGGGTATGAGCCTTTAGCTCACAACTAAGAGTCATAGCCAGTTGCTGTCACAGGCTCAGGTGTCTCCCTTGCTCCTGATGATAGTATTATGGCTTGTCCCTAAGCATGTAACCCTTGCCACTGTGGTCCTAACTTGTTAGTTGACATCTTTACTTCCCCTCTTGGAAACTCTGCTTACCAGCATTCTTCTATTTTTTAGTGCTATGGCTGGAGCCCAGGGCCTTGCACATTCTCGGTCTAAGCTGCACCCCTGAGTGACAACCCAGCTGTTACCTGCATTCTTGACTGGGGTTTCTTGGGCGTATCTAACCAGCCTTTTGGGCAGCAAGTGGCAGAGATAAGATGGTGCAGAAAATATGGCTCAACAACTGGGAAGGGTAACTACAATCCTGCTGAGTAAATGTCCAAGGAGCCCCCTTGACAGCCTTTTCAGCTATTTGAGACTAAATTATGTGGCTTCCAGTAGGTTAAACGTGGCTGTTAATTCTGAAGGCAAGCTTTTTAGTAGAATTAGCCTTTGACCAAGAAAGTTAAGGATGAGGTTTGCTGAACTGCTGGTATAATGCAGAAGGAAGGAAGAAAGGTAATCTTTTCAGGCAGTATTATTAAAAAAGGGAACAATTAAAAAGGACCAAATAGAGTAAGTAAAGAAGCTTTGGGATCCTGGTTTACTAACTAATCAGCCTGGCTCAAGTAGTAATTGCGTTTCTACTGACAGGTCATTGTTGCCTATTTATGTTGTTGTGCAATAATAATCTTGAAAAACTGCATTGAATTTTGCACATGCGGGTGCATGTATGTATCCACGCCTTTGTGTGTCTGTTGGCTGGTGAGCTCAGTATTGGTATTTCTGTTTTGACATTGTATGAGCATGCCCACCCATCCTTAGCATTCAGCAGGCCCACTGTGCTGACCACCAGCAGAGCTGCTCTCAGTGGCATGTCATTCATTTGGCACTGGTCACCATTTGTACTTTGTACATGAGACACCTAGAGACCTTTTCCAACAGGATCTAGCATCACTGGAGGGAATTTTATAAATGGATGTGAGTTTTTGAAATGGGAAGGGAACTGACTTGTGACCTCTAGACTGGCTAGGCTTACACATTTCAGAATAGAAGGGAAGGAACTAAGCTACATCAGAGGGAGCCCTTGCAGCAATGACCAGGTATGCTCAGACAGAGAGGTGGCCAGGTGAAAGGTAGGCTTCCTCTAGGAAGACTGGAGAAGGCAGTGATGTTTCTGTTAGTCTGCTGCTGCTGAACCTGGCGTACTGCATTAACCAAGATAACATGTGGCTAAACTTGAATCAACTTTGGTGAAGGAAACAATACTTTACAGAACTTGCCTGCTCTTGAAAATCAGCTTTTTTTTTTTTTAAATTGCATATCCAGCATTTTCCAGCAATGTACTGGTGAAAGGTTTCCAGCATCTTACTGTGTTAAGAGGAAAGGCTCAGTTCCTGGGAATAGTCAGGAGCATCAGCCCCCACCCAGGGGCTGGCTGTGGCAATGGAGGCAGAGCAGTGGAGGTAGCAGTAGTGGTGGCTGTAGCCCTGGCCAGGAGGGTGGAGAGCTGGAGGACAGGATGGATTTGAGAACAGAGTGCAGTCCTGGGATTGGGACAGTCAGAATAGAGCCTTTCCATAGACCAGTAGTTGTCCAACTTTTTGGTCTCAGGATCCCTTTATACTCCTAAAAGTTACTGGGACATTAAAGAGCTTTTGTTTATGTTGGTTTATCTATCGATATTTGCCTTATGAGAAACTGGAACAAACTGAGAAGCTGAAGCAAATGTTTCCTTAATTCATTTCAAAGTAGTAATAAAACCATCACCTGTCAATACAAACATTTTTATAAAAAAACATTTATTTCAAAAGTATATTCTCAAAGACAAAAAGAACTTTGATGAGAAGAGGGTTACCACTTGACATTTTAACAAGTCTGTTTAACGTCTGGATTAATCAAAAACTGAAATTAAAAAAAAACTATAAAATATACATAACACAAATCTACCATTTTATACATTTAAGTGTGTTAGTTGAATTTTCTTAACACTTTGGCATTCAGTGTGTTTCTGGAAGTTGAAAAAAGTATAGAAAATCTGGCTTTATACAGATGTGTCGTTGGAGAGTGGAGAAGCATTTGAATAGGTAGGTGGTTGTGGGTGTTTTCTTTGATACTCACCAACACCCAATAAGTGGTAGTTGGTCAAAGCTTCATTAGACATGGAACCTGTGTGCCATTATAATCCATCCCTTTGGATTTTTAAATGGGATTTTCTCTCCAGGTATGTTTTTTGTAATATCATGCATTGGTCATTAGGAAACCATTGGTTTCTTGAGTGATGAGATGTTACAAGTGCTGACATCAGGAAAGTCTTTAAATATTGGGCCGATGCTGACTTCACAGTGGCTGATACAAATTTTCAAAATTCTGGCCTTCACTTAAAAGTTTGAATTTTATCATAAGCAGCAAGTACTGTCAGTTATTTTCCTTGAAATGACAGGCTCATTTCACTTATTTTTCAGGAACAGCCTGCCAGCACTCAGGTCTAAATGACCACAATTTGCCTATGGTTCAAGTATAGGCGGTGATCCATGGAAGAGTGGGAAGTTCACCTTGCAGCCCTCAGCTGCACAGCTGCTTTACCTGACACCCATGGAACTTTGATGTGGGACACAATAGTTTTGCATTTTATCACACAGGCTGTTAAAAAGGCATGTACCCCAGGTTGAAATTTAACACAATCATTAAATTTCTTTTAACTCAGTGGTGTGGGTGTTGAATCAGGGCCTCACTCTTGCTAGGCAAACACTCTATCACTTGAGCTACACCTCCAGTCTTCCTTACTTTACTTATTTTTTGAACAGCATCTCCATCTTTTGCCAGAGCCCCAGTCCTTCTGTTTATGCCTCCCACAAAGCTGGGATGACAGGTGCCTACCACTTGCCCAGCTTTTTGTTGGTTGACGTGGGGTCTCACCAAAAAGTGCTGGGCTGTCCTTGAATGGAGATCCTCCTGATCTCTGCCTCCCAAGTAGCTGGGGTTATAGGTGTGAGCCCCTGTGCCTGGCCAGTTATTAATCTTTACTGCTTCACCAAGGACATTCTTCAGTGAAACTGTGTTTTCCTTTTGCGAGAGCGAGGCGTCAGAGCATAGTGACACCTATGTTCCAGCATTAGCAGTTTTACCCACTGTGGCTTTGTACATCATGTGCAAATGTCAACACTGAAGAAGGAGAATAAGGTCTTAGTGGTATGGTGAAAATAGTTTTGTCCTCATAAATGTCCTGTAAAGATCTCAGGGACCTGTGGGAATCCAGGGGCTCCACGTTGAGAACTGCTTCCCTGCGCTGTGTGATAAAAAGATGAAACACTTTGTAAATAACGCATCTCACCATGCGTTGTCTTGAATGTGAAGCAAGCTGGCATTATGACAGACATTTCACATTTATTGTAAAGTAGCAAGTGACTCTAGTTTGAAATGTTAAATTGTCTTACCCAGTCAATCCTAACAGTCCTTAGTGAGAACATCAACTTTGCTTAAAAAAATTTTTTTTAAAGTGCTCACCCTTTGGCAGTTTAATTTAGTGACTAGGTGTTTGGTTTCTAATACGTTTGAATTAAATTCTCAGTTTTACAATTTCTTTACTGCAAGACCTGGACAAGCTGCCTAGGGGCTCTACAATTTATAGGGACAACTGAACCCCTGCAGGGTTGTTGGGAGAACCAGATGAGATAAGTGAAGTGTGAAGCACTTATTAGCATAGTGACTTATTGGCACAGTTGCAAGGGCCATTCAGTCACTAAGAACCAACTCTCCGCGAGTCATATTGTGACTGTACTGAAAAGGGTTGCTTTTCTCCTACACTTTGTTTGGTGCACATCTTGTATAATGCAGTACTGAAACCCAGAACACACCAGGGACTATGATTGTGTCAGTTTCTCAAATTAAAAAGGGCAAGTGTCCAAAATCCAAAACACTGATAGCTTGCCCTGGTTAAACTGTAGCTGCTGAGCTTGGCAACTCTTTACTGAAAACCCTGGGGAGCTCAGGCAATATTGTTCTTGGGCTGCTTCAAGTCCCTAGAGCTTTGAGGTACTTACAGTGATGTGGCCCTTGATAATTGAGGAATTATGGGAAAATCCTCAGCTTTGTGAACCTGGAGATATTGACTGAAGTTTGCGCTACAGTGGTTATTTTACTGTAAACTCATTTATTTATTCACTAAATTATTGAACGAGTTCATACTATTCGTGAGTTCTGGACAAGGTTCTAGAGACAGAGCCGTGGTCCTGCCCATGTGGTAGAATATAACCTAGAAGGATGAGGTAGTATGAACAATCATGTAATAGACAGACTTACCAATTGTGTAGGATAGGGTGGAAGGCAGGGACTCTTACCTGGATTTTACAAGTGAGGGAAGTGAAGCACAGAAAGCTTCAGTAACTTGTGATGGTCACACAGTCAGAAAGAGCTACTAAGTGGTGGAGTCAGTACTTAAACCTAAAGTACTGTATTAGAGAACAGCAGTTCCCACCTCATGGAATTGTTATAAAGATCAGATGTTAAGTATGTGTTAAGTACTTAGCAAAGTACTTGTCACATAGTAACTCTCATGGGAGAATAGATTCACTAACTAGTGTTATTAAAGGTAGGGATACTTTCCTCAGCCCAGCAACACCAAAACAACGGTGCCTTTCTCTAGTTCTTTCCAGTTCATTCAGCACAAGAGTGCATGGTGTTGTCCTAGCCACTGTGAAATCTCAGGACCAAGAGTATGCCTAAAGGTTTAGATTTCTGGTCTCCATTCCTTCCTTCATATAACACTTTTCAGACTGAGCTGGTTTCTTAACATCCTCCAAAGGTGACCAGTGGCTTTCTTCAAGAATCCATGTGGACTTTTGGACTTTGTTTCATATATTTCATTCCATTACAGATATCTTATTTTCGATACTCAAATCACACCATGGGAAACCTCTTCAGGTCGACCTCCGTGGCCTCTTCATGTAACCCCAGTTGTCTCCGATTGCTCTTCTCAGTAACATTTTTAAGGAACAGAGAAATTGCTCCTTAAAATGATAGGTATTAAGATCTCGTTAATTCTGTTTTTTTTTTCTGATATGTTTATTCAGTGAGACCCTCTTCAGTTTTGAAAAGAAAATTAATAGCATATGCTTGTTTACCCACAGAAGAAAGCCCTGTGCATCTTCAAGCTCTTTGGAAGCTTTAATTTGCATTCTTACAGTTGACAATTATAGAGCAATTGTAGCACACTAGCTTCCCACTAATGCCTGTTAAGAGACAGGTGTCTGTGAATGTAGGTAAATAGCATTAAGGAACAATAAAAAGAAACCCTAAACCAAAGTGTAGATGACCTGTTTGCAGACTGAGGAGTGCCCCTGTCTCAGAAGCCTCAACCCCAGGACTGATGTGGAAGGTTTCAGAAGGCTCCTCTCTAGGAATTCCCTTCCTAGGAAACTTGCTGTGAGCAGTGCCCCCAGGAAGGAAGTGCTGGCCACTTGGACATCATGTGTGTTTGGCTCATTTACTCCTGATCTTTCTCCACCCCACTGCAGTGTGACTTGAGATCAGGAATTTTGATGTTTTATGTACTGCTGTACTTGTAGTGCCGGGAATACAGCCTAGTGGGTAGAAGCGGCTCAGTTGTACAGCTGGTCCTCTGTAAACGTGGTTTGCACGTCCTTGGATTCAACTGCAGATGGGAAATATTCAGAAGAAACTGCATCTGTGCTGAATATGTAGCCTTTTCTTTCTTGTTTTTATTCCCGAAGCAGTACAATGTAACAGCTACTTACATGGCATCTAGATTGTGTTAGGTCTTACGAGTACCCTAAAGGTAACTGAAGGTTCACAGGAGAGTGTGCAAATATTCTGCTGTTTTATATAAGGGGTTGGAGTATCCATGAATATTGGTGCCTATAGGGAGGTCCTGAAACCTATCCCTCCCCCAATACTGAGGGACGATTGTGTTCATCCTATCAGTGAGTATTTTAACTATTCACGTGTGTCACATGTGGACACACTCTGTTATGCATGAGACCACACCCCGAGCATCTACACAGAACAAACTGGAAGGTCAGGAAAGGCAACAGAGTTTTTCTAGGGATGGCAGAGTGGTTCATTGACTAGAGGCAGCAGGTAGGGCAGTTTTTGGTTTGTTTTTGTTTCTTTTGTGTGTGTGCGTGCCTGTACTGGAGACTGAACCAGGGCTTCTCTCTTGCTAGGCGAGTGCTGAGCTCAATTTCCACCCTGGAGGGGAGGGTCTTGAGCTAGAGGGCAGTGGTGGAGAGAGCTGGTCAGTGCACAGGGCCTGGGGATATGAAATGGGGCTGCTGGGCTCCTAGCCGGAGGGAGGGAGAGCAGCCAGGGTTTATGGGCAGGAAAGCGCAGATTGAAACCCTCAGCCCAGTTGAGGTCCAGAGAATGTGGGCGCGAATGGCTTAGCTTAGGCAATTATTTTTAAGCTTCAAAAATGGATATTTTAAGCATATTTGTCTTTAATAATAGTGTAGCTCCAGATAATTCTTATTTGATTATCATTTGTGCACATAAAAGTCAGCATGCCCTTTGAATGGCAAAACTCCAGGCTAGTTTTTAGGCATAATTTCCAGGATTTTTATGTAATGCTATTAAGTTCTGTTCCGTTTCTTTTTTTCTTCCAAAGAAAAATGTAGTACAGAAAGCAGCTTTTGAATAATTTATTTTTGTGTTTGAGTTGTTTGGGAAATACTAGCTTCATTTTTTTTTTTAAGCAACCTTGTGTGGAGAGAGGAGGAAAACCCACAGGCATGTGATTTATGTTCTTGTTATGGGTATTAAAATACAGTATATCACTAAAGCTATGACATTTTAAGTAAAAGGGTTTTTTGTATATTGATTCAGTTAGTTTTACTCTATTAAGCATTACTGTTTAAAGTATGGATTTTATTGTGTTTTCTATTCATAACTGAGTTCTTCTCCCCAGGAGAAAATGTTGCTTCCTCTGGGTACCAGTGTTAATTTTTGTTTTGTGAATGAGCTGTCTAAAAACCGAGGAGAGGCAGGTTTTCTGAAAGGAAAACACTGTTACAGAATTATCTTATTTGTAAAATGAATTTGTTTTCACAGATTAGCTTTCTATCTTATGATGTTTTTTTTTTTGCCAATAAGTTCAGCACATTTGGGCAGAAATCTCTGTGTTTCTGCTTAATCTTGCTGGTTCCCAGTTTCCTCGTATTTGTGAAATGTAAACATTGCAGTAGCTGTGCCGTTAGAGCCCCAGTGTTCTCCCAGAATAGCCAAGATTCTCTCATGCTTGGGAAAGAGTACTTTTCTTAATACGGAGAAGTGGTTTCTCCTTTGTCCATTTGTTTAAGCTGTGAACCCTCATTTAGACAAATTTAGCATAGGGAAACGCAGATTTACAGAACCACTAAATTGCAGGGTATGTGTGAGATTCTTAACTTTATAAAGGGTTCTTTACTTCCTTTAAGTATAAGTAAGATTGAATTTTAGAAGTATAATTTACAGATGTTTTTCAGGATCACATTCATTGTATAAAGCAGGGTTTTGCTAGAGGAACCTCACTTGGCTTTGAGAGTTTGAGAAACGCTTTTGAAATGGCTTGGGAAAAATGTGAAGTGAATAAATTCTTTAAAAAAATGTTCTTTGGTTCCCATGTGAACATCATTTCGAGAGAGATTAGAAGGTTAGTTGCCAATAAAATGAATGCCATAGTGTCATGGCTTCACAAGAAGAACTAAGCAAACACTGGACCTACCATGTCTATAGCAAGTTTCCCATCGGTAAAGGACGCGCCTGCTCCTGGCATCCAATTCCACTTGCTGGAAACATGCAGGGCCTCCAGGCATCTCCACATTACTTAGTCCTTGGGTATTATAAAGGTGTGTGGTTTTCTCTGAATATTTTTCTTGCTATGACCACTGGTGCAGAACTTGATCCCTTGCCATTTCCCTTTATTTTCCCTAGTGGTGGGGATGGAACCCAGGGCCTGCGAACTCTTCCACTGAGGTATACTCCGGTCTCATTTCCATTTTCTTTGTTCCAGATATCTCTTTCCTCTGTCTCTGCAGTTCTGTCTCTATCTGTATCTGTCTGTCTCTCTCTGGTGCAGGGATTGAACTTGGGCACAAGTGTACAGCCTCTGAGCCATGGCCTCCTCCTTCTTAAAGTTTCTGAGGCAGAGCTGCCAGGTCGCCCATGCTGGCCTTGAACTTTCATTTCTCCTGCCTCAGCCCCCAAGTAAGTGGGATCACAGGTGTGCCCACCACACCACCTCTCCAGAGGCTCTTTCTCCAGGTGTGTGTCTTCCTTTCTACTTACATGATGGGCACACATCAGAAAGCCATCCTCCCTGAGCAGCGGTGGCCTGGGTGGGCAGGTGGCAGCACCCTCTGTCATGTTTTCTTGCTTGTCCACAGTCCCTTGCTCCTCCCTCCTTGTAGTACTGGGGATCTAACCCAAGGCCTTGTGTATGCATTTGAGGCAAGCCCTCTGCCACCCAGCTGCATAGGCTGTTAGCATCTCCCTTTTCTATTGATTTGAAAGTAGCCTTTCCCGAAGAGGATTTCTTACCCTTTCTAAGGAACAGCAAGAAGCTTGTGGCAAGTAATGTAACTTTAGCTGCGTTTTCCGGCCACCTGAAATCAAATAGAAAGAGGAAAAGCTATCCTTCATCCTGAAAGATGGTGTTGTCATTGGGGTCCTGTGTCACTCTGCCTGTGGGAAAATTTCACCCCAACAAACACCCAGGTGGTGAAACTGTAGCTTCCTTGAGAGAATGTGTTGCTCAGAGCCTGCCTGCTCCAGCCATGTTTTCCAAGGACCAAAGTGACCAACGTGGTGTGCACACAATGGGGAAGGTTAAAACCTTTGAGGGCTGCCATGCAGATGAACCATTTCAGAGGCCTTCCCTTATCTCTTACACACATCTCACAGTGAATTTCTCAACTGGAATGACTTATCTCAGTGTTCTTTCTGGCTCCTGAAAGAAATTGTGATCATGAGCACTTTGAGACCTGATGGTTCTAAAATGTCAACTTTGTCTCTCTGCCATTCAGAGTTCATGGAAGTGTTTGCTGTCATAACTGTAGTCATGCTGTTACTTTATTTAGTAACTATTAAATTTCCAATTCCATGTACTCCCCTGGAGGTGCTCTGGCTTGCACCAAGGCTTCTGTCTCTTCAAACAGGGCTGCGTGTGGTATGTGGAGTTTTCCTAAGCAAGGATTTACTTTTTTATACTAGCTTTGTTTTGAAATAGAGTTCACATGCCATG
Organism: Castor canadensis; assembly: GCF_047511655.1. Classification (NCBI taxonomy): domain Eukaryota; kingdom Metazoa; phylum Chordata; class Mammalia; order Rodentia; family Castoridae; genus Castor; species Castor canadensis. Next base: position 3,506,730 of record NC_133402.1, on the reverse strand, counting down.
CTATTCACTCATTTAAAGTATACAATCCAATGGTTTATAGTAGATTGAAAGAGCTCTGCCGCCATCACCACAGTCAATTGTAGAACTTTTTAAAGATCATGCTAGAAGGGAACTCTGTACCCACTGGCAGTCACTTCCCATCCCCCAGGCCCTTCAGTCTCTGTCTGTGCATTTGCCTGCTCTGGGCATCTCACACAAACGGGATCTCACAATACACGGCCTTTGGTATCTGGCTTCACTCGCTGAACAGCATGGCTTTTGTTTGGTTTTGTGGTGCTGGGGCTTGAACCCAGGACCTTGTGCAAGTTGGGTAAGTGTTGTACCATCTTCACCCCAGACAGCATCGCGCTTTCAGGATTCATCCCTGCTGTAGCAGGCGTTGGTGCTTCATTCCTCTTTCTAGTCAGGTATTACTCCATTGTATGGATAGACCACATTTTCTTTATCCATTCATCAGTTGATTAAAAAGGTATTCTTTTTTTTCTTAAAAAACCCAATAATGAAGCTGATTGTTTGAAAATAAGTTGAAATGATAAAAAAAACCTTTTATTATTTAATATTACATGTTGACAAAAATTTAGCCATTTCATTTTCACTAGTGTTTACAGGTTTTCCTGAAAGACATGATTAAATGAAACTTAGTACTGAATTATAATTTGATGTAAATATTTCAAATAACCAGTTTAGTTTTTTTTTTTTAACAGCTGGCTTCTTTGCTAGCTTGCTCCAGGTTGATTAAATATTAAATTCTGGGATTTTTTTCTATTTCTCCTAGTTTGTTAATAGAGGGCTTTAGGGGAAGCATATGGTTGAGTTTGAAGCCAGCCTCACTTGATATGTTGGTAGATAAAAATACTAATTTCAGTAAGTCTTTTTGGATGGTTGAGTTTTCTGAAGAGCTGAGAGTTTTCCCCGTTAAGTCAATCATAAGTTTTCCTGTTTTAATCAGCTCAAGCATTTGGTTTTATATTTCTGAAATGTATGAAACACTTTCTTACTTTCATAAAAATGAAATGCCCAATGAAATATACCAAATAAAATGTAATTTTCTTGACTCAATTATTTTTACTTCTTGTTATTTGGCTTTTACTAATATAGCAATTTCTCTATAAAAATAAGATTTCCTTGCTTTGCTTTAAATAAACCCAGATTGCTCTGTATTTTCCACTTTTATTTTACAAAATAACTTTTTCTGCTTGGTTCTTTCTATGAGTAAATGTAGCTGTTGGTATGCTTTCCTGTAACAGATTTGCTTCTGGCTTTTACTTTGTTCTGCAAAAAGACAGAAGAAAATTTAAAAAGCAATCAAGCATGCTAATCCTAAAGATATAGTTTGACTAAAAAGAGTAAGAATTTGGTCTTCATGCCAGTTTTTAGTTGTCAGTTACACTCTGAATAAATGAGGTTGCTAGGTACTTGAGTTCAGGATGAGTAAGATGTTATTACAGTTATTTTTAGCATATTTTTAAAGGGGAGGAGAGAAGGAAAAAGAGAAATTTGAATCAAAATTTGTCTTAGTAAACACAGCATGTTTTCCACAGACCAAAAAGCAGATTTCTTTTGTACATGTAAAAATAGAAAATGGGGGTGTAGTGGCTTACACGTGTAATCCTAGCTACGCAGGAGTTGGAGATTGGGAGGATTGAGGTTCTTGAGGCCAGCCCTGACCAAAAAAAAAAAAAAAAGTTCCATGACCCTATCTTGACAAATAAACTGGGTGTGGTAGAGCACATTATAATTCCAGTTATATGGGAGGTATAGGTAGGAGGACTGCAGTGTGAGGTCAGCCAGCAAAAATTCAAGACCCTATTTGAAAAATAACTAAAGCGAAAAAAAAAAAAAAGACTGGGGTGTAGTTTAAGTGATATAGCCCCTGCCCAGCAAACTCAAGGTCTTCTAAGTACAAACCCCAGTGCTGAAAAAAAAGAGAGAGAAAGAGAATTGTAGATTATGTTCTGTAATTAACAGTTAATTTAAATTAAGTTAATTCTACACCTACTTATATTGTAAAGCTGAAATCTGTGGCCAGGGAAGAACTGGCCACATTTCTTTCCCTTTGGTTTAAATGGAAGGTGAATTTTCATGCTAGAGATTGGCCACCTGACATCAGTAGTGCTGGCTTGTTGTCATTTATTTTAGGAAGGTTTGTTCTTACTGAAGGGCCCTGTCAGCAGCCAGCCTGCCTGATGCAGGTTGTCAGTGTCTTAATTTTCAGAATAGTCAATCTGTAGTTACTTTGCCATGATATGTGGTTTACTTAAAGAAAAAAACCCAACCAATTTGAGCCTGGCATGGTGGTACAGGCCTGTAATCCTAACTACATGGGAGACTGAGATCAGGAAGATTGTGGTCCAGGCCAGGCTGGGGCAAAAATTGAGACCCTATCTCAAAATTAATTAGAGTAAAAAGTGCTGGTGGTATGCTCACGTGGTAGAGTGCCCGTCTAGCAAGCACAGGCCCTGAGTTCAAAACCCCAATGCCCTCCCAAAGGCAATTTGCATATCTATTTTCCTTCCTTCCTTCCTTCCTTCCTTCCTTCCTTCCTTCCTTCCTTCCTTCCTTCCTTCCTTCCTTCCTTCTTTCCTTCCATCCTCTGTCTCTCCCTTCCTCCCTTCTTCCTGAAGTATGTGGGTTAGTATTACATGAGATCATACATACAAAACCATGTGGCCCTAGGTAGGTGTCCAGAGAATGCTAGTTTTACCCTACTGCCATCCCCCTGAAACCTGCTTCCATCAGTACTGAAAACCACATATTTGATGTCATCCCATGAGCAGTGCCATATGGAAGTGAGGAAACCTGGTCCAGTGAGGTGGTGTGTGCCCCCACCTATGTGGGAGGCAGAGACAGATACCAAGCAGTCCAAGGCCTGCTCTGGGCAAAAGTGTGAGATCCTATCTGAAAGATAACTACAGGAAAAAGGGCTGGAGGTGTGACTCAAGTGGAAGGCCTGGAGTTCAAACCCCAGCACTGCAAAAAAAGAAAAAAGAAAGTAAGAAAGGTAGAATCTTAAGCCAGGCAGTGGCATGGGGGTGTGGGGGGCAGGCCCTCACCTCCAGTGGCACCTTGCCCTTGCCTGTACTTCCTCAGGTCATGATCTCTGGGTATCAGTGTCTACAGCCTCCCCCAAGCCACGTCCCTGGGCACAGGGCTGCTTTCTGTGACCACAGCTCAGAGGAAAACTAGAGTGTGTCTGCGTTCAGGCTTTTGCTTGTCTACAGAACACATGCCAGACCCCATTCTCAGTGGTGACACACATGGCGACAGAAGCCCTCACCCTGGGGAACTTACCACAATACGGGAGACTGATAAAAAACCAGATACACAAGAAGCTGCATACTGTGTCCTGTGGTGCTGCCAGCTGTGCAGAAAAATAAATCAGGGTGGGGACTTAGACACTGAAGTGAGCAATTTCCCGTCTGGTGGGTGAAAGCTGCATCAGCCTCCTCTGGTAGACCATTATTAATATTGAGGCTGATTCAAGACGGTGAATGCTGCTCTGATGTCCGCCCCATGGGCAATTCACACATCAGGTGCTCAGCTCAGTCTTTCCACAGGGAATCATGTCCCACTCAGACAGCCCTTGGATTCCAGAGGCTAACATTTCTGCTTCTCTGTGACTCAAAAATCCTTCAGGGGACTGGGGCAAGGCTCAAGCAGTAGAGCACTTTCTGGCAAGTGCCAGGCCCTGAGTTCAAGCTCCACGACTGACAAAAAAAAAAAAACATGGGGTAGGGATTCTTAGGGTTTCTCCTGACTTAGGTGACCTTCCATCTGAAGTGCTGGCCTGTGGCTGCTCTTCCCAATTGCATTCAAAAGCTTTCTCTCCTGGTTAGCTGGGAGACTTTCCCAGGGCTCATATTCTGCCACTTGCTATTATCCGGTGGACTCCTGATACTCTGTCAATTTTTTAAAACATTAAGGTGAAATTCACATAACAAAATACACTGTTTTAAAGCAGACAATCCAACAACATTAAGTATATTTGTAATGTTGTACAACCATTGCCTCTGTCTAATTCTAAAATATTGTCATCACAAAAGAAAAGTCCTGCACCCATCAGGCGGTCATTTCTCATTCTCTCGTACCCCAGGACCTGCTGCCACTCACCTGCTTTCTCCCTCTAGGATTCGCCTACTCAGAACATTTCCTGTAAAGTGGAATCCTACAGGGTGCGTTCTCTTGTGTCTGGCTTTTCTCCCTTACAGCTTTTCAAGTTTCATCTATGTTGTAGCATGTATCATTGCTCATTCCCTTTTATGGCTGCATAACGCTCCGTTGTATGGCTAGACTGCATTTTGTTTTTCCGTCTACTCATTTGTGGGCTGTTTCTGCCTTTGCTATTGTGAATAATGCTGCTGTGAATATTTGTGTGCAAGTTTTGAGTTCATGTTTTCAGTTTTTTGGGGCATACTGCCAAGGAGTGGAATTTCTGGGTCACATAGTAACTCTTCAACTTTTTGACCAAACTCTGCCACTTTCAAAGAAGGAACTTGTAAAAATGACCCTGTAGAAAATACTATGAAAATTCAGAATAATGGATACTCTGTGAATTATGTAATCATTTTTTGATGTGGCCACTGTGTGACCCAGGTTGGCCTCTAACTTGTGATTCCCCTGCGTCAGCCTCCCAACTGCTGGAATTACAGACATGTACCACCACACCCATCTTTGAATTACATAATCGTGATTGGAATAATTATTTTGACCACTATAAGTTGGAGTAATGTTGTAATCAGGATTAATTATGGTATAGATCTAATAGTCGAGAGACTTTTTGGGTGATAGACATGGGTTTTGGCTGTGCCCCTCGAGCTGGCATTGGCTTTAATGCTTTGGGATTGTGGGTGAGATAACAATTGGTGTCTAGGATGAGCTTTAAAAAGTATTATTTAAATACTGAGGAAAAAAATATCCCAAACAACTCTAGGAACTTTCTTGTTCAAACAAGCTCAAACCGTCTAATATGGTGTGGTAAAATTAGGCTTCCCCTGGTTTCCGTGGGGCTAGGCGGGCCCATGCCCCTGTGCCCAACTGGCACCCTCCTCTTGCCAGCTGTCCTGAGAGCCTGGGGTGTGGGATACTTTCCAGAGCAGAGCGTTCCCACACACTTCCTTAATATAGAACATTTTCAAAAGAAACACTGGCCACCAAGAGAGCTGCACTCCCAAACATGGTCATCGGTTCATAGTTCATTTTTATTTTGTTCTCATGTAGTTAACACAAGGAGTAATATCTAAACTTGCTGATGGAACTGAGTGTTAGTGTGGTGTAGTGAAAAGGAGAAGATAGAGTTTCTAATCAGCAGAGGATTGCAGAGGAAGAGGCAGGGGTCCACTGCGGCTGAAAGGTGACATTGGAGGTGGGCAGGGCCTCCAGCCTGTGCTTGCTGAGAAGTTGAGTAGGGTGGTAATGCCCAGGGTATGAGGGTGTTACCCTGCCCTGGCGCTGGCCATGGCCACAGGGCCCTCTTGCCAATGCATGGCTCCCCACCTGTGTGTGTTGGTCCACTTGAGAAGATGCCCTTGTGGGAAGCTGGAATTATAGTTGCGGCGGACCACCAAAGTTTTTAGCTCTGCAGATGTCCTTTATTGTTTGTTTGGGTGTTGTTCAAGCTGCAGACAGATAAAACTGTCCAAGGAATCAGGGGAGCTTCCCTAGGAGACATGAGGAGAGCACAATGGACATCAGGCAGAGATGTTCTGGAAGGCGACCCTTTACTCTGGCCAGACTTCATTTTGCTTTTTCTTTTAAAACCACTTTTGCATTAATCCATTGGTTGAGTGAAGCTCTTGAGCACCTATTGAAGATGAGGATGCATAAAGCGTAGTCCTTCTCTCAGGACCTCCCCAGACTACCCCCAGCACTGCTAGTAGGGATATGAGATGGGGCAGCTGCCATGGACAGGAGTCTGGCAGCTCCTCAAAAGAGGCTAACCTCACAGCTACCTCATGTCCCGGTAAGTCCACCCCCAGGTGTATGCCTGGGAATGCTGAGGACATAAATAACATGGAGAGTTCTGTATAGATATTCACAGTACCATTATTTATGACAGCCAAAAAGCAGAAATCACCTGAATGTCTATCAGTGGATGAATGGAGAAACAAAATTCAGTCTGTCCATGTAATACAATATTATTGAGCCATAAAAGGAATGGAGCAAGGCAGGGCATGGTGGTTCAAGCCTATAATCCTAGTCACTTGGGAGGCGGAGATTGAGAGGATCACAGCTTGAGGCCAGTTGAGGTAAAAAGTTTGTGAGGCCCCCATCTCAACTAAGGCTAGGTGTGGTGGCACATGCCTGTCATCCCAGCTATGCAGGGAAGCATAAATAGGAGGATTGTGGTCCAGTCCCAGCCAGGCATAAAGTGAGTCGCTGATGTCAGAGATAACCAATACAAAAAAGCTGGCAGAGTGGCTCAAGTGGTAGAGCTCCTGCCTAGCAAGCAGAGGACCTGAGTTCAAACCCCAGTACCAATAAAAATAATAAAGAGGCTGGGTGCTCGTGGCTCTCACCTGTGATCCTAGCTACTCAGGAGGCAGAAATCAGGGGGATCGTGGTTCAGATACAGCCTGGGCAAATAGTTTGTGAGACCCTATCTCAAAAAAAACCCATCACTAAACAGGCTGGTGGAGTGGCTCAAGGTGAAGGTCCTGAGTTCAAGCCCCAGTACTGCAAAATAAATAAATAAATAGTAATGATAATAAAGAAATAAAAGGGGAAAAAAAGCACTGACACAGACTATAGCATGGACAAACCTTCAAAATATTATGACACACGAAGGAAGGCAGATGCAAGAGGCCACGTATCATAGGGTTCCACTTACATGAAATGTTCAGAATGGGGAAATCCTAGAGACAGAAAGCAAATGAGTGGTAGCCAGGTGCTGGGGTTTAGAGAATGGGGAATGACTGCTTAAGGGAGAGAGAGGTTTCTTTTTGGAATGATGAAAATGTTCTGAAGTTGTGAGTATACTAAGAATCATACTTTTGGGTAGTGAATTATGTGGTTTATGAATTATATTTCAGTCAAGCTGTTATGAAAAACAAGCCTATCTGATTAGTGTTAACAAATAGTTAGGCTATATTGTAGGAAAGGCAGTGGTAGGTTTAAGAAATAAGATTAGAACAGTGATTGTGTAAATCATGGAGCAGAGGGGGATGAGGTGGATGGTGCTAGTGCAGCCTTTTGGGAGTGACAGAGGGCCTCGGGGAATCACCAGGCTTTGGGGATGAGGATCACCATATTGGAGATTCAGAGCCTTCATTTCTGTCAGTGTTCAGAGTTGTGCAGTTTAGGAGGACTGATTCATGCTGGGCATGAGACTGATCTGTGAACGAGGTGCCAGTGTATCAGTTTACCTTGGGGAATAGGATGTGCTTTTCCAGTGGCAGGAGGAGTCATACCTATTGCTCAGGGCACTGCCTCCTGAGATCAAGGTATCTGGGCGGTCTACTTAGTAGTCACTATGAAGGAGTGTAGTGTCTGAGTGCAGGGTCTTATTTATTCAGCCATGGGGAAGTCACAGCACATATCACTGGGGGCTGAGAACTCAATGCGCACTGGATGGAGTACACTTCTGAGCTGTGCAGAGTGAGCATCACCAAGCTCTGACTCGTTGCTCTCCTTAAACGAAACAGGTGCCACAAAACATCAACCTGTATGCAAAACAGCCTTACCCTGAAAGCCAGAAGTCCCTCCTTCATAAGGTGTGCAAATGTATGTATAAATGCTTATAAATACAGACAAGATGGTGTCCTCATCAACAGTGTGCAGGTGAAAGTCATCAAGTAACGGACCAGCCAGAGGCACAGACAGAGGCTAGATTGGGAGGTCTGCCTCTTAGGGTCCCAAGGCTTGTTGGGCAGACACAAGTTCATAGACAGAGGCTAGATTGGGAGGTCTGCCTCTTAGGGTCCCAAGGCTTGTTGGGCAGACACGAGTTCATTGCCAGAGAATAAGAAGTGCCCCCCAGAAATGGGCCAGCAGGTTATGGTAACTTTGTTGTACAGTAAGCTCACCTTATTTGTGGATTTGTTATTTGACTTTGACCAACACAGTCAAAACATAAAAATAAATCCAAAGACATTTCAAAAACAAAAGTTTTAAATTCTTGCACATGCATTATGCAGCTCAGTTGTTGTGGAGTTCTCAGTCAATCCCACATAATCATTGTGTTTAAATCACTGTGTGAGCTGCTGAGGGTTTCTGTGCCCTTTTTTTTGGTGGAAATCTGCCTCCCAAAAGGCAAATGGTGTGCCAAAAGCAAAGTAAAAGTGAACGTGCTTCATTAAAGTGAGAATTTGAGATCTGTTGACAGGTGGCATGTCTTCAGCATGGTCAGGGCCTGTGGCATTATGGGAAAGAAGAATAAAGCATCCACAGTACAGCACTGAACCCTATGCATCCTGAGCACGTGCAGATTTCCTCAGTAACTGTCCTCCTTGGAGCCGGATACCCGCAGATACCAAGGGGCTGCTGTGTTACTGATTTCACATGCATATTGACCTGACCTGCTGTCATCTGGAGTTAGAGAGACTGGGAGGTCACCTCAGCGTGGAGTTGGTGTGGCAGTGCTGGGGTGGGGAGGGTTGGAGCCTACCCATCTCAGAGAAGTGTAACAGTGAGCAGAAAAAGAACAACCAGGATGAGTGTTCCAGAGACGTGGGTTGAGTGGTCACCTGACTGAGCAGATACCGCAGGCAGAGGCGGGACGGGCAGCATAGTTACTGATGGCCCATTTGAGGAGGCGGGATCATGTGAGGTCAGGCAGGACAGATGTGAGCACGTCTGTCCTGGTGCTTCCTTACAAACTGGCGTCTTGGTAAGTTCATTTTCTCCACTGTGTTGAATCTGAATTCTTAGGCTCCCCTTATTACTTCCCGGTCACATTTTTTTCAGAACTGGAGACTGAACCCAGAGCCTTGTCCATGCTAGGCAAGCGTTCTACCTCTGCGTCGCCTTCCCAGCTTCTCGATCACATTTTTTTTTTTTTTTTTTGTGGTGGTACTGGAGTTTGAACTCAAGGCCTCATGCTTGCTAGGCAGGTGCTCTACCACTTGAACAGCTCTGCCAGCACTTTTTTCATGTTGGTTATTTTCAAGGTAGGGTCTCGAGAACTATTTGCCTGGGGCTGGCTTTGAGCTGTGAACTTCCTGATCTCTGCCTCCCGAATAGCTAGGATTACCGTCGTGAGCCACTGGTGCCCGGCTGGACTATATTTTAAAGTGTTATTTTTAAGAGATATTCACTGAAATATCATTGAATAATAATCTATAGCTTACACTGGTGCTAAGAATGAGACCTTCCCTTACGTGGATTTAATTGCATTATTCTATTGATACTCCCCCTCCTGGCCAGTGGGCTCTTTCTCTTCATACATCCTTCTGGGTTGTGTCATCTCAGATGCTATCTGAGATGAGCCTGCTCTTCCCTTCATTAGAATCTTGGAAGGTCTGGGCAATGTGAGGACTCCCAGTCTCAGGGCTTCACTCTGACTTGACTGGTTTCGCATTCTGAATGCCCTCTGACCTCGAGGCTTGGTTGTCATTGCCTCAGCACCCCTTCCTGGTCCTGTAGCCCACAGTTCATAGCATGAGGTTTCAGCTGACCCTCCATGGAAAACATTAGAGATATGACTCCTTTTGTGTCACTGTCTTCATCATCCCTCCCCTCCCCCACTGTCCACAGCCTCCATAATGGAATGATTGGTCTTCTCCCAGCCCTATCCTCCTGGCCTCCACTACCTTGTGGCCCCTTTTCATACCCCTGCCCTCCAGACAGGCCCTCCTCCCCACACAACCCTGGGCTCCCTGCAAGTGCTGTGACACATGACAGTGAGTTCGTGGGTGTGAATGAAAGGAAGATACTTCCACTTGATGTGGTATGAGGCAAAGTCCCTTGGAAGGTTTCTGAGCAGAGCTGTGAATGTCAAAATGAATGTGGTTTTAATGTGTTGAACAGATTTATTCTTTTAATAGTCACCTGTGAAGTGTTTGTGATTTCACTGATGTGTCTAATTTTTCAACTTTCGCCTGGAGCACTGGGAAGCATCACTTGCTCTGCAGGGATGAGTGTCTATCGTGGCCAGCTCCTCCTGGGCCTGAGGTGGGGACAGAAGCAGCAGCTGGCCTTATGGTCTGGTGTGAGTAGTGGATACCCCTTTCTTTAATTCGAAGGAGACAGATTTCCCAGGTGCTCTGTAACTGTCAGCTCTAATCTGTGTCCCATGAGACAAGGAATATGCAAGGTGCCTGCCGTTCCGGGAACATAAAAGTAAGCGTGTGGTGGAGAGTTCCTTCCTCCAGCCCTGGCCTCCCCACGCCACACCACACGCATGTGTTCATGAGCACGCCGCCTGTCTGCCTTCTTCATAAAGCACAGACCTATAAATATTCCCCAGTTTAAAAATAATGTTTTCCCTACCGTGAGTCAAGGTTCAGTTCTTCTCTATCTAATTTTAGTTCCTTGTTTTTATGAACATGGAAATGTTTTCCTTAACCAGAAAACAGAAAAAAAGCACATACAGAGACAAAGGAAACTCTGTGCTCCATTTCCCAGGAGTTAGGCATTTCTCTGTGAGATTTGTTGTCGATGTTGTTGGGCAGGTTATTGAAAATCAAAATGTGGATTAAGATAGGAGTTCAGGTAAGATGCAAAGGGAAAAAAGTGCTCTCTGTTGACTGTATCTTGCTCTGAGGGATGTTTTTAGAATGTAAAATCCACACAGAAGCATGCCAAAAAATTTTATGCTGTTTATACTGTAGTGGTTCTGAAAGTGATGGGTTTCTTATTTCCTTCAATAAATTAATTTCGTATGAAAAGGTCAAATACAGTTCTGTGACTCCTATTACCATTGATGACCTCTGTTCATAAGACTTTGTAACTTCTTGTTTCCCCACAAGCTCCTGTTGGCAATTTGATTCCAGTACTGTCAGGTTATAGATTAACTTGACATCTTGACAGCTCAGTCTTCTTATCCAGCAGACTGGCTTATTTCGTCACTTATGCAAGTCTCTCTTACGTTGCTCGGTAAAGTTTGTTAGGTTTTTAAAAATTTATTCTTAAATTTTGCTATTTTTTCATTACTATGGTAAATTGGACCTTTTTTCCATTTTCTAGCTAGCTATTGTTGGGATTTAGGAGAGTTGTATTTATCATTTGCATACAATAAAATTCACAGGTAAGTGCACAGTTGGATAAGTTTTATCAAAAACCTTAAGTTGTATAACCCTGAGCACAAGTGAGATATGTGTAATTCCGAGGCCCAAAGGTTCTCTCTGCCTGCCAGGCGGCCCTATGTCACTGTAGTTCTGCCTTCTGCAGAATGCCACAGAATCACACAGTGTGCCGTCTTTGGTGACTAGTTTCTTTCACTTGGAAGGAAGATTTGTCCTTGTTGCATGTACCAATAGTTCATTCTTTTTGATTGCTGGATAGTATTCTTCTGTTTTGATCTATTGTAATTAAAAAAATCCATTTATCAATTAATGGACATTTGCTTGTTTCCAGTTCTTAGATATTATAGCTGGGACTTGGCTCAAGTTGTAAAGCACCTGTCTAGATATTATGAATGAAGCTTCTGTGAATATCCACAGCTCATTTTTGGGCATTCATTTTCATTTCTCTTGTTCAAATGCAGAAGAGTAGAATGAGTGTGTTATATGGTGAGTGTGCTTAACTTCATAAGAAACCACAGAGCTGGAAATGCTCTTCTTATAACTAGCCAGTTAATCAAATGTTTATTGTGTTTGATTTTTAAAAAATCAGATAGTCTTAGGTTTCGTGGTTGAATAACCATATAAATTTAAAATCCCTCCCTTTTTTTGTCTTTATAACTCATTTTTTTATCAAGCTGAAATGTAGAGGCCAAAAATATGCCTTTTGTCTTAAGAGTTATAGTGACATTAAACTCTGTATGTGTCTGTGCATGTCGGTGTGTGTATCTACGTCTCTCTGTGTGTGTGTGTGTGTGTAAGAAAATTAGTCACTGGCTCTGGGGAGTGGGAGTTTGATCTCTCTATCCAAAGACACTGCACAGAAATGCTCCAAGGCCTGCCGGTATGTTCTCTCTCTCTAGAGGGCACGAGGAACTGTGCTAAGATGGAATAAGGTTATGCTATTCTATTCAGTTGTGAGCTCGGCTACTCTCCATGTGAGCAAGCTTTGAAAAAACTAATTTCCCTGAATAAGGCTTAGATTTTGGGCTTCTTTCATACCTGACAATCCAATTACTTGGAATAGCTTGTCTGCACACCAGCTGTGGGAAGCATATAGAGATCATTTGGATTGCTTTGAAGTGTTACTAATAAACTACTCCACTTTGTCAATATATCCTCTATCAAGTGGATGAAGGACCTTTTGATAACAGCTGCTGGATGGTGCAAGTCTCATTTTCCCTCAAATTTGTAATCCTCCTGAGTGCTGGGATTACAGGTGTGCAGTACCATACCTGGCTTCATTTTGGGCATTCTTAAGCCCTGAGGTGCCTTACTTCAGGTTTATCATCACGAGGTCCACTTAGACACTACAGGTAAAAGCTTGGGAATACCTCATCTGCAAGGGAAATCACTCATCTCTCTTTGTGTGTCAAGAGCTAGATGACGTAAAGTGAATGTGAGGTAGAAAACTGGAGCTTTTTTCTTTGGACACATAAGAAGCAAAACCTACATCTCTTGTTTGTTGAATTTTTAAATGGAAAGTTATATAAACTTAACATCATAAATCCTGGATTAGATTGGGTTTTTCTATTGAGCTCTAGTTGGCTTTTCTAGAAGAGATGTCACAGATTAGCCACTGATCACCAGCCAGAGGTATTGGGCTCCAATTCTGTTTTGCATTTGATTCCTCATCAGCTAGTATATCTGTGCCTTCCTTTCCTACTCACAAGCTGGGTATCTGTCACTTAGGAAATGGTACTAATGCATTTCAGAATGATAGGACCCAAACCAACGTTTCCAGACTTGAGAGTCCACCACTCACTCCATACCACCCTGTCTGCATTTCCGTTCCCTCATCAGCCAGGTATTTAATTGGCTGAACCCCTGCTGCTCTAGGATACAGACCCACTGTCTTCCCCTTAGTCTGGCTTTCCCTTACCTCTCAGGGCTTCATTCTCTCACTGCCCCCTACTTCCTGTTGCTCTGATGAGTCTTTGGAGTGAGTGTCTCTTCCTTTTACTATTTAGGACACCGTTTATATCCCGGTTGTATGGTGCTTAGCAGATGTGGGCCACGTGTTTGTTCGTAAACATTTCTTTTAAATAATCCAGTTTTCCCCCTTCACATCTACCATAAATCAATGTTCCTCTAGAGTTTAGAAAATAATTTAGGGATTAAAAAGAAGCTTAACAGGAGCAGAATATTCTCACTCTGTTTTCTTTAAGTTGTAGAAATACTAAAAATAAGTGAGTGTCACACATTCTTAACACTGGCAGGATGATCTTCCCATCTACTTCAATATTCTGTATAAAATGGCTCGTAAAAGTGTAACGGTTTTACTTAAATCTTTGTAAGCTTCAAAGTAACTTTCTGAATTTTGCATCCGTAGAAAAGCTGAACTTCTTTTTCCTCTGTCACCTTTCAGCCTCTCTTTGCGGAGTTGGCTGCTGTTTTCTTTCTGCCGGTGTGGACGCGCCAGTGTGCGTAAGGCCGCGGATCAGCCCCGCTCCGTGGCAGGGGCGGGCACCTTCCTCGCGTCTGGCACGCGCAGTCGTCCGCGCGCAGTGGACGAATGGCCGCGGTCACCCCTGTGCGCTGTGTCCACTGCTGCTGGCCTCCTGTCTTGTTTGTCAGATTGACAGCGTGGTACCCCATCAGGACAACCAGTGTTGCCTTTGGCAAAGTGCGCATCATACCGGCGCTTCTAGTGCCTACAGTGGGCAAGCCCCGTCCTGTTTCTTCAAAAGTGGGCTCTGTAACCCCATTTATAAACTCTTCAAATTCAGAATCCTGTTGAATTTAGCATAGTGATCAAAGGATAGACTTTAACGTTCAAGACACTTTGTTGCTTATAAACTGTGTGAATCCTGCAAGGGACCCCGGTACTTGCCCACTTCATGGGACTTTATAGTCCGTTAAAAGTGTAGCACTTCTCAATAAATGATGCTTTATATGTATGGCAAAACAAGCCTTGAGTTTTATATGCCTCTGTTTTGGGACTAAGCCTCATTAGCTCATCAGGATGATGACTCCTTACTTGTTTTTTTTTTTGTTTCTCTCATTAAAAATAAAGTCAGGTTTAGTGAGGCATAATTGACCTGTACTAGAATCCAGTCTCTTGGGAACAGATAATACTCATGCCCTGTGTAGATTCTTTGGTCCTTTTTCTTCGTTTTTTTTTTTTCTATTCCAATTGCATTTTTCTTTCCTCTACTGACTTATTTGCTCTATTCCTATTCTAGTACATTTTAGCGGCTGCCCAAAGTTTACAACATACACCTTTAGCTTTCACAGTCTGGCTTCAGATAGCATATGGCTTTCCCATTGTAGAAGAAGAACCTTGTGAGAGTTCTTGCGACTGTTGTTGTACTGTATCTGACATGTTATAAACCCCATAATACATTATTTTTGCCATAAATTGCCTGTGAGAGCCGAGTTCTCTGACCAGCCTTCCTGCTTTCTGCAATGATGGGAGTATTTTAGATTTGCGCTGTACAGCAAGTAGCTGCTAGCTAGCTGTGGCCACTGAGTCCTTGAAAAGTGGCTAGTTGGGACTGAACAGCTGACTTTTAAATAATTTAAATTTAAGAAGTTACCTGTGGGTAGTGGCTGCAATATCACCCAGTGTGATCTTAGAACAATTAAAGATTTTAGAAAAGAGTTTTGTACTTCCCCTCTTTTAAAACCTTCTCAGGAACTCCTTATTTCTTTGTGTGAACCTGGGTTCCAACCAAGGAACCTCTTTACCTATTCTTATTGACCATTTCTGTGAATATATGATCTCAATTTTTCAATTTTTGCCTGGCTGAAAAAGTCTTTATTCCTTTTTGTTTGCTTGCTTTGGTAGCTCAGGCTGGCCTTAAGATCCTCCTGCCTCTAAGGAATGCTGTGGTTCCGTACCCAGATTTTTCCACTCATTTTTAAATTTGGGGGTGGCACTCGGGTTTGAACTGAGGGCTTTGTGCTTACAAAGCAGGTGTTTTACTGCTTAAGCCACACCAACACTCCATTTTGCTCTGGGTATTTTGGAGATGGGGTCTTGTGAACTATTTGTCTGGGCTGGCCTCAAACTGCAATCCTCCTGATCTCAGCCTCCCATGTAGCTGGGATTACAGGCATAAGCCACGGAGCTTGAATCCCATTTACTTTTAAGATCTTTTCAGGGTATAGAATTTCATGTTTCTTTCAGCACTTTGAAGTTGTTGTCTTCTGAATGACATTGTTGGATAAGAAATCTGCTGTAATTCTTCTCTATTATGTGATGTGTTGTCCCATTTCCCCCTACCCCTACTCTCACAGCTTCTCAGGTTTTCTCTTTATTTTTAGTTTTTAGCAATTTGGACATGATGTGACATGAGGCTTTATCTCTTCTGGGGTCTTCTACACTTGTTGGATTTGTGGTTTAATGTCTTTTAATTATGTTGGAAAAATTCTTAGCCAATACCTCTTTAAATAGTTCCTGTTTTTTCTTTTTTCTGGGATTCTGTTGATCTATTTTCAACTTTACTGAGTCTTACTTTGGCTGTGGTAGGTTTGTCAGTAAGTCCATGTGACATGCAGAGGAACTAAGAGTTCCTGAGATGGTTTGAAAAGAAGGCGTTTATTATTTCTGTTGTTCCCATTGATTCTTTCTCATTTCCATCTCCATGTTGTGACTTTCAGTCTGTTCCTGCTGTTTTCCACCTGTCCTGTGAGGCCCATCTGTGTGGTGGCCATGTCTTCTCTTGAGCTTTGCCTCAACCGGAACAATCCATGTTTTTACTCAAAGTTGTGTATAAGCTTCCTCTACTCCCGAGTCCTCTCATTTGCTTCTTCCTCATACTTGCCCTTTCCTTGCCTACGTGGCAAGACTCAGCTTTCTGCCCCAGGATCCTTTTGCTGTCTTGTCCCCTTGCTGAATTGAATGTCCACGTGGACGCTTACGCCATTAGCTTTTCCCACTGCACCCAGTGTGTGGATGACATGTTTCTTTGTGTAGACCTGGGCTACCTTGTCAATTTGCTGACAAGGTCATGTAGTGTCCTCGCACCACCTGAACTCCATCATCCTTCAGGTGGGCATGAATTGAGCATTGTCCCTTTGCTCAGCTTTTTGGAAAGGGGCTATGTACTCCCACTACCATGGGAGGGAGCATCGAAATGCCCTTTACAATCCCTGCTTGCCTCAGAAGTCACAAAGAGATTCAACTTCATTTTGGCCACTGCTGCTTCAACAATGGCTGCAAAAGGGAAGAGTTACATACTTTTTAAACCAGAAGAAGAAGTTGTAGAATTGAATGTGTGCATGGTGGTGCTGGTTCCCATTTTCTAAAGGACAGAGGGAAGAGCTGCACCTTCCTCAACACTGGGAGGATGCCCAGGAAATGCCCTGTAGATACAAGGGAGCAATTTACTCAAAGATGGGAACGTGACGATAATAATAAAAAGTGAACAACATCCAAATTCCCACCAACAGGTAATTAATTGGTGAGGAAATTGACAAGTCAATGCGATAGCACGGACTATGTATTTATTGGGTTTTTTTTTGTGTGTGTGGTTTGTGTGTGGTTTGAACTCAGGACCTCACGCTTGCTAGGCAGACGGTATGAAGTATTCATTGTTCATAAACCTTTGTTGTGTACTTCCTGAGTGCCAGGCTCCATCCTAGATAGATAACTTTCCTCATTAAGCCTTCATAGTTCTCCCAGGAAGGAGGCATCACACTTCCTTTCACAAAGGAATAAGAATGAAAAAAAGTAAATCTCTTTCATTTCTAAGATGAAAAAGATTGATTACAGTTGCTGTTGATGAGGAGTTGGGTAAATCAGTCACTTGGAAACACAGTAATTGGGAATACAAACTGAGAAAACCTTTTTAGAGAGCATTTGGCCACATGTCTCAGAATTGTACATGTCATACCATTTGACCAAGCCATTCTACTTTTAGGAATTTACCCCATGGTGGTGCTTGCATGAGCATGCAGAAAGGCATTTATGAGGATCTTGGTTGCTGTCTTGTAATAGCAGAAAATTGGAAATCACTTGACTATCTGTCAAGTGTAAATTATGGTCTACTCATAAAGTAGAACATTTTAAAACATTTCTAAGAACCAGGTACATCTGCATGTACTAATGTGGGCAAAACACCACCATTAATTGTTTACTGGAAAAGGCAGAAGACTTTACCATCTGTAAAACATGATCCATTTTCCATAAGCAGAGGTATCTGAGGTATGTGTGTACAGAGATGATAATGTATGGATTAAGGGATATACACAAAGTTACAGACAGTGATGATCCTTCAGAGTGGGATCAGAGGAACTTCTGTTCTGAATTTTTTCTTTTTCTTTTTTTCATTCATTTTTATTAACATGTATTAATTGTACAAATAATGGGTTACATAAGTCATTTCCTTCACATATGTATAAAATCTACTTTGATCGTATTCACCTTCCTTACTCATTACATTTTCTTGTCTCTCCTCCCACTGCTCCCCTTCCTTTTCCCAAATAGTCCCCCTTTTGCTTTCCTGTCTTTTTTGTTTTAAATCTGGATTCTGCTTATAAGAGAGAACATGAAATATTTGTCTTTCTGAGTCTGGCTTATTTCACTTAACATGGTAATCTCCAGTTCCATCCATTGTCCTGCAAATGATAATTTCATTCTTCTTTATGACAAAATAAAACTCCATTGTGTGTACATACCACATTTATCTGTCTGTCTGTTGATGGTACCTAAGCTGATTCCGTGACTTGGCTATTGGGAATAGTGCTACAATAAACATGGCCGCCAGGTATCTCTACTATGTGCTCAGATTCCTTCAGGTATAGATGCCCAGGAACTGGGTGCTGGGTCATATGGTAGTTCTGTATTTAGTTTTGAGGAAGGTCCATAGTGGCTGGACTAACTTACATTTTATCAACAGTCTACTTTGTGTTCTACTTCTTGTTGTTTGAGTTTTTCTGCAGTAGACACGTATTTTATTTACGGAAAACAACTGTGCTTCTTAGCAAGTCATTATATGAGTCGTTCTAACTGGTGGAAGTGCATGTTTAAGGCACTTAAGTGAAGAAAACTGATATAAGATCATTGGGTGTGGATCAGATGTGAGCCTGTCTTGATGGGAGAGTATAATGTTCTCTGTGTTCTTTTCAGGAAGCCTGCCTTATTTGTGATTTATTACATGCACTTTTGACCAAGTGTAGTAACAAAATAATAAATTAAAAATCAAAGGAGGCAGGCAGGGTGGCTCATGCGGGTAATCCTAGCTCTTTAGGAGGATTGGGATTTGAAGCCAGCCCAGGCAAATAGACCATGAGACCCTATCTCAAAAATACCCATCACAAAAAAGGGCTGGTGGAGTGGCTCAAGGTGAAGGCCCTGAGTTCAAACCCCAGTACTTCAAGAAAAAAAAAGGAAATAAAAAAAAAATTAAAAATTCCAGCACGTGTGTTCCGCAGCTCAGTGTATGTGAAGGCACTCTCAGTCAGTCCCTTGTTATTTTCACTTGTTTTGAAATCATGTGATCTGCTGAATCCTTCTCTGCCCTTCATTTTGTGAAAATCTGCTTTCTAAAAAGCAAATGGTGCCAAAAAGCAAGGTCAAAGTTACTGTGTTTAAGTGATAGTGAAAATTTTGGATTTGCTAAAAAGGTGGCATGTCTTTTGTGGAAGTTGGGTGGCATTAGGGGAAAAATAAATCATACATCCAAAGTATTCAAAATAAAGAGCACGAAGTGAGATCAAGTTTTTTGGTGAGTAGTATTAATGTGCACAATAGTAATTTTTGTGACAACAGTGTAACCGACTTATGCGGTTTCAAGTTAGGGATGTTCAGGCCTGCCGCACTCATGGTACCGAGCTCTATGCGTCCCGAACATAAGCAGTTTCTCCTCCATGCAGTCTCTTTAGAACCATGTACTTGCAGATACCATGGGTCTACTGTATTTCCTAAGCTGCTTAAATTATAAATTGCAATATTAAAAGACTCTTGTTTTCCCCTCACAGAAAAACTCCTTATTAAAACACCTTCAAAACCTAAAAGTGAAAGAGGAAAGGAAAATGTCCCTGCTAGGTTTTTCCCTCCTGGCCTGTTTAACTAAAGGAGTCAATTTTTCAACAAAAGTGAAACTGCTGTTAGTTCAGTCTCTAAAAAAAAGGTTCAGAGATTTGCTTTTGCTGACTTAGTGAAGACACACATTCATGAGGTGAATATTTGCACACTTGGCTCATAGCATGAGGTACATTATCCTGGTAAGGGAGATGCTTCCTCTTAGTTAGTGAAATCCCTGAAGTACCCTGCTCCCAAAGGTCACCTGGAGTCTGGGCTGGTTTTAGGACATTTCTGTTCAGGACAGACCCTAAAATACAGCCATCTGGGATGTTGTGTGTAGGGTTACACCACAGCAGGCATTTAGCTTTGAAATTGACACAGCTGCCTGTGTAGGATGACTCAGTTGCTCCAGAGCTATCTTAATTTGATAACTATTCTAATTTGAAGCAGAAGTCTTGAGTTTGACCCAGAATCATCTTGGTCCACAGTGGCGTTGTGGTGTGTATAATGCTGTCAAATTATGTTCATTGTTAGAAGCCCCGGGAAAGGAAGTGACTTGGTTGGTCTACACAAAAATAGCTGTTGTACAAGAGGAAGGATTTTAAAAAATTAGTATTTTATTTTACTGTGCTTATGAAGTAATGTTGGTTATAAATATTGTTCCAATCTGCTTTACAAATCCATTTAAAAAAATCTGCATATTTATTTTTGAATTGGGGTGAATTTTTTTCTCTTTCCCCCCTGCCCTGTCTCATTACTCTGATAGTTTTTTAACCTATCATTTTAGCTCTTTAAAATTCACTTTCATAAGAGCTGGGCATCAGCAGCAGTTTTCTCTAAATCTGTCTCAGATGATGACTTCAATTGTGTTTAATTGTGTAAAAGATAAGGTAACTGAACAGTGAAACTGCACGTGCTTTAATGTAATCAAAATGTTCCCCTCATCTGAGAACATCGAACATTCACGCAACAGTAAGCCCTCGTTGAATTGTATGTAAGGGTATGTTTGGGCAGCTTTTAAATTCTGAGAGCTTCTACCAGTGGGAATTTTTTAAAGCTAAGTTTTAAAATGAATTACTTATTTTTCTGAAGAGTTTTACTCACTTTTTCATGGATTTCACAGAAATCTTATTGGATAATCTGGTCTGTCACATTAAAAAGCAGAATTGTTGTTTGAGACTAGGGAGAGGAGAAAGAAAAGCAAATATAGTAAAGGAGTGACAAGAGGTTTGACTTGGTAGCTCAGAATGAGAAGACCAGGCCTCACGCTTGCTAGGCAGGTGCTCTACCACTTGAGCCATGCCCCCGGTGCCCAGATATGTTTTTAATAGTCAAAGATTTATGGGGAAGTACATATTAGAACAGTTTAATACTTCTTAAAAGTCCAGCATTGTATGTTTCTAAGTTTTTGTTGGGAGGGGAGTGGATTCCATAGTGAAAAGTAGATGAAACTTCCCAATTTTCCATCATAGACTGTTCAGGCAGATTTGTATTTTGTACCAATTCCTAGAATAGGGTTCCCTTCTCTGCTGGTAGGAATTGTCCCTGTGTGTTAAGAGGCAGTGCAGGAAGAGGAAAACACATCCCGCTTGTTAAGTCATGGGCCTAGATAGGAGGCTGGGTCCTGCCAAGTGACATTAGACTTCTCCCCTCATTTCAGATCTGCCCCTGCCCTGCCTGTCGTGATGTGCTATGAGGCTCTGGAGAGGAGGCACGTGATGTTTTACAAATGTAAAGTATAATCCCATTAGAGAAACAAGGAATAAATTTGGAAAGTACCAAATGTTTGGCAGGAAACAGAGACAGGGCTTGCTTTCCCTTTCAGCCCATGCTTTAGAGTGTGCACTTGAGAATTGAAAGTGAAAGGCCTACGCAGGTGTTTGGGACAGGATGGGTGGGAGTGGGGGGACGGGGATTGTTGAAGATGCCATCTTTAAAGACCTAGATGCTTTGATCTTAGAGCACCAATAATTGTACCCAGTTCAGATCTCAGAAAATTGCTGAGCGTAACATAACAGTAGTAGGCATTTTGTCAAGGTCTCCTGTAGCTTCCACACTGGCACGTGGGCAGTCAGAGATTGGCATGTGCAGGGTGGAGTCACTGTGAGCTGTCAGATTGAATTCTGCTGATGGCTGTGCTACAGGACTGACTGCAGCTAGAGCCCGTGATCTTCCACTTTTTTCCTTGTCTGCCTAGTTTTTTGCTCTTTATTTTCCTCATCCACTTTCCCTACTGCCAGTGTGTGACAAGAGTGGGCTGGGAGCAAGGAGAAGGATCAGCCTGTAGGTAGGTGATGCAGGCTGAGGGTGAAGAATGAGGAATATGAAGACCGCCCTTGAATTAGTTGTTCATTTATTTCTTTTCTCTGGTCTTTTTTTTTTTAAGCAAACAAACAAAAAGCACTTTATTATGGACAATTTCAAACATATACGAAAGTGAAGAGAATGCTGTCCAAGCTTCAAGCAGTTATCTGCTCATGGCCATTTTTGCTGATTTCTATAAAGAGCTTTTGGGACTATTTTGAAGTGGTAGGTTTGATTTGAGAATAAATGCCTTTTAACAATATTGAGTCTTACAAACCAAGAACACAGTGTCTCTTCATTTATTTAGACATTGTTTAATATCAGTCTATAGCTTTGTACCTCTTTTGTTACATTTGTTTCTACGTAGTTACTAGTTTTGATGCTATCATAGATAGAACTATTCCTTTCTTTTCTTTTTCTCCTTCCCTCCTTCCTCCTTCCTTCTTTCCTCCCTTCCTCTCTCCCTCTCACCCTTCCTTCCTTTCTTTTCTTTCTTTTTTTTTGAAACAGAGTCCTTTTGTTGCTCAAGCAGGCCTTTTTCCCTGTGCTAGCCCATGCTGGCCTTGAACTCAGTATCTTCCTGCCTCAGTTGCCTAAGTGCTGTGGTTACATGTGTGGACTACCTTCTCTGGCATGGAATTATTTTATATATATATTTTTGGATTGGTCATTGCTGGTGTTTAGAAATAGTTGATTTTCTGATGTTGATTTTGTGTGTTAAGAACATTGTAAATTTGCTTATTAGTTCTAGTAGTTTGTTGTAGACTCCTTAGGATTTTTCTGTCATTAGTGAATGTGAGTACTTCTTTTCCAGTCTGCATTTTAGCTTCTGTTTCTTGCTTTAGTGCACTGGCTGGAATGACTTCTGGAGCAGGATGAGTAGAAGTGGAAAGAGCAAACATCCTTACCTTGTTCCTGATCAAAGAACCAGCTGCCGGTTTTATTGATTCTTCTCTGTTTTGTTGATTTCTATTTTAGTATTTATTATTTCCTTCCTTCTGCTTATTTTGGGTTTGGTTTAGTTTAGGTTCCTTTAAAAAACGTTTTTTTTTTCCTTAAGATAGAAACATTAGCTCATTGACTCTAGACTTTTTCCCCCTAGTCCATACATTTAATGTTATAAATTTCTCACGAAGCACTTCTTCCTGTAGCTGGATACATAAACTTTGAGTTTTTGAGTAATGCTGGGGATTAGACCCAGAGTTTAGAGCATGCTAGTTGAGCACTCTACTACCGAGCTACACTCCCAGACCCTTTAGTGAGCTTTTAAAAGCAAATTTTCTTGAGTTATATTTTCAGTGATTGCTCTGGAGATGGCAGTATGCACCTCATCACAGTCTATTTTAGATTAATACCAGTTATTTCCAATAAAATATGGCAGCTTTGCTCCATTAAATCTCTATGTGCTCCTCCCCCTTTGTGGTATCATGTTATATATTTAATCTTTATGTGTCTTATATAAGCCTAGTATCTGTACCTATTGTTTTATGTATTTTACATTGGCTAGGACTAAAAAAGAGAAGAAAATATTTATAACACTCCTTGATATTTACCTATGTAATACTCTTACTGTTCTTGAACGTGTTGTGTTGATTCAGTTTGCCATCTGGTGCCCTTTCCTTTCAGCCTAAAGGACTTCCTAAATTTATTATTTCTTATAAGTCAGCAAATTATCTCAGTCTTTCTTTTCAAAGGGAAAGCTTTATTTCTACATTATTATTAAAATATAGTTTTGTTTGATATAGAATTCTTGATTGGCAAGCTTTAATTTATTTTTATTTTTCTTTTTGAATTATTGTACATTAATAATATGAGGGGTTTCATTGTGATAACCCCACACATGTACAGGGCACCTTGAACAAGTCCACCTTCTCAGTTCTGTTTCTACTTGCTCTTCCTCTTACCCTTTGTTTCAAACAGTGTTGGGTGGGGTTCGTTCTGCTGTCTCCACGTGTATATACATATGCTGCCGTCCTCTCCGCCCTCCCTATCTTTTCGTTTTGATTGGTAGTTTTTATTTTAGTATTTTGAACATGTCATTTCACTGCTGTTTGGTCCCTGTTGTTTTTAATGTGAGGTCAGCTGTTAACCTTTCCCTTCGCATGAAGACTCCTGATGCACTCAAGTTTTTTTCTTTGTTTTTTGGCTTTCAGCGGTTTAACTATAATGTATCATGGTGAATGTATTTATGTCATTTTTTTCATATCGAGTTTGTTGGGTGTGAGGATTAATTTTTTGAAATTAAATTTGGGAAATGTCATCAATTTGTCAAATTTTTTTCTGCTCACTTTTTTTTATTCTCCTTTTTGGACTTCCTTTACATGGGCATCGGTGTACTTGATGGTGTTCCTCGTGTCTGAGGTCTGTTCACATTTCATCATTCTTTTTTACTTCTTCAGATTGGATAATTTTAAGTTCATGGATCGTTTCGTCTGCCATCCCAAATCTGCTGTTTAGTCCCTCTAGTGAAGTTTTCATTTTACTTATTATGTTTTTGAACTCAAGAATTTTTACTTGGCTCCTTTTTATAATAACTATCTATCTATTTATTGGTATTCTCCATCTGATGGGTCACTGCCATCATACTTTCCTTCATTTCTTTAAACATGAATTCCTTCTGCTCTTTGAGCATAGTTATAACAGCTACTTTGAAATCTTTAAGTCTAATATTGGGTCCCCTCAGAGTTTCTAGTGATGTCTCTTTTTCCTGGGTAGAGTCCACAATACTTCATGTTTCTTTACATATCTCATACTGCACTTTTTAAATAGAAATCTTAGTTAATATATTATAGGAACTCTTGATTATAGTTACCATTGACAAAATCCAGGTTCATTGATTGTTTTTTTGTCTGTATTGATTGTGTAGAGACTAAAGTTTCTCTAGGCACTAAGGTTTCTCATAATTTGCAGAGGATCTGCATGTGGGTTGAGGAGCACATGCAGAGATCAGGCATGTAGAAACCAACCTTGGCTTTTCCTCTCTGCCTCTTGCCTCCTCTGTGAGTGCATGAGTCTTTGTTTTGCCAGGAATGGATAGAGATGAAGGGCCATTTCCATTCTCTCTTGCATGTGTACAGCCTTCTAGGTCACTAGGGCCTTGTGGGAAGTCACCTATCTGCCATAACAACTGTCTTATTCTCTGAGTCTGTCCATCAGGTAGATGAGCTAGTGTGCTCATCTGATAACTGCCATACCAGAATTGCAGCCTTGGGCTGGCTGAGATATTGACCTTTGACAGTTTTCCATGACCACTGTTGTTTGTGACAATGCCCTTGGGCATGTGCTCTGCTCCAAATCAAGCCAACCCCTCCAGCAGCAGAGCTGCCAGTTTTTTAGAGCCTGGCCTGCCCTGGTAGATCCATTCCACAGAGCTGGGGTGAGCGAAGGGGCATGTCAGGTTAACCCCACAGACTGCATGGTTCCAACCCAAGGCTCAGTATTTCTCCTGAACAAACACTTCTCAATTTGTTGTATGCCTTTGGTAGACTTCCAATCCTGAAATGGTTGTTTTTGACAAACTTGTCCAGTTTTATAATTACTTTTTGAGGAGAGGTTTTGCCAAGTTTCTCGTTCTGTTGCTCCAGAAGATTTGTCCCTACCCCAAGCCTTCTGACTACATCTTTGGGGGTTGCTCCAACTTTTTGAATATAATAAGCTCATTATAAAATGTTCAGAAGCTGGACAGGGGGAGGACATAAGGAAAGGAGGGTGAAGGAGGGTAAATATGGTGGAAATACTACGTATTCATGTATGAAAATGGAACAATGAGACCTGTTGAAACTGTTCTAAGAAGGGGGCGGGGAATAAAGGAGAATGATAGAGGGGGTGAATTTAACTAAGATATATTATATTGTAAGCACTTTTGTAAATGTCACAACATACCTTCAGTACAACAATAATAAAAATTAAAATAAAAAAAGGTTCAGCAGCATAGAAATGTATAAAATGGAAATGAAAAATCTTTACTAATCCTGTTCTTTAAAAACAGCCACTTTTATTAAGTCAGTGAACTGCCTTTTAGGTGTGCTTTAGCTATTGTGTTTTTGGTGGTGTCCCCTTACCAAATTCCTTTACTCCTCACTACAAAGGAGTCCAATTCAGAGACTTCTTTTACCTTCCTCCAGTTGCGGACAGAAACTTAATTGGCAGTAATTATTTTGAATAAAAGACTAGTAGCTTTCTTCTGACAAGACAGAATGCTAAGACTTGTATAATTTTTATACTTCACCTGGCCTGAGTTCTGAAGAAGTTAAAAAGTGTAAAAGTGTTGATAACCCTGGGTGGGGTTAGTGATTGTCTTTATTTTTTTATGGGATCAAACCCAGGGCCTTGCACATGCTGAGCTATACCTCCAGCCCTTTAAATTTTTAAAATTTTGTTTTGAAAGAAGGTCTCACTCTGTTGCCCAGACTAGCTTTGAACTCACAATTCTCGTGCTTCAGCCTCCCAGGTGAGTGTAGGTGTGTGCTGCCACTCCCAGCTTTATTATTACTTTTTGTTGTATTGTCCTTTGACTCTTTTAAGTATTTCCAGCAAAAAAATGTACTGCCTTTTTAATGAGAAAATAAACACAAATTTTTAAAAGATAATCTTGTTTTAGCTTGCAGACCCATGATAACCATGAGTAATAGAGGAGAAGATCAATGTGGGCTCATCAGAGCAGGTGACTCTAGAACCCAGCTGTCAGCCAGACCTCTGCTAGGCTTGGCTTTGAAGCCCCAGTACTTTTGTACACAATGGAAAACTTCTTAGGCATGTATAGGATATTCTTTTGTAAATGTTCTAGATTTGATGGTGAAGAACTAATTCAAAAATCCAAAGCCAGGCATGGAGACACACACCTGGAACCCTAGCAATCAGGAGGCTGAGGCACAAAGATCATGTGTTCAAGCACAGCCTGCCCATCCTTTCAGTATATGGGAGAATGGCTTTGCAGAGTGGGCCACGCAGCCCCCTGTCTCTCTCTGCTTTGTGTCCCTTCCCTTCCTTTGGGGAACTGCTCCCTGCCTCTTATTTACCTCCCATGGTTTTGAGGTGTGGATATATTGTTGAATTTATTGAAATTAATTTGTTAGGGTTTCATAATATGTTGCTATAAAACCCTGAAAGAAAACTGTAATGTCAAGTTGTTGGATGACATGTGGGGTTCTTTTGCAAAACTTGATGATTTTTAAAATATTCATTTCCT
Source organism: Castor canadensis (assembly GCF_047511655.1). NCBI lineage: Eukaryota > Metazoa > Chordata > Mammalia > Rodentia > Castoridae > Castor > Castor canadensis. Next base: position 3,480,050 of record NC_133402.1, on the reverse strand, counting down.
TAGGGATATACTTTTCCATTAGCTGTGTGCTTCCTGTGTCTAACATCTTCAGCAAGAAGGTGGTAAAATGTAAAAAGAAGAATCTCAAGAGTTATTAGAGATAAATTTGAATGAACATTATTTCAGAATTGAGCCCTATAAGGTCTTAGTTTTTTTTATTGTACAACACTTTGAGAAAATCAGGTATTTGTTTACTCCATTTCCATCCTCACATTCTATAATTATATAAACAATGGAAGCAAAATGTGGAATCTTTGTGAGGAGTGGAAAGAGGTAGCCATAAAATTCTGGAATTTAGTACCGGTCCTCAGTATTTCCATGTGTTTCCTGACACCATTGTCCCTGCTGCTTAGTTAATTCCACAGGTATGAGCTCAATAAATGTCACATGCCAGGCATACATCAGCCAAAAGGACAGGCACTAAGCTCTGCTTTTGTAGGTAGCATATAATAGAATGGGGTAATGAGTCAAAAAAAAAAGACACATGTTAGAAAAACATGTAGTATGGCTGTGGTTAAGGCTTTGAGGAAATAAAGCAGGGACGGGCAGGGGTTCACAAGGACAGGGATGGGGTGGGGCCAGGGCAGCCAGAGGCCTGGTGGTGGTAGTTACAGTGGTGACTAGAATGGCCAGGGAATTCCTGTTCCTTTGGCATCTTCTCTCAGGCAGACCCTGCAAGTTTATGCAATGCTGTTTTACTACCAGGAAAGAGTCGCCTGTGAGCTGAAGCAGGGGACTTTTGAAGTTGGCACTGGCAGGATATTGTGCAACAGGGCTTGCTGGCTGTGCCCCAGCCCTCCACATCTGATGTGAACCACAGCTCTGCAATCACTCCCTGTGCCATCCAAAAATATTTGGTGACCTTGCTGGTTGGCAGCTTTTTAAAAATGTTATTTTAAATCTGCAAAAAAAAGGGAAACATGAAAGTGCAGCCTGTCCATCCTGCCCGTCTTGATACACACACACAGCTACACGAGACAATCCCCCATTGTAGTGACAAGGGCCCCACTGTTATAAATAGACAGAGGCTCCCATGTGGAACTCCAGATGAAGGGCAAGTCACTGGGGACAAATGCCAACTGCTGTCCTTGTTGAAAGCCCTTCTCAAAGATCAATATTATTTTATGTTGCACTGAATGAATTAAAAACAACTATGAAAGCGCTACCCAACTTAACTATTTGTGCGGTTCTGATCCGAATGCTTTTATGCCTTTACTGTTAATTCTAGGAAGATCTTGTGCTTGCTTGGTAGAGGTTGCTTGGTGGCCCACTTCATTGCATTTGAAAATTTTGTATGGCCCACTTTCAAATGGCAGATTTATGATAATGTGCTGTGATTCATGGCTGGAAATGAGTGCCTGGTAAATATCATGTTCATTCCATATTGTAGCCCGTTTCAAGAAATTTTTATAGTAGTTTATGTGTGACATGTCAAAACATCTTAAAATGGTGCCATTTATATAGTAGGTTCTTAGTATTCTCTCTTTCTCTTTTGCAGTGCTGGAGATCGAACCTAGGGCCTTGTATACATACGCAAGGCAAGTGTTCCTCTGAGCTACATTCCCAGCCCCTCAGTTGGTCTCTTAAGAAAAAGATACAGTGTGCCACTCTTGGTCTGTAATGAAGTCTGTATTGTTCTCGGTGCAGCTGAAAAGCAGTATAATGCCAGAGAGAAGCTATGTATAGTGTGTGGCAGGACGCTAAGTCCAGAGCACTTAACTAAAAGAGACTAAAGAAGTGTTCTGTCACGTTCTTCCTTCTTGATGTAGGTGATCAGATGCCGTTCGGTATTTAAAGTAAGGGGAAGCACCAACACACATTTCTGTCTTGGTATCCTGCCCAAGCCTGAAGAGTTGTCACCTGGTGAGTGTGATGTGCACTATGTGGTTTGGGTGTCTGGAGAACCCAGAAATCCTGTGGTAGCCACCAGGGGAGTGAGCCAGTGTACATCTCTAAGCCCTGCTCTACCTTGGCTCCATAGCTCTGGCCCTGCATTTCCCGCCTCACCTCACAAGCCTGAGTTCCTAGTGACAGGGCTCAGCCATGCTCAGAGGCAAACAGCATTTGCTTTGAGAATTAAAATGGTCATTTTCTACTAGTCCAGAGTAGAGCACATCAAGAAGCTATAGGAGAAAAACATCCACAAAAACAAATTGGCACCAGATGTGGTGGCACATACATGCAATCCCATCTTCTCAGGAGATGGAGGTGGTAGGAGGATTGCTTGTGGTCCAAAGCCAGCCCAAGCAAAACTGAGCGACCCTACCTGAAAAAGAAACTTAAAAAAAAATGATTGGGGTTGTGCCTCAAATGGTAGAGCACTTGCTTAGCAAGAGCAAGCCCCAGGTTCAACCTTCAGTACTGGCATAAATAAATAAATCTTAAAAATTGTCATTTTCAACTTGCCTCCTCAGTCACTCCAGCTGAGGGGGATAATGATCATGTCCGTAGTCATTGTCCTGTGGGAAGGAGGTAGACAGTAGCTTCTGTGACATGACCTTGGGAGCTGCACTCCGTGATCTGCTATTGTTTTCTATGAACCAAGAGGATTATGCCAGTGTCATGGCCTGGCATGAGGAGAGCCTGGGACAACTCATGTAATATTTGTGACTTCTTGTAACAGGGGCTCCCTCACTGAACAACCCTGTAGGAATGCTGAGCACATGAAGGGCTTTGCACGTTGTGTTCTCACTTTGATGTATTCCTAAGGTATAGAAACGGTTCAAAATAACACAAAAATTTCCAAATATCCTTCACCCAAAGTCCCTAAATTAACGTTTCCTTTTTCTGTTTCTCTCTCTCTAAGCATGTACTCACAGACACACACATGCATATGCCTCTCACGCATGTGCCCGTCCTCTTTTTTCTGATTCATTTGAGAATTAGAGTACCGACAGTGCCTCTAAGTACTTCTGTGGTGTTTCCTAAAAGCAAGGACAAGGTTCTGTACAGCCACTGCACACCCACCCAAATCAAGAAGTTTAAATTGTCCTACACACCACCTACTCCATAGGCCTTCGTGTTCTGCCACTTGCCCCGGACCATTCTTCGGAGGCCCTGTCGCCAGTCCAGGATCACACACCCCATAAGTTGTCACAGATCTTTGGTCTCCTTCAATCTGTGACAGTTCTTTTGTTGTCTTTCATGACCATGACATTTCTGAAGAGAGCAGGCCAGTTGCTTTGTGGAATGTCCCTCAGTTGAGGTTTGTCTTGCGTTTGCTCATGATTAGACTCCGAGCGTAGGTCTTGGGCAGGAGCTTTGCAGAAGGAATTGTGTCCTTCCAGGAGCATCGTGGTGAGACATGCAGTTTCAGTTTTCGCGTTTCTAGAGATGGTAACTTTTGTCATTTGAGGTGATGTCTACCAGGTTTCTTCACTGTAAAATTAGTTATCATTTAGTAATTGTCAGTTAAAAAGTACTAGTTTATGGGGAGGTATTTTGAGACTATGTGAATATCTTGTTTCTCAATAAACTTTCACCCACTAATTTTAGCATCCTTTGACGATTCTTGCCTGAATCAGTTAGGATGATAGTTGCCAAATGGTGATCTTCTAATAGTGTCATTTCTTTTATGTTTACTGGTTGGCATTCTGCTATAAGAGAATTTGCTTTCCTCCCTCCCTCCCTTCTTTCTTTCTTTCCTTCCATTTGTCCAGCAGTAGACTCATATATTCTATTTTTCATTGGGTTATAATTACTATCATTTGCTTTGATGTTCAGCTTATTCCATGTTAGGCCAGTGGGAGTCCCTTCATTCTGCCTTCTGTGTCCTTTTGGTGTTTTTGTGTTATTCTCTGAGCACTCCTTTAATTTTTGACATAGCATGTTCCAGGCTCATCTTGAATGTTCCTTGCCCCAGCCCTGGATCAGCCAATAAACCCTGGTTCCTTTCAGCAGAGAATGGTTTTTAGAAACGGGTCTGAATACTACGTGTATTTTTCTACTGGGGAGTCATGGATGTTAGACCTTCTTAATGGACGTAGATAGTGAATTATATATCTGTGCTCCCACACACATCTGTGCACACACACGTTTATAACTCTACGCCTGTCCCCCCATAAGCCGTAAGCATTGAGAGGCGGCCTGTAGCCCACACCGCGTGATTTTTTGCAGTGCTGCATTTGGAAGTCAGGGCCTTGCACTTCTTAGGCCACACCCAGCCCTTTTTTTTTGCTTTAGTTATTTTTCAGAAAGGGTCTCATGTCCATGTTGCCCAGGACTGGCCTCAGATAGAAATCCTCCTACCTATGGCCTCCCAAGTAGCTGGGATCACAGCCATGCACCACCATGCTCAGCTTATTGGTTGAGATAGGGACTTGCTAACTTTTGCCCAGGCTGTCCTCAAACTGTGATCCTCCTGATCTCCACCTCCTGAATAGCTGGGATTAAGGCATGAACCACTGTACCAGCCACATGGTTTATTTTAACTTTACCGTGTTCCCTGGTTGTGTCTCTAACCCAATTATAAGAGGAACGGGTATTTCCTATAATCTTTACTACTTGTTTTGTCAGTCCCCTTGTATATAACCAACCTTCTGACCTCTAGGCCTGGCTCTTGTTCCCTGGCTCAGGAGAGTGGCAGCTATGGAGCCCTACCCTTACAGTGGGCAAACTCATATTAGTCTGTGCCAGCAAGCAATATAGTGTTTTTAAATCTACACTTTTGCCTTAAAAGGTGGTTCTGTTAGTCTATGGATAGTTCTTTATAGCAGTAGCCCAAATGAAACTACATATGCAACACAAGCTGAGAAAAAATCTTCTTGTTGAACATCTCTGACCCAGAAGAACCAGCCTGCTCTGTCAGCGTTGGGACTGTGGATGAGGAAGAGCTGGACTGGAAGCATGAGGTGAGTTTACAGGAGTGCCTCTAACTCAGAGGGCCACTTTTATAGTCAGAAGAAAAATCCGTTTTCACCCAGTTTGGACTCAAGTGGCTTAGACAGTGATGACAGATTTAGGTTGACACTGTTTTTTGAGGGTGACCTTGCAGAAAGGCATTCCTCTCCCTTCTGATTAGCTGAGATCCTTGGGCTGGGCTTGGGCCTCATCTGGTCCAGCTACCCAGGGCGCTTATCTGTACCTGGTTTTCTGTGGCCAGCCAAGGTTGGGTGCTACCTGCTTCCTGTCTTTTCTCTTCTTCACAGGGAACAGCCTGCAGCTGTGTTTTGTGTGGTCCCAGGTTAGGTTCTACACGGCTCTGGGAGGCAGGGGAGACCCCCTCATTGTCCATGGCAATTTGCAGCAGACCTGTAGGCAGGTGGCAGAGAGCAGGTTTTCCACAACCTGTACGTGAGCTTGGTAGCAATACTTCTTAAAATCCCTCTTTGTAATGCCTTTTTGGGTGAGCTGTTGTGAGTCACTTGCTTCTAGGAGTGACCTTTGTTGTCCCAGTCCTCTGCTCGCCTGTATTAAAAGCCTTTTTTTGGCCAGGAATTACTGTTTCCTAATTGAAATCATGACTGACGCTTGGTCATCTCAAGTCCTGGTGGCATTAGGAACTCTGTTCACTCGCTTGGGTTTTGAGTTGTGATGTGGACCAGGGGTTTTGTTTGTTGGGGATATTATTTGAGTCCTTTCCAGTGAGTGATCAGAGGCACTGCTCAGGTGATTCCAGAGAACCTCAGGATTAGGAGTGGTCAGGGGACTAGAGCAGCTTGCTTGAGTGGCCTCAGTGGAAAGACTTAGCTGTTACATCACCCAAATTGACACCTGTTGCATACTTCCTGTATGAGAGTACCATGAAAGTTCCAGGAGAGAGTGAAAAATAACCAGTGAGATTCCTAACCTCATCTACCAGGTCAGAAATGGGCCACTCTTGGGAAAGCAGGGAGTTGGACATGGTTGTGTCGCTGTTGTTTGCCATTTGGGCCTTACTCTTGTTGTGAATTGAGTGTCTGTATGTTGATGTTGCAGATATTTCTTTCTCCTGTGCTCCTTTTCAGTGACAGGAGCTGTAGGGTTGTGTTAGCCTCACCTAGGTTTGAGTAGATCAGTTTTCCTAATAAATTCCATCTTGGCATTGTACTGTCATTTGTGAAACAGAAGTTACACAAAGGGGAAGATATGACAAAGGAATAAGTTGTGTTTCACAGTCAGTGTATGGGACCAATTTAGGATGATTTTTCATTGTCAAAGTACTAATTGAAATTTGAACGATGTGTTGCCACTTTTTTTTTTAAACAGACTTCATTTTAATGTTAGTGTTTTCTGATTTTAAAATGACAGTGCAAATATAACTTTAAAATAGGTATATTTAATTAGATTTCTTTGATGTCTGTCTGACAATTCTGATTATTGGGTATTTCTGTGCTTCTCCCTCACCCCAATGACAGGGACCAGGACCAATGGAAAGCTCTCTCCTTGTCACGCTTCCCTGACTAAGACCTGTTCTGTCCAGAATGAGTGCAGAACAGAGTGGGTCCTTGTGTGGACTGAAGGGAGGGTGGCACCGTGTTTCCCAGTGGGTCAAGGTAGGCCCTGCAGGAAGGGCAAGTGCACACTGTACAGTCACTGTTTCCCAGAGGTCTTATTGCTGCCTGCAGAAGAGGTTTAGTCGCAAATTGGGGGATGTCTGCCTTGAAAACAACAGCAACAAATATTTAAGGGAATGAGAATTCATCCAAAAATTAAGATCTTTCTCCTATTATGTGCTCAGAATTTAGTCTGTGATTTTGAGGCACTGTAAACTCAGCCTACATAGTTTTGGAGCAGTCTCCCGCCCCTGTTCTGGCCTCGGCTGCAACAACATACCTGCCTCTGTTGGGCCACCTCCTGCTCAGGCCAGCAGAGCTCCAAGAGCAGGGCTCTCCCCACTTCCCTGACCTCTACCTCACCTGCATGAGGCTCAGCATTTGGGTGTTTTGGGAAAAGAAATGTATTTCCTCTAATCCACCCTACGAAAGCTAGGCGTAGCCGTGTCCTTGCCGTGGAGGAGAACTGTACTCTCCAGAAGCCCTCAAATCTGCCTGTGAACAAAGAATGAGAGACATCCGTTCATCTCCCAAGTATGAGTGTGGAGTGGGGGCCAGGAGGACAGATCTCTAGTTTCTGTCACAGCAAAACTCTGAACCAAGAGCCCCTTCTTAGTTCTGCGCAGGCAGAGCCACTAGGACTTAGTTCAGGTCCAGGTCTTTGTGCTTTCTGTACTGAATGAATACCAGAATTAGACACATAAGTCAACTGGTTGCCCCCAACAAAGAGAACAGATGTTTTTTTTCTTTTTTCTTTTCTCCTCTCCTCTCCTCTTCTCTCCCCTCCCCTCCCCTCCTCTCTTTCTCTCTTTCTCTCCTTCCTTCCTCCCTCCTTCACTCCCTTCCTTCCTTTTCAGTATAATGGCTTTGTCTCACATATACAAATCCCCTGATCATCAATGGGAGAGACATGTTTTCTTGATAAGTGAGGTGTGTGAAAAATCTTGGTTTAAGATTTTCTACATTGGGCTGGCACGGTGGTACACTCCTATAATCCAAGTACTCAGGGAGGCAGGGGTAAAAGAACAGTGGTCAGAGGCTGGCCTGGGCAAAAGCCTGAGATCCTATCTGAAAAACAAACTGAAGCAAAAGTATAGGGGGCATGGCTCAAGTCCAGTCCTGAGTTCAGTCACTGGTACCGAAGATTATCTACAGTGATTAGTAAGTAGCCCAGCACTGCTAGAGCAACTGCTTTCTCACGAACTCTAATGTAGGCATCATTACTAGGTCTCAACTCAGTGGCCGCACAAGAGCCACGATACTGTGCACAGTGCACACGTTTATCTCTGCTTTGGAAATTGCCATTAGTCGTTTAGAATCCATGATTTGCTCTGCTTGAGAGGAAATGTGGTTGGCTTCTTCATGTGTTCTGGCAAGGCTTACAGCATACACGCACACGCACACAAGCAACAACGATTGCTAGCCGGCACTGTTTTTCCTTGTTTACAACGCTAATACAAGATGGCAGCAGTGCCCTACACACCTGTGTGAGGACACGGGGAGCACACACAGCCTGTAGGTAGTGCTAGCCCTGCTTAACGCCTGTCGCTTTCTCTGTGACTTTGGGCAGCTTAGTAAAACTCAGGTTCTCCATCATTAACATGAATTGTAAATTCATAAGGATTTTCTTAAGCTAGTTAATGTCTGAGCTCTTCTCTTAGATGGATCAAGAAAATTGTGAGGCACAACTGGCTGTCCCTGAGCACAGCAGAGCTCAGACTACTTTCTCTAATGCAGGCTTGGGCTCTTTCCTCATAGCCACTTTATTCTCAGCTCCCTCACATATTTTCAAATGGTCTAAAAACGAGCCAGACTCTTCCATTCGGGACTTTGCCCAAAGATTTAATTATGATGTTTTTGTAGTTTGTACTTATACCCATAAACTAAGAGGATTGAATTAATTTATATGGGTTTATGTTAATAAATATTTATCACATGTTTGCCTCATGTGCAACAGAGAGCCAGCACGGGCTCATCACTCAAAGAATTTACAGTTGGAGAGGGGAGCCGGAGCCAATCACCATGCAAGAAGAAGGAGCCAGCAAGAAGAATGTTTGTCTGGGGAAAGATTTATTGTCATGGACACAGCGGAGGCAGGCACAGAGTCCATCTGCCTGTCCTTAGTGCTGTGTGGCCTCAGAGCAAGGTCCTGAGAACTCAGTGGGACTGAGACAGGAGACCCAGGTTCTCAGGCTGGAGACACTCTTTAAATGTGTAAGGGTTACTCTCGCTGTGTTTCTCCTAAAATAGAGCAGGCCTTCTATATTGGGATTTACGAGTATCCAGAGCTAAAACTGATTTACATTCAAGTGGCTGTAAACCTCTGATTTCAAGAGTAAATGTAACATGCTTGTTGATATTAAACTGTGGTTTCCCTGAGAAGTAGATTGAAATAATTTGGCTCCATAGGCTTATAACTAAGAAGTCCAGATCTCTCATATGTCTTTCTCTTTGCAAACCCTTTTTTTGACTTCCTTTACCATGTATTGGCAACCATCTTGAGAAGAAATGGCCCCCTCAAATCATAGCATTATATTTTATAATTCCTACTATTTTTAGAATTGATTAAAAGCACCTTGTAGTTTAGATGATTCTAGTTAAGCTACAGTTTACTTATTTATTTTTGTGGGGGGACTTTGTGCTTGCTAGGAGCTATTTCTTTCTTCCTTCCTTCCTTCCTTCCTTCCTTCCTTCCTTCCTTCCCTCCCTCCCTCCCTCCCTCCCTCCCTTTTCTTTCGTTTTCCATACTGGGGCTTGAACTCAGGGCCTATACCTTGAGCCACTCCACCAGCCCTTTTTTTGTGATAGGTGTTTTCAAGATAAGGTCTTACGAACTATTTGCCAGGACTGACTTCAAACCTTGATCCTCCTCATCTCTGCCTCCTGAGTTGCTAGGATTACAAGCATGAGCCACCAGTGTCCAGCTCTATTTCATTTTTAAAAGGAAAAAACTAAGGCCCATGGAACTTCAGTGCCCTGCCCAAGGTCACAAAGATATTTAGTAACCTTGTTATTTTCCTTTTCTTTTTTCTTTGTTTTTTTTTTCCCTCCTGCGGTACTGGATGCCAAACCTGGGGCCTCATACTTGCTAGTCAGGTGCCGTGCCTCTTGAGCTATGACCCCGCCTCCAACCTTGTTATTGCTTCATGTACTCTTTTTTAATGAATTTTTAATATACTCCATCTCACAGTGCACAGAAAAAGACAAATTATTCCAACAATTCAGTTTATAAAATCACCTAATCAAATTATAGTGGGAAGAAGAAGTCATATATTTCCTTTTTCTTTTTAAAAAATGAATTTAGATAAATAAAAATAAGAAGACTTTTTGTTTAAACTTATGAACCAACAACTTTTTCTTTACACATTATTTTCTCTTTCAAATCTAGCATTGGCCTTAAAATACTAACATATAAAGATGGAATTTGCTAGTGTTTTATTTGCGAATCCAGAGTTAGATGCTATTGTAATAAAGTGAGCTTGAGTTTGAGATCTAGAAATTTAGAAAAGAATCTAACTTTCTTTTTTCCCCCAGGGTCTAATTGAAGATTAGACGCTGGCCCTATACCTTCTAGGCAAGCGCTCTACCACTTGAGCTATACCTCCATCCCCGAAGTGTAACTGTTAGAAGGCTAAAGTAAGGGCGGAGACAGAATGATGAGTGAGGCGGTCTCCCCTCTGAGAGCAAGCTCCTGCACAAACTCTGCTTCTCTTCAACCCTGTTGTTCTTAGGGCCTTGCTGGTCTCCAAGGCTTTGTGTATGGTTTTCCTCTTTGAGTTTGATTTTTCTATCTTGTCTTGGGTGGTCTTTTCCATCCTGAAGGTTTGGATGAATGTTCACCTCTGGCTTGAAATGAACACTGGGGATAAGTGTTTTCACGTCCCTGTCTCTGCTGGGGACAGAGCTGTCTCATCGGAAAATCAAACAAGGTGAGGTAGATGCCAAGTGCCACACACACAAGCACCATTAATAAAGACAACTCAATCAACAGGTTAATAATCTTGTTTTACTACCCTCACCTGGGATCAATAGCTAACGTTCAGAAGACACTCCTTAACTGCTTGTCAGTGTGAATGCCATCTTTATGAGCAACTCCCTTTTAGTCAAGAAGGCACAGGAAGCAAGACAGTGCTCTACAATCTCCCCGAGTGTTTGTCTTTGCAAAAGCAACCATCCTCAGACGAAAAAGAAGTCTAGAGAGTATTGATTACTTTGTAACTTCCTCCTTCTATAGAGGCTTTATTGGTTAAAATAAAAATGAAAAAAAAAAAACAGAAGAAAAAAAACCTTTGACATTACCATCCAAGCCACAATAGTTTGGGGTAATAGTACAGCTTAATGTTCTAAAACCTAGGTTCTTCAGACACTTGCAAATCCAGGAAGTCTGTCTTGAAGTATAAGTGACCATCAAATTATTAATAAAATGCTGTGTTCACAGAAACCAAAATTTTAGACTAGATTAAAGCCATCACTGGAGTTATTTGTATGAAAGGACATTTAAAGTGCAGCTGTTTCAGTAAAAGGAAATGTTTACTTTTCAAGGGTAAAGTCGTGTACTCTAAGCAGTTTTCAAGTGTGATTGAAACCTTTAAAAAGACAAGCATGGGGACATTAAGTAGAATCCCCACAGGAGCAGGAGAGAGCAGGAGGGTTTGTAAGTGTGTAGAGTGTTTGAGAAACAGTACCTCACATATCCGGGGAGCTGGCCATGACTGTGGTCATGGAAGATGGGTTGGAAAGGCAGTTCAGGGCAGGCGGTGACCAACTTTGCATGCCATCCAGGAGTGACTGCTGTACTGTGTTAGCAGTCATTTGTAGTGTCACCTGCTCACAGGATGGCCATGTGTTAAATGTGGTACTAAAGCCTGGAAACCGCTCTGCACAGCAACACATGGCAAATGTTCTCCAAATGCGAATTGTAGGAGTTGTTGCTATTACTGTATTTTTTATTGAATTTAATTAAAAATTATCCCTTTGAAAATTGATTAACTTAGTTATTGTAGAGCCAGGGATCAAACCCAGGGCCTTACCATGCTACACAAGTGCTTTCATCCTGAGTTATATCCCCAGTCCTCATTTCTTTAAGGACTCTTACTGTGTTGCTCAGGCTGGCTTTGAACTCCTGGGCTCAATTGATCTTCCTGTCTCAGCCTCTTGAATAGCTGAGATGACAGGCACATATTACCTCACCTACTCTATTATTTTTTTTTTATAAGAGACAACCATAACAGGTTTTAGATCCAAATATATTGGGTAACAAGGTAGAAGATGAATTGGAAGGGGAGAAAGAGAAGCCAGAAGACTGGCCAGAGTTACTTGCTAGCACCTAGGGGAAATTAAGGTGCAGAACATGGGGAGTGGAGAGAAGGTGACTGATTCAGCAGAGAGGAAGGAGAAAGAAGTGAATGGGAGCCTTTGGTTTGAATGATTAGGGAACTACAACACCCTAGAGAGTAGGGGAGAAGAGCAGGTTTGTGGGGATGAGATCTAACCATGCTGCTTATCCTTTCCCAGATGAGGCTCTGAGGACTTCATCCTTTGATGGCTGTTTAGTCACTGGGTTTCAGAGATGAGTAGCAGCTGCAGCTGGCTGTCTCCTTTCTGGTACTCATTGATGTCCTCACCTCCATCCACTGCATTTTATACTTCTCCCCAATCTTGTGCAATCCTCTATGGTACAGGTCTTTGCTAACACACAGCTGGGCAGTGTGAGCAAGGTCAGTTAGAAGCATTCTGCACAACCTTCCTAAGGACATGTGGCATGTTTGTGAGTTCTTAAAGAAGTTGGAGGGACCAGAGTCTACTATGACACTGTCATGAGAAGCACCAGCTCCTGGATTGCATCCCAAGTTCATCTGGCTGTGGGAACCTGAAAGCCTGTTGGGATGTGGGAGATGCATGGAGTTCCTCCTGTCTGCTGGGAGGAGATGGAAGACCTAATCCTCATGGCATGGATTCTGAGGAGCTGGCTTGTCTTTGGTGAAGACAGAGGGCTGGGGGACTCCTCATGCCCATGTCCTGGAAGTTTGAGATGTAGCGAAGCAATCCTGAAACCAAATCAGAAGAAAACCAGAAAAGTGAAAGTCTCCCTGAGAAGGGAAAAAAGAGAAGAGAGTTCCCTGAAGACAGTGCAGCTGTCCTTCCTTTCCTCTTGCATGAGAGCGATGTTACATGCACACCAGCTTTGCAGGCCACATGGAGTGTGTTTTTGCTTAGTAAATAAATATGGCTAACTTTTGAATGAGCTCACATAATTACTCAAGATGTCAACTACATCAACTTTCATCAACTTCAGAGTAATTAATATATAATACTTAATACCCAAATAGTATTGCATATTATATATTAGGTAGTTACTAAAATATCAACATAATCCTGTTCTCTAGTTTTGGAAGGCATAATTGAAGTATACATATTCAGCTCCTGGCAGCATTGGACAGTGGATCCCTGGAGTGAGGACTGGTTCAGAAAGGCCAAGTAGAAGATACCAGAACTGCCTCTGCCTCCCCAAATAGGAAACCAAAAACAGTAGCACATTCCTAGGATGGCTGAGGCTGGTGCCACAATGAAGCACTTGAGAGATGAAAGAGTGGCACTCAGGAAGCTGAGGCAGGAGGATCTTGGGTTTAAGGCCAGTCTCAGCTACATTGCGAGACCCTGTCTCAAAAAAAAAAAAAAAAAAAAAGGACAGGTGGGTGATTCTTGGAGAATGGCATTGACTTATAAACTTAACTGATGTTGACTCTTTTTGCAATTGTGATGCCAATTATAGCCCTGTTTCTAGAACAAATCAGCATGTTTCCAGGCACCTAGAGTGCTGGTGAACACATTTGTCTTCTGTCCTGAATAGTAAAGACTACAGGAACTTGTGCTACAGCCTCCTTCACAGCTGCACCTCAGGGCACCATCAACTCTTCAGCTGTGTGTCACGCCTTGCTCTCCTTGTTCCACGGGGCAGCCAAGAGAGATGACTCAGGTAGAGGAAATGGACATAAAGGGAGAGGAGAGCATACTTTTTAATTTAATAAGGATAGTAGCAGCTGGGTGCTGTTGGCTCATGCCGCTAATCCTGTCTACTTGGGAGGCTGAAATTGGGAGGATCACGGTTCAAGACCAGCCTAGGCAAATAGCTCTCCAAAGTAACTAGACCCAAATGGACTAGAAGAGTGGCTCAAGTGTAGAGCACTTGTTTTGGGAGCACGAAGCTCTGAGTTCAAATCCCAATCCCACACACACAAAAAGGATAATAACATTATACTAGGTAGAACCTGGTCACTATTAACTTTATTTGGAAGTTAAGAATAGTTGGTGAGCTGATGGAGTGGTTCAAGTGGTAGGGCATCTGCCTAGCAAGTGTGAGGCCCTGAGTTTAAGCCCAGTACCAAAAAAAAAGAGTGGTTATAAAAGAGAGGAATGAGTTGAGTATATGTAGATGCCCCAAGGGGTTGACTGTACTGAGGCTACATGTGTCAGCTTGGTGAAATTGGAATTTTGTGTGTAGCCTGGTCCACAAGAGGGAGTTGGCAGGGGACCTAGAAGCAACAGTGCTTCTAGGCAGCAACAGGTGTGTTCTCTCCACCCTCCCAGAGTAAGCTCAGGGCAGCAGGAGGGGTTGTGGCCGGTGCGTGTTGCCATGATCTGGTGCTCACCTTGCTGGGGTAGGGCAGTCATTATTTAAGAATCTTTGATTATTCCACCCATCTACATCTATGACAAACAGCTTTTTTCTGTCTTTAGCTGGCCACCAAATAATAACATTTTGGAATAGGCAGGGTCAGTGCTAGTATGTGCCAGGCACAGTTGTAAGTACTTTATGGTATTTACTCATTTAATCCTCAACAGGCTTGTAAGGCAGGAAGTGTTGTCACATCCTGCCAGACTGAGAAATTGAGGCACAGAAAGGTTAAGTTATTGCTTCAGGCTGCACAGGCTGTCCAGAGCGGATGGGGTCCAAACCCAGGCAGTTTAGCTCTGAAGCCAGCCTGTCAAGGTACCTTCAGTAAGAGGGGAGTATAGGGATCCTTCATCCTAGAGCTAGAGAGGACTTGTCCTCAGCTTGGAATCAGGCATGTTTAGCTCCATAATAATTGAATTCTGCCCAGCTCAATTGAAAGGCAGTTATGCTCACCACTATACCACCACTGCATTCTGACCAGCTCAACTGGAATTACAGTCCAAGTAGCTGTATATAATATTTTGTCTCTGTTAACTTCATAGCAATCGCAGGATGAAAGAATTAAGGACCAAAACCTATGGGAGTTTTCCTTATCTTTTGGTAAGTGTTTATATGTGATTTATGGGTAAGTAACTTCCTGGAAAACAACTTCATTTCACAGAGTGACCACCATGGCCAAGCGTGAGTGGCTCACATCTGTAATCCTAGCTACTCAGGAGGCAGAGATCAGGAGGCTCACAATTCAAAGCCAGCCGAGGTAAATAGTTTGCAAGATTCTATCTTGAAAAAAGCCATCACAAAAAAGGGCTGGTGGAGTGGCTCAAGGTGTAGGTTCTGAGTTCAAGCCCCAGTACCACAAAAAAACCCAAAACAAAACAAAAAAACAAAGAGTGACCACTATGCAGGACCTGTATTACATCAATCAGAAGGGTAAGTTAGGCCTGTTATCATTGCAACCAAATAGGAAGGGCCCTTGAAATGCAGACAGTAGTGTTGCGATTGTGTAACTATACCGTGGGGCGGCAGACGGTGGGAGCCAAGCCCATGGCAGTACAGAGCTCAGAGACTGGGCTGCGCCACGGGAGGCAACTTTACTTGCTCAATCTGTTTGTGCTTTTGTAAAACCTCCTTTTAAAAATAGTGAAATATGATATGATGTGGAAGACCACAAAACATAATGTACAGCTGATTATTGTAACGTGAGCATCCCTATATCTACCAGCCAGGTGCAAAAAAGAGCAGAAACCCCCTTCCACACACCCTGCTCCATTCACCCCCTCTAGACACTGCCTTCTGTCCCCAAGGGTGGCCATGGTCTTGCTGTTACTTTCTTCTTTTCTAGTTTGCTTACCCAAGTGTGCACCCTTAAGCTCTTGGTTTGGGTTATTTGGCTGTTCCTGGTCTTTGGCTTGCTCTTATTTTTGCTTTTTCTTCCCCCAACTTTTCATTTTGATACTTAAAGAAAAGTTGAAAGAATAGTATAACAAAACACTAATATGCCGCTTGACCAAGTTTTCCTGATTGTTAACATTTTGCTGAATTTGTGCACTCTCTAAATGTGTATAAATAATTACACACATACATGTATGTATTGTACCCTGTGTTATGCATTTGTGTATGTGTATTTCCTTTACATATGTGCATGTGTATGCATACATCTGCCCACTTATGCATGTAATCTATATCTGCTTTTTAATTTTTGTGTGATGGGGTCTTCACTATGTTGCCCAAGCTAGCCTCCACTTCTGGGCCCATATGACCCTTCTGCTTCAGCTTCCTGAGTTGCTGGGACAACAGGTGCACACCACTGTGCCCAGCTAGGTCTGTCTTCTTTGTGAGCCATTGAACCATTACACAGTAAATTGCAGGTATCATGGCCCTGCATTCTTATATTTTTCAGCATGTATCTTCTAAGAACAAGGACATTCTCCTGCATAGACAAACAAGTCATCTCACTCAAGAAATTTAACATTGTCAGTGTAGTGACACACACTTGTAATCCCAGCACTCAGGAGACTGTGGCAAGAGGTTTGTGGGGTCAGTTTAGGCTACATAATAAGACGCTGTCTCAAAACAACAACAACAAAACAAAAACAAGGACTGGGGATGTAGCTCAATGGTCAAGTACTTGTCTAGCATACTAGAGGCCCTGGGTTCAGTCCCCATCACTGGGGGGAAAGAAGAAGAAGAAGAAGAAGAAGAAATTTAATACTGGAAAATGCTCAGGTCAAGTACGTAATTAATATTCAAGTGTTCCCATCTCCAGTAATAT
The DNA here is from genome assembly GCF_047511655.1 of Castor canadensis. NCBI lineage: Eukaryota > Metazoa > Chordata > Mammalia > Rodentia > Castoridae > Castor > Castor canadensis. Next base: position 3,463,630 of record NC_133402.1, on the reverse strand, counting down.
CCTTGGGAGCTTTTATTATTTTCACCCAGGATCTAGTCAAGGTTAATGTAGTGCATTTAGTCATCATATCTGTTCAGTGCCCTTTGATCTAAAACAGTACCTAGCATGAGGCCTTGCGTTCAAACCTCATTACCACAATCAACGAGTCAATCAGTCAATTAATAGTGCCCAGCCTCTTTTTTTTTTCCTTTAATGATATTGGCATTTTTTGAAGATATCGCCTATTTTTAAAAATAAAAATGTGCATTGATATACAATGTGCATACATAAAAATTCAGGTAAGTGTACAGTTTGAAGAATTATCACAAAATGGGCAACAATCCACAACCGGCACCCAGATGAACTAGAAAATCTCTGAAGGCCGCCTCATGCCCCTCTCAGTACTACCCACTTCCTCCTCCTAAAGGGAGTCGCTGTCCTGACTTCTGGCCCCACTAAACTCCTTTTGCTTGTCTTTGAGTTCCATCCAGTTAAGTGGAAGCTGTCGAATGTGTTCTTCTGCAGCTTCCACCATTCCATGCTGTGTTGGTGAGACTTATACCTGTTGCTGAGGTTTGTTTATTTTCATTTTGTAGCATATTGGCTGATTATAATAAAACCACTCTCCCTAGTGTCCTTGGACATTTAGGTTGTTTCTGTCTGGCTTTTGCAATGTTCCTGTGAAAACTGATACACAGTATCCTGGTGCACACTTGCATGCATTGCTGTTGGACAAATGATTAAAAGGAATGGTTGGGCCATGGAGTAAGTGTCTTTAACTCTAGTAGCTAGTGCCAGATGGTTCTCCCAGTGCTTTACCGTGTATGTGTCTGCCTGCAAGGATTGAGAGCCCCTGTTGCTCCTGGTTAGTCTAATCTTAGCCACTCTGATGGGTGTGGGAAGCTTCTTTTGGTGGTTTTAATTTGTGATTCTGCATTTGGTTTACATTTCTCTGATTGAGTGCCTTTTCGTTAGCCTGTTGGCAGGCTGGATTTGATCTTTTGTGAAGTGTCTGTTGGAGTTTCTTGCGCCTTTTCCATGGAATGGCCTGGTTTTGTTTTCCTACTGATTTGAAGGAGTTCTTTATATTCGGATTACCCGCCCTTTGCTAGTTATGTGTGAGGCAAGCACCTTCTCCCACTCTGATCTCGCCTTTTTACTGTGAAATGGCTGCTTTTATGGATCAAGATGGAGAAATGTTGGCATTGACATGAGGATCCACCTCATGTCAGGTTTGCTAGTCTCTCCTTTTGTCAGACTGTGGTGCTTCTACCTCTGGGGTAGTACGACCTTGTCTTAGTTCCCAAGCCCTCTGCCGTTTATTCAGAGTTGTATCTGCAATCAATTTTTCTTGTGCACTGTGAGATGGGTCACATTTTCATTTTTTTAAAAATAGGAACATCTAATTATCTGAGCTCTATTTATTAACAGTTTTATTAAGGTATAATGGGCACATCATAGCACTTGACTGTTCAAAGTGTATGATTCACCTTATTTCCCGTAGCCCGCCAAGCCCTCCCTGTTCATCGTCAGGTAGTGTCTGCTCCCAGCCCCAAGATGTGGATCTACGTTTTGTCTCTGCGGATTTGTCTTTTCTAGCCACTTTGTAGAAATGGGGTGACGCGATATGTAGTCTGTTGCATCTGACTCCTTCAGCATATTGTGTTTGAGGTTCACCCTCACTGTAGTGTGGATCACGTGTTTAGTTCCTTCATACCGAGTCAGTCCCACAGTATGGATTTACCACAGCTTGTTTATCCATTCACCAGCTGTTGTATATTTGGATTATTTCCACATCTTGGTTGCAACAAATAAAGCTGCTCTGAACAAAGTTTGGATAGATGTTATAACTTCTCACGAGTAGAAACTTGGGTTGGAATTGCAAGATTGTTTAGTAATACTTGTGCAACTTTATTTTGCTCATTATCTTTTGCAAAGTGGCTTTTTTCTCTTGGAATAAACTCCATAGATTTTTAACATGTGTATAGATTCTGTTGCCACCAGTACAATCAGGACACCACAGTTCTGTCACCCCCAATTTTTCCCTTATGTTGACCATTTGTAGGCTCAACTCTGGCCCTCTCCCAAATCTGGGAGCCTTTGAAGCACGTCATTAAAATGGAACCTTATGGTACCTGGCCGTTAAAGACTGGTTTCTTTTCCTTGGATTCACCCTAGTTGACGAGTCTGTCTGTAGCACATCCCTGGGAACGCTGAGCAGTGTCCCGACGTGTGGATGGACTATAACGTTGATCCATTTAGCCTCTGGAGAATGGTTTGCTTTCAGGTTTTGACAATTAAATATAGAATTACTATAAACATTCATGTATAGTATTTTGTGTGAACATAAGGTTCAGTTCTCCAGGGTGAAAATGCAGGGTTGGGGTTGCTAGGGCACATGATGGAGTATATCTGTAAGTGACTGTTTATCTGGAGGTCTTTCCACAGGGGTTATCACATTTTGTGTTGCTACCAGTGGTATGTGATAAGAGTTCCTATTACTGAGCTGGGATGTAGCTCAGTGGTAAGAGTGCTTGACTAACATGCACAAAGCCCTGGGTTTGCTCCCTAGTAACACACACACACACACACACACACACACACACAGTTTCTTTTACTCTATTCCACATCCTCATCTGGGTTTGATGTTTTGTTTTTCATTTTAGTCATATTATCAGGTGTATAGTGATGTCTCATTGTGGTTATAATTTGCATTTCCTAAATGATTGATGTGGGACACTTTTTCATGCACATATTAGAGCCGGCAGCAAATGAAACAGCAGGTATCCAACCTGAACTGAACACTAATTTTTTGTCATTTTTATAGTTATATATTCATTGTATGGGGCAGGGAGCTGGATTTGTTGTGACAGTTCTGAATAGCCTTACATTGTACACTGGTCAGATCACCTCCTCCCCTCCATCTACCCCTCCCCCAACCCCCTCCCTGTCCTACTTAAAGCAATTATAAGAGGTTTCATTGTTCTGCTTCCTTTATATATATGAAGTCCATGAACCCTGTTCTTTCACCTTCATCTCTTCCATTCACAAGTACCCCCACACACACCATACCTATTTTACAGTCTTGTCTTTCATTATTAATTCCAAAGTCAATATTGACAGGGGTTTCTCAGTGTATCCAAGCTATGAATACACTTTACTTTGGTCAGTTTGACCCTCTCCATTACTCTCTCTTACCCCTTCTCTTCTACCCCCTGTTGTTTGGCAGCTTCCAGTACATATCATTACATCCTCTACCTGCACAGATATGAAGTATTTCCATATTGTTGGCTGTCACTCTTTTTTCCTTTCCCTCCTCCCCCAAGTTCCCTAGTGCAGTTCCACTATTTCAAACATGCTGAACACTATTTTTTAAGGGACAGCCTTTCCCCGGGCTCAGTACTGGCACTTTTATGTGTTTGAGAGTCTACTTCGGATCTCTTCACTCTTTTGTCTGTTGATTTGTCTTTATGTTGGTATTCCACTGTTTTAACTACCATGGCTTTGTGGGAGGTATTTAAGTCTGTGAAACAAGGTTTCCCTACTGTTTTTTGCAGGACATTATAGAAATGGATTCAAAGCATATGTGACCTTTTGGGTCTGGCTTCTTTCATTCAGTGCAGTGTTTTCAAGGTTCACTGTGTTGTAGCATGTGTCAGGGCTGCTTTCCTTTCTCTGGAAGAACAGTACTCCACCGTACGTATAGACCGTCAATTATGGACCTTTGTGTTGTTTCTGCTTGTTGGCTAGTGTGAATAATGCTGCTGTGAATATCAGATTACAAGTTTTTGAATGAATGAATGTTTTCTTTTCTCTTAGGGATGTACCTAGGAGTGGAATTCCTAGGTCGCGTGGTAACTTGGTGTTTAGCATTTTCAGGAATCGCAGACATTTTCTGTGATAGCTGCACCATTTTACATTTCTACCAGCTAAAGACTAGAGTTCTGGTTTTTGTTCATGCGTGTTCTTGTGTGTTGTTTTGAGCCATCCTGTGGGGTGTGAAGAGGTAGCTCATTGTGGGTTTGGTCTGCATTTTCTCGATGACTAATGGTGTTGAGCTTTTCATATGCTTATTGACTGTTCATATGTCTTCTCTGGAGGAATATCTATTCAGATACTTTGCCTTTAAAAAATTGAATTAGTTGTCAATTCAATTTGTGCACTTCATCACCAGGCATCCACGTCATATCATATTGTTCTATTCCCCTGTCTTCTTTCCACTTTACCCTTAAAATAGGCTTTAGTTCATGAACTGACTTCTTGATACGTCAGCTTGCCCACTCATTGATGTACTCACCTTTGTACCTCGCTTACAGTTTTGCTATTTCTTTGCCTCTGAGTACTGTTTTGAGAGGGCAAGTTCCCACTGTCACCTATCCAGCTACAGCACAATCACCTGGAAGATTCTAGATTCTTTCTCACAAGAGCATCTACAGCATTCTGAACCCCACGTCACCTGATGCCGTGGCATTGCCTCAGTCATACTACTTTCCTGTTCCCACATCACAAAGCCAAATGTGCCCTTTTCCCAAAAGCCCACAAATGGGCTTGTCGTATATTTTTTCTTTCTTCTTTCCTTTCTGATAGAGGAAGTCTACATAATCTTGCTGGTGATGCCCGGTCCTTTCACTTGAGTTCTGGGTTCTCTCTTTTCTCCCATTTTCAGCAACTTCACTGTTTAGCCTACTCCCTTTTCCTGCATCTTTAATCTCCCCCTCAACTGGGTCTTCCACCAGCACCCAGTGTTCTTCATTTCCCCCGCCCTGCACTGATCCTTCCAGGCTGCTACACCACCCCATTCCACTGGCATGCTGCATGGCCACATTGCTCTGAAGGATAAATATATTTGCTTTCTCCACTTACCTTCACACCCCGTCCCACCCTATCTGGCCTGTGGCCAGCATGGACCTCATGGTCCTCCTTTGTCCAGCCTCACTTCTCAGATGGCCTCGCACTTCCTCAGCAGCATTTGATATGGTGGCCAGTCCCCTCTTGATTTTCCCCTTCTCTTGGCTTCCTCTGAATCCTATGGTCCCACCTGTCCCCTGATCCCTCCTGTCCCTCCTCAGACTCCATTGCTTGAGTGCCCTTCCTTCATTATTTTTGAACGTTGTACTACCTCAGGCTCACTTCCTTCACTGAACTCTTCGTGGGGATAGGATGGACAGTCCATCTCTCACATAGATCTCCCTTGTGTTTTCGGTGGTATAGTTACTTCCGTCACCTCTTCTTGGGTATGTCACACTCACCTTCAACCTGAGGGGTCCAGAATTGAGCTCCTGATTTTGCCCCCAAATGTTTGCCTCCTCTGGTCTGACTTGTCTCAGTAAAGGTATTACTCTCTATCTGTGTGCGCAGGCAGAACCTGGGGAGCATCTTTACACTCATACGCTACAACCTGTCCATTCTGCCCTGACTTTAAATCACGAATATGCCTGCTTGTGTCCTGCAGGGGCACTGGACCAGGCCCTCTTCCTTTGCCTTCACCACATTAACAACCTTGTCTTGAGCCTTGAGGTTGCTCCTGTCTCCAAAGCCACTCGCGCCACCTGTGACTGAGTGACTTTTGAAAAGCTCCAGTGGCTCACACCTGTAATCCTTGCTACTCAGGGAAGCAGAGAGAGAGAGAGAGAGAGAGAGAAGAACAACAAGCAATGTGGGGTCTTGGATAGATGCTGAAACAGAAAGGAGACAAAAAGTTGATGAAATTCAAATACAGTTTATGCTTGGTATAGTACAATAAGACGTTCACATTAGGAGAAGTGGGGTGAGAGATATAAGGGAAATCCTTGGAATATAGTTACATCTTTTCTGTATGTCTAAAATTAGTTCAAATGAAAAAATTTAGAACAAATTAAAATGTAAATAAAAATAAAACTGGTTTTTGTGCCCTCTTAAAATTCTGCAGAGTCCTCTACTGGCCTAGCATGTAATCCAGATGCCCCTCGATGTCTTCCAGGACCTTGCACATCTCTCCAGCGCCATTCCAGTGCCACTCTTCTTCCCTCACTCAGCAACAGTGGCCTTCTTTTCAGCCAGCTGAACATGCCACAGTCTTTCCCACACTGGTTCCTCCATCTGGGGCATTTCCCCATAGCCATGCCACAATCATCTCCGCACCACGCATGTCATTTCTTCTGAGAGGGCTTCTCTGACTGTGTCCCAAACAGCCCCTCTGCTCACTTGTTCCCTATTGTAGAGAGCTTTTGTCACCTGCTCACAGTTTTCTTCCTGGTCTCTAGCCTGGTCTATAATGGGGACTCAGAACCAATAAATATCCTATTCCTCACTATGTGAGGAAGGTTGAAGAATTCAGTCCCTAGAGAAATGACACACACACAGTACTTTATTCTACTCTTCCTTGGTTGTAATGCTATTTGCAAATGCACCATCCTGGTAGAAATGGCTTCAGTTCTTTACATATCTGAATATCCCTTGTGTTAGGCCTTCAGTGAGGTACTGTAGGTCCTGAGGGTAGCAAGACACAGTCAGAATAAGGTGATTACAGTGTAAGGATTTATAACAGGCCTAGTCCATTCTTGATTCATTTTAGGATCTTATTATTAATTGAAAAATGGACAGGATAAAAATTAAGAAATGACTAGGCACAGTGACTCATGGCTCTAATCCCAGGTACTTGGGAGATAGAGACTGGGGAAGATCATGGTTCAAGGTCAGCCTGGACAAAAAGTTAGTGAGACACCCTATCTTCCCCATCTTGACCAATAAGCCAGGTATGGTGGGCATGTGCCTGTGTTCCCAACTACATGGAAGACTGTAAGTGGGAGGATCTCTGTCTGAGGCCAGCCCTAGCAAAAATACAAGAACCTATCTGAAAAAATAACGAAAGCAAAAAAGTGCTGGGGGTGTGGCTCAAGTGGTAGAGCACCTACCTAGCCAGTGTGAGGCCCTGAGCTCAACCCCAGTACCACCCAAAAAAAGTTAAGAAATGTTTCCCTTTTCAAATTGCTTCAGATGTTCATATACACATATACACACATGTACACATATTCTCATAAACATATATATGCTTTTACACATGCACCGAACTTCAGATTACTTAGTCTCTAAAATATCCTCCAGCTGATCCTGTCTTGGCAGGAGAGAGAAGCATAGAGAGAGCATATGTGTTTCAGGGCCACTTTTGTCTTATTTATTTTACTTACTTATTTAGTTTTTTTGAGGCAGGGTCTCACTATATAGTCCAGGCTCATCTTGAACTCACTTGTCAGCTCAGGCTGTCCTCAAGCTCACGCTTCTCCTACATCAGCCTCCCAAGTGCTGGTATATAGGCATCTACCACCATGCCTGGCTGTGGCCACTTTTTAAAGCCCACAGCTTTGGTGTCATCACCTCTGCTGAGCACCTACTACTGCATCCAAGGGTGACTGATGGAAGGCTGCACGGAGGCTGTTTGCAAATTTACTGGAGTTGTTTTGTTCTTGTTTTGTGATACTGAAGTTTAAACTAAGGATCTTGCACTTGTGAGGCAGGCACTCCACCACTCCTCTAGACCTAGAGATATTTTTGTTTCTGTTTTTGTTTTTCCTTTTATTTCCTAGAATTAAAAAATAAATTTTGGTGGTACTGGGGTCTGAATTCAGGGCCTCATGCTTGCTAGGCAGGCCCCTCCACCAGCCCTCTAGAGATATTTTTGATGGTCTCAGTGATTAAAGGTGATGAACATGAATTTAATTTTATTTCTGAATGGGAACAGGACATTACAAGTTAAATATGTGGCAAAAGCATAATAAATGTGCAATGTAAGGTAGCCATTAGGACTGAGAACGAGTGGCTCACTGCCTGGATTCCAGAGGTGTCAGTGTGGATCCTGGCGGGAACTTCACAAGGCCTAACAGGGCTGTTATGGTGAACCCAGAGGAGGGAGAGCCTTACACTGACACTGAGCAGATGTCAAGATCCAGTGACTTCTAGTCTGTGACTGGGGACCAGGTATTGTCACCCACATTCATGCCAGGAAGGCACGATATGTAAGTCAATCAGCCACAAGGGCTGATGTCCTGGCCCAGATGGAGCATGGAGGCAGTAAGGAGGAGTTTGTTTTCTGAGGTTCACTTAACACTCAGAGCCACTCCACCACAGTGCACACTCCACAGCCTTGGTCCTGGTGGGCTGCTGCTGGATGACCACACTGCAGGTTGGTGGGAAGGTAGAGGCGTCCAAGATGCAGGGTGGTCTAGGAGGGGGCAAAGCAGACAGTGGACATTGGCTTAGGTGACCTGGATTGTATTCTCCTTGCTTCCTGAACTTTCCTGGGATAAGTCCTGAGCGCAAGGAACACTGGAGTAAAACCTTTCCTGGAAGACCTGCTCCCACCAGCCTGCTGTTTCTGTCCAGTCCTGTTAGCACCGTGGCCTAGTTAAACATTAGGCCCTGAGGTGTCAGAGGGCCCCCAGCCTGGTCATTTGTACAGTGGCATGTTGTAAAATATGTGTGTCGCTTGTAATGGTGTGAAAGATCAAAGAGCTCGGGTGTTTGTTTTTAGGAATTGTGGTAAAATTCAAAGGGGGAAATTCTGGTATCTTTAAATATTCGTATTACAAACATTCTTTCTAAATAATATATGTCAAGCAAGGTCAAGCAACATAGATACAGGCTCCAGATGAGATTTTGAGTCAATCTTCCATCCCATTTTAAGGGCTTTTTTTTTTTTTTTTTTTGTCTTATTTTGTTTTTTGTCTTTTGAGACATGATCTCACTATATAGTCTAGGTTGGCCTCCAACTTTTGATCCTCCTGCCTTAACCTCCCAAGTGCTAGGACTGCATGTATGCACTACTATGCCCGGCACTGTCTTTAAAGATTTGTTGAAAATATTCAAGTGTTTCCAAGCTCTCCTGTTTCCTTATTCTTAGTGATTATCTGCCATTTTGTTTGGTATCTCCTGCTTTTTTGTTTCTGCATTAACTAGTCTACTGTTAATGCAGCAATTTCTCCCTGTATTTGCTACCAGTCATCATGTATGATAAGTTCAGAGTTAATGCTTGCCAGTTTGTACTTAGCTTTTCTTTTTATCCTAGCCATCCTTTTAGTAGTTTTTACTACCTCCTTTCTATTTAATAAAGATTAAAAAAGAGCTTTCTGTTTCTGGTTGATTCCTTTCCACCAGTAAGGAAGGATGTGGATCTTCACTGTTCACTACAATAGTTTCCATACTTAAAATTTAAATTATACTTCAAAAACAGCAAGCTCAGGCCAGGTGCTGGTGACTCAAGCCTGTCATCCTAGCTACTCAGGAGTCAGAGATCAGGAGGATCTCAGGTGAAAGCCAGACCAGAAAAATAGTTCCATAAGACTCTATCTCAAAAAAACCCTTCTCAAAAAAAGGGCTGGTGGAGTGGCTTAAGGCGTAGGCCCTGAGTTCAAACGCCAGCACCGCAAAAACAAACAAACAAAAAACCCCAGCAAGCTCAGCTCCATATTCATCCGAGCCTTGTTTCAAGTACTCAGTATATGCTAGAGGCTCCTGACCTGGACAGAAGTAGGGCATTGCCACAGTCACAGGAAGTCCTCTTGCACAGCACAGGTCTCTGTGCATCCAGGCCACTCCCTTGCTCCCTGGGTATCACCTTATCTCTCGAAGTAGCTTTCAGGTCCTCAGTGTTTTAGGAACTTTGCAGAAGTTCTTCCTTGGGTCCCACTTCTGTCTGTCTTCTAAACCCAGCTGTGCGAGGTGAAGTATCCAGGCTCCTTTCACCAGCAGCACCCAGGCCCTGGCTCGGACCAGGCAGATACTTGGTCTTGGGTGATTGCTGTGACGCCTCTCTCATTTCTCAATCACAGCTGGTGCAGGCACATCAGCCTGGACTGCAGTTATGAGGGTTTTCTATACTGGGGTCAGTGGCGTATTACCTCTCAGCATTCCTTTTATTTCTGTTCTGATTTTTGTCCACTTTAACATGATCTTATGGTGCCTCATCTTGCCCTGCCATCTTCTCCATGTTTGATTTCTGTAACTTTTTCTTTCAGTAACATTACTTTCATTCTTGTTTCTCTCCTGATGTTTTTAAACTGCGGTTCTATTTCTTCTTAAATTTATACTTAAGATGTGCTCTTTGAATCAAAGGTATTTTTCCATATTTTTGCCCTATTTGTCGTATTTCTTTTTTGTTGTTGTTTATTTGTTTGTTTTTTGAAATGGTCTCACTGTGTAGCCTTGAGTGGCCTGGAACTTATGATTCTCTTGCCTCAGCATCTCAAGTGCTGGGATTACAGGCATGAAGCACCAGGCCCAACTTATTTTTAATAGGACACAGAGTTTCTAACTGGTGTCAATTAATTTAATACTTCCAGTTTTTCTTTTCCAAATTATAGACTCTTCAGTGAAAAGCCTCATAATACTGAAAACAGATGAACATGAATCACATGGATTAATATGGATGAATCTCAAATATAATGCTAAGAAAAAAAGCAGCTTTGACTGAGAGCCTGTCTCAAGTAGTTGACACCTACCTAGCAAGGGCGAGTTCACATCCCAGTGCCACCAAACATGAGCAAACAGACAGAGTCTGAGCAGGAGCACCTTAGGACTGCTTGTTGTGTAGTGTGCCATGTTCAACAAAGGGAAAGCCTGTATAGCCCGGGGCTCAAAGCACCTCAGACCAGAGGACCGCCAGTCTTCAGTTTATATTTCCTCATGTTTCTGTTTCTAAGACATTTTGTAATAATTTTCATAATTTTCGTGTTCTTTTAAAATATGATGTAAATAAGAAAAATATTTACTGCTATAGAAAATTACTGTTTTCTGTGATTGTGTATTGGTGTATTTCTGTTTTTTGGCTTTTTTTTTTTTTTAAGCGTGGTCTAGTGCAGTGTAGAATACTATCTCTTTCCCATAGTGCTAGTTGTCTTTATGTCTCTTCTTCTCTGAGTATTGTGCCATCTTCTTTGGGCCCAGCATCTCTCCTGGTCTGGAACCTTCCTTCCTGGACTTCTGCCCACTTCCATCTCTTCTTTAACAACAGTGGTTCTTCTAGGGTCTGGACCAGAGCTCACTTTCCACCATGTGACCAGGGAACCTCTGAGGACTTCTCCAGCCCTATTGTGTGAGTGAGGGCTGCATTGTACATGACAGCTCAAGGTCAGTGTTTTGTGTAAACCAAGTCTCTGTGAGTCAGATGCCCCACAACCCATTCTTGTCCTGCCCTTTTGAACAAAGGCACTCAACTACTCATTGCCTTGCTTTCACTTTCAATTGGATTGTGCCTGAGTCTACAACGTAGTTGCGATTTTCTTGGGGCATAACTAAATGAGAATCCCATACTGTGCAGTGGGAGGGCAAGTCCCTCAGCCCCTGACGTCTCCAAGGGGCAGAGGGTCTCTGTTCTCAGCCTCTCACTCTGTGCAGCAGCACTTGGGAGGTTATTGGAAATACACACAAACACAGCTTGAATTCTTCTGAAGAAGGCTGAAAAAGAAAGACTGCCACTGGTGCTGAAATGAAATTGCAGACCTTGAAGGTATCTAAGAAGAGAAGGGGCTTGGGGCTCAATCAGTCTGCCATGTGCCCAATAAACAAGAGAATGCAGTCTGAGAAACTGCTTCAGTGACTGTATCAGCCAGGATGCAAAATGCCCATCCAAAGTGAGAAAACCTAAATGCAACCTGGGTGATTTGAAAACTACGGAAATTCACAGCAAGTGATTTGGAAGGAAGTCAGAGTCTGGGTAAAGATCCCACAGAGTAACAGATGGCAAAGACCTATATGGCTGCTCCCACCAAGAGTTAGTCAGGAATCCTTTGAATCAAGTATTGCCCTTTGCCTAATCTAAGACTTACAGGAAAGCTGGTTCCATTGTCCATATGTCTGTCCTTCCCAGTCAAAGATGCCCATCAGAGATGTGCATGGAGGTGGAACCACCAAGGGTGAGTGGAAAGCATCCTTGCATGTGAATTTCCTCCTGGATGAAGATGAAGTACCATCCAAGATGGCAAGGACAGCTTGCAGCTCCTGCCTGTGTGGCCAGGCACTGGGTGCGTGGTGAGGCCAGCTGAGCAGTGCGGTGCACATATGCCACAGGGTGCTGTGTTGGTGGTTTGACACTCTGGCTCGGTGTTGGCCCAACCTTTTTGGACTATACTGCAAAAGTAAGAGCTGAAAATCTGGTGATTCTTGGAGGTATCTTATGAAGGTCAAATTTTCTTTTGTTTTGTTGTGTTTAATCTCTTCCAGACTTCTGAGTTTTGCCATGTAGAATTTTCAGTTCCTCAAGGTTGTTTGGCCTTGCTTCTTATTTATGTGTTATGCCATGTTATCTATCTCTAAACTTTTGTTTTTAGTATTTTTCTTTTACCTGCCACTGTCCACTCCTTTACCTTGAATTCTCAGGGAGTATAAATTTCTTCTGGCTTTGTTCCTTCTCAAAATCTCAGAACTGTTGTGTTTCATTGAAGTTCACAGTTTGATTCTTTTCTCTTTTAAAAAAATTGCTTTGTTGAGCGATAATTCAAATACTATCAACTAACCCTCTAAAGTGTGCAATTTTGTGACATTTAGCATATTCAAAAGCTGTACTGCCACTACCACAGTCTTATATATCTCTTACCCCAAAAAAGTAACCCTATATTCATTTGCAGTTGCCTCACCTCTTAGACCCTTAGAGAACACTAGTGTGCTTTCTGTCTCCTCAGAGTTCCCCGTTGTGGGCGTTTCATATAAATGATCTTTGTTTGTTTGTTTTTTACAGTGTTGGGGATCAAACCCAGGATCTCAGACACACAGGGCAATTGCTCTACCGCTGAGCTGTACCCCCAGTCCTATTCTCAGATTTTAAATCTAGTTTTTCATTTCTCTTCTTCCTAGAATCTTTTTTCCATTATGCTTGTCCTATACGTAAATCTGGACCTCTTAACCTTTCAAATTAGCTGTTATTTCTTAATTCTGTTGGAACAGAATATAGTTTCCATTAACTGGTACCACTGCATAGATAGCCTGGCCTCTTCTGGGGTCTGGTGAATTGGTGGTGGTGTTACTTGGCAAACAGAAGTTGACTGGTTGGTCATATTTCTCAGTTCCTGGTGCCTTTCCTCCCAGCAGTCTGGGCTCACGGCTATTTAACCTCTGGTATCTTATGGTCCTCCATACTGTTAGCCTGGACCTCTACTTCTTCCCTTTTATTGTCTACAACTCATTGTAAAAGTGCTTTCATGCCTCTTGAACACTGTCAGCATAAGCTGGGATCCTTGTAACTCTCTCTTGGAGGTTGTGTCACCACTTGCCTGTCCTCCTCTTCACTGCTGACCAGCAACTCTACTGCTTATTCATGCCCTTCCTCAGTTTACTCTTTTCTTTGCCTTCTGAATTTTTTACTACTATGTATTAATTGTATAAAGAGGTTTCATTGTGATATTTCCATATGCACATATATATAATGTACTTTGATCAAATTCACTCCCTGTATTATTCTTTCTTATCCTGGTGTTCTCTGAGTTACTCCTCAGAAGAAGTGCTGTCTTTCTTTTTTGCATTTCCCTGTTTCCACATACCAACCCATTTAACTCTCACAGCAGCCCTATGATGTAATATTTCCATTTCAAAGACAAGGGAACTGAAGTCAAGCATAGAAGTAAAAATTTCCATCTGACTCAGTTTTGACAGCTGGAGCACTTTTTGTCTTTCAACCCTTAGCCCAGTCCTAACCCTAAGTAAGGACCCAATACAGACTTAATTTGCTGGGTAAATGAATGATCAAATAAGTGAGATGAATGAATGGAATAGTACATGGCAGGTGTGCCAAATAGGATCTTCCAGAGCACTTGACTCTGGGGCTTTGGTGAAGATTCATGATATTAAAGCATGGCTCTAAGGTTGTTTAGAGGAGGAGGCATGACCGCTGACCTTTGTTACCACTGGACCGTCGTATAGTATTAGCATTCAGTATCACAGTACTTAGAACACCAAATGTAGACGTTAGAAGAGGACGACAGGACATGGTCACTAAGTGGATGCCCAGTCACCCACATTGACCTTGGTGGCAGCACATTACCCATGACAAGTAGAGAGGGGGAAGCTGGGTGTAAAAAAGTTCCTGTTCAGAGCCAGGCGTGGTGGAGGCAGGAGGATTGAGAGTTTGAGGCCAACCAAGGAAAAAAGATAGCAGGATCCAGTCTCTAAAACAAAACACCAACTAAAGGACTGAAGGTGTGGCTTAAATGCTAAAGCTCTTGCCTGCATGAAGCTCTGGGTTCAATCCCTAATACCACCACCAAAAAAAAAAAAAAAAAAAAAATCCTTTCAGATGTAGAGGATGTGTGTGTGTGTGTGTGTGTGTGTGTGTGTTTTCTTAGGCTGAAGTTTTACTCAAGGTCAAATTAAACAGGCTTTTATTTCTTCACCTTGTTGGGTTAAATCTGTCCATATGTTATTGCTTGGACTGCATTTTAAAAAAAAGACGTTCAATTTCACCAAGAGCCACCTGCTGTTAGAATCTGTGATTTGTCATCAACTATTGGGCAAACCAGAACTTGTCCATTTTGGTGATCATTTATTTTACATAGAAGTGGCAGGACTAAAAGCCATCTAGAGTGTTTTAATGTTAACACCAGATGATTTTACTTTCATCAAAACTTTTGGTCTTCTTAAGAAGCAACAGATAATTATACAATATCATATCTAACCTTATAGGCCCTACACTACCTGGTAGGTTGAGTGCTTCAAAGCTAGGCATGGTGGCATACATCTATAATCCCAGCACTCAGGAGGCTAAGACAGGAGGATCATGAGTACAAGGCCAGCCTGAGCTACCTAGGAAGACCCTGTCTTAAAAAATAATGACAAAGTGCCTTTAATCTTTATTTTCTTTATTGACTGATTGCATTTTAGTTTAAGTAATTTTGGCCATTTCAGACCTACTTGTGAGGAAAAATATAAGGCAAAGTGAAAAGAATGTTTATGAACCAGCCCAAGCTGATTGCCTCTCTGTGTTTATTGTTTAAATCATCAGTGATGTCAGCTTCTAGGCATTTATTATGTTTTAAACATACTAGTTATTCTTCCCTTTCTGTTGCATTGACAGTCTTGTCCTTGATTCCTAGAGACTAAAGATTTCTCACTCCAAAGCAAGAGTCTCTCAGAAAAAGACCAGGATAAAATATATCTGAATCCTTGTTATTTTCCAAAATGGACTTTGTCACTCCCTCAGATTATACTCAGTTCACCAAAACTGATCGCCCATGTATGCATAGCAGTTTTTGTCCTCAAAGTGTTGATATACATTCATCCCTCAGTATCCATGGGGGTTAGCTCCAGGACCCCCATAGACACAAGTCTGAGGACACACAGGTGCCTTCTGTGAAATGGCATAATATCTGCATATAACCTATAATCCTCTCGTATATTTTAAATCATCTCTAGATGATTTAAATATTTGGTGTACTATATTGTTTAAGGACTAGTGACCAGGAAAAAATCTATACTGGTTCAGTACAGAAGCAGTTTTTTCAAATATTTTTGATCCATGGTCAGTTTAACCCATGGATGCAGAATCCACTGATGAGGAAGACTGATGGTACTTAAGAACACTCAGGGATGTTGACCATGTTAATCATCCCAGCACACAGCTGCAGACAGATTCCTCCACCAGACAGGAACATGTTAGGAAATGCCTCCCCCTCTGCAGCCATTGTAAAATGAAGCTAATAAAAGACATAAGTGCTGGTGAGATTGAAAATCAACTACCAGGAAAGAAAAACAGAAATGATGTTTATTCTCTGTGTGTGTGTTTAACAAAATAAATCATTTAGCTGCCTTATTCTGACCCTCTGCTCCAGAAGAGCCATTCTGTGAAGTGTTGGACCCAGGATCCATGTGTGTGGTTACTCATTAAACCGTTAACTCTGCTGACTTAAGGCTTCTACTAAGCTTGAGCTCAGAAACTTTGTCCTAACACCTTTCTCAAGGTGTGTCCTTTGGGTAACTAAGCCTTGTCTTACTGTATCATTCTGATATCTTTCTGGTTTGGACAAATGGCTTCACTTTAAACTAGCTCTTTCTATTGAACCCTAAATAAAAATGTATTAATTTTATCCACCAAACTTCCTTGCTGTGGCCACTTAGGTGTGTTTGACCTTTGTAACACTAGCAGCGTTGTCATTACAGTTGGTCATTCAGAGCTCCCTAAAGAAAAATTCAAGTGTAGAAACAGATTTGGAACAATTTTGATTGAAAAGCTCTGCACATACTTTTGTACATAGAAGGAGTATGAAAAGGGCTCTTGGTGACAAACAGGTCACACTCTATGTTGATAATAATAGGTGCTGTTACCAAGTACACACTGTGCACCAGGCCCTGTGAAGGCTACATGTAAGAATCATTGGAGCCTTGCCATGGAGTGGTCCTGTTCTCAGCCCACCTTATAGGAACCAAATGGTAGAGGGATGAAGTAGTCCATGTAGGTGCCACATTTCGGAGGTGATGGAGCTCAAGCTCAACTCTCAGGACTCCTTTCCCAAAGCCAAGCCCTTGCTCACTGTATCTCTGAATGTTGCCTGTCATCCCCACATTTAGGGGTTAAGTTCCCCATTTCCACCATGTCTCCCACTCCCCTCCCACCCACGGTAGGTGGCATTCCACCAGCTCCTTGGCTCATCTTCAGCCTTGGGCTGGCCCTCCAGCTGGCCTTCTTTTTTCCCTGCTTCTTAGTAGCTTCCAGGATGCAGACTGTGGTGATGCCCATCGGCCCTGCTCCCCCTGGCCATTATCCCACACACACTCTCTGTCCCAGCTGCACTAACTCAGTACCATTTTTTGACTGTGCCTGCCAAAAGCTTTATTAGAAGGACCTCCATGGACTATTCTAGAAACACCTGCTGCCTGGGTTGACCTTACCTGGGGGACATGTTATCTTGGTGGTCTTCTGTCTTAAGTCTGCTCATGCTGGTATCACAGAACACCACAGGCTGGATAATTTATAACGAACAGAAATTTATTTCTCACAGCTCTGAAGACTAGGAAGTCCAAAAATCAAGGCACTGATACAATTTGGTTGACTGTAGAGGGCTTCATCCTTCAGAGGAGAGGAACAGTGTCTTCACAGGGCAGAAGGTGGGAAGGCAAGATGTCAGAATGCTGCATGAATCTTCTTATAACAAGGGCCTCAGCCCCATGCATGGGGTAGGAGCCCTCGTGACTTCTTAGTACTGTCACATTGGCAACCCCTGAATTTTGGAGGGAAAAAAACTCAAACCACAGCACTCACTTTCCCAAGTCTTTGCAAGATGCCTTGTCTTGTGCTTCCCAGAGTGCCCCCCGTGTGCCTTCCTCCCACGCATTGCAACCTGACTGTGTCACATCAGCTTGTGGCCTGGGCCCATTTCATGTGATGGGCTCCACACAAGTTGAACCATGACTGAGGGGGCAACTCTCATCGCCTCTGTACCTGCCACAGCATGTGGTAAACAGAAATGTTTAGTAAATGTTTGGTGAATGAACAGCGATCTGGTATCACAATTACCAAGTGGTGACAGACCTCAGAGATGTGAGTGTCAAGGCATTCTGTTAGGGCTCGTGACAGCAAAGGCAGGCAGCTGCTGCTAGTGCTTCCTGCTGAGGGCACACTCAACCTTGGGACTTTGTTACTGTCCTCTATGGCTCAGGTCTTTTTACGTCTCCTTGCTCAGCCTCCTTTCTGCATTCTGTGCTGCATGCTCCAGGAAAAGCTGTCTGTATATTCTCTTGCAGTGCTGGAGCTGGGCAGGGAGCAGATGGGCAGTTGTCTGGACAAAGGACTCTCCCTGGGGTTGAGGTCTCCCCTGCATCCCAACTGCCCCTTAAAAATGTCAGGAATAGGTGTTTACAGATCACAACCAACCTGAGCAGTGTGGAGAGCTAACCATCAATCTGCTCTGCTGCCATTACAAAGAAGTCACGTGACCCCTTCGTGGAGGAATTTTTAATGTTCATTTGAGTCCCTGAAGGTAAAACATGCAGCATTCTTCAAAGAGAATGCAGTATGAGTAAATGGTGTGTCTTGGAGGCAAATGGTCTCCCCGAGGCTACATCTGTCTGAGAAGACCGGGAAGGTAGTTACAAAATATGACAAACTCACATTTTCACTTTACTTCCACCTTTCAGGAGTGTGTTCTCCACAGAGAGCAAGATCAAGCTGCAGTTCAACCAACGGTGGTTTCAATCTGTGCTGATTGTAATTTTTATCCATCATAGGTTTGAAGACATACCTGATATCGGGTCAGAGAGCCAAGGAGTCTCACTGCAGCTGTGCAGAGGCCTTGCTTTCTGGCTTTGAGGTCATTGACGGCTCACGGTTGTCCTCAGGCCCTAGGGGACAGGGGACAGCATCATCAGGGAGTGTCAGTGACTTGGCGCAGACTGTCAAAACCTTTGATAACGTTAAGGTTAGTTTTTTTTTTTTTCTTTCTTCTAAAACTTTATATTAATTCTGCAATAGAACATGTAAAGTAATAGGCAGCCTGTGGCAAACAACTTGGAATGCCTTTCAATTTGGCTTTTACATTTTTAAAATTAATATAAAGTTAGCAGCATTTTGCATTTTTAATATCCTTGTTTTTTGACATGACACACCTCCATTTCCTTTCTGCCTCACATAAAGTTGTTTCTCACTTGAGTTTAGTTATTTTCTTGTTCTGCGGCCTGTGGTATCTTTTGGGATTTCTAAAAGCTAATGATAAACGACAGTAAAGGTAATTTTCTTTGCATCTTGCTTGCAGAGCTGGTTTCTATTTTATTTTAGAAACCACTTTCTCAAATACTCCTGTGTCTCTTGAAATCAAGTTTTGTGATTATCTTGAATTTTGTTGCTGTGGGTGAATCTTACCATGTAGCTCACTGGAACAAGTCACATTGTCAAGAGTGTTAGGTGTTTCATTATTGGAACAGACATCATCTGGTCTAGAAGTGCCTGTTTCTAGATCGACATTATGTCATGATAAATAACCCAGGAATTAACATGCTCAACTTTGGGCATTTGAAATCATTCTTGTTTCTTGTAACTGCTATTCCTCAGTTTTCACATTGACTTGAGTTAGTTTCCCCACTGTTACCTTCTGCTTATTTTTACAGTTCAAATATTTGCTGTTTCCATTTTTAAAAAGAAAACAAGATCATTATAATGGTTCTAATTCACTATTCTGTGCTCCCAGATAACAAATGTTATGTTAGGATGATGGGCTATTGTAACAGCTTTCATCCAGCACATTCTACTTACCCACATTTGTTAGCAGACTTGAAAGCTAGCTGATGGTCTTTAAGCTTAACAGTCTTCATAATGAGGCAGCCAGCTGGGGTATTCAGGTTATTTTACCATGTTGGGCTCCATCATGCCTGTCATGCAGTTACTGGTAACTACTGCGTTCAGGCTTATTGAGAAAGCTCGTTGATTATTTTCCCGGTGCGCTTTGCTAATTTAATGCAGCTTCTCAGCCTTGGCACTCTTACCATGACTTGATAGTGCTGTGTAGTTAGGCTCGTTGTGCAGTCAGGATCATCTCTGGCCTCTGCCAACTGGATGCCAGTAATCCCACCCTTCCCCAGTGCCACAACCAAAAACATCTCCTGACATTTCCCTGTGTTCCCTGGGGCAGGGGGAGGGCAGAGCCACAGTGAGTGGGCCCCTGGGACGGTAGTGTTCGACTCTCTCATGCCACTTCTGCACGCTTAGGACAGGTGATTCATCTGAAATCTCCTGAATGCCTGTCCTCCTTAGAGACAGCTTCCGCACTAGCCTGGCGTTTTGAAGCATCAGATGGAGGGGCTCTCAGCTAATGTTACTGAGCATGGGAAGGGAGGGATAAACGAATGTGGCTTTCCAAATATGGTTTGATTGCGTGGGAGAAATGGCTTCCTCCAGGCTTCACACAGAGCTGTATTTAAGTAGAGAAACAGAGCTCAAAGCCCAAAATAAATGATTTGTTGTAGTCGCCTGACATTTTGAATTGTGCGTGTTGTGTTTCCACCCATCAGGGGTTGCAGTGGCTGAGGTCACCATATCACACACTTGCAGTTTTTGTAGCAGAGTCTATGCCAAATTGCTTTCAGGTTTTCATTCATCCTGAAAGAGCATTTCGTTCTAGTCATAGATAGCTGTTTCGTTCTGGGTGGGCAAATGGTTTAGCATACTCTATGTCATGTATATTTTCCAAATAATTGGAAAGTTTCCTGAAAAATCTAGTGATCTGTGGACTGCTGCCAAAGGCATTTGAGCAACAACAACAATAACAACAACAACAAAATCTTTGTGTCCCTTTAAGGAGGCAAAGATGAATCAGGTAGAGAAGTATAGTTTCTGAGATGTTTGAATGGTTTGGATAGGCTGTCTCAGAACACTGGAGTTATGTGGATTCCATAGTTGGGGCGGAAGATGCAAGGAGCTAAAAGACCCATGTAGCCGCCATAGAGGGCTCTTCTTACCATGCTGCCTCCCAGGCTCACAGGAGAGTAGGTGTCTAAGCACCTCATAATCACAAGCACTGGATTACTATGAACAAATCATATTCGCTATGATCCTAAGCTGGAAAGATGGAAAACTAAGTCTGCTTTAAAGATTATATAAATTATGATCTGACCTATAAGACCTTCCCTCAAGTAAGAGGTTTTGGACAGTAGAAATGTAAAATACCAGTGACTCACTCCTGTGTCCTTTGGGTGGATTTATACAAATTTGTCTGTGCCTTGCACAGGTGGCATTGGTTTGTTGCCTTAGTGGTTACCATCTGCACCGCGATGAGCTTTTCCAATGTGCTGACTCTAGCCCTTCCTAATCCCTTACCAGGGTTCTTGGCTCTTCTTGTCAGCAGGCCGCTTTTCCTTTGCTGTTGCCACCTCATTCAAGAGTGAACTCCCTATGGATTTCTGACTCCATCCTCACTCTCTTGCCCTCACCTGCCTTGCTGAGTCGGAAACACACTTTCAAAGTCTGTTTCCTTGAGCTGTAGTTTCTCAGGAAGGATCCTGGGGAGGTAGGATGGTGTTACATACACAAAGAGGCTGTGCGCTCCAGTTGATTTGAGAAATTCTGGATTAAACAGCACAGAAGGGCTTTCTCTACTGCAGGGCTTCTCAGAGACATTAGTGTGCCCGTAGGCATTGCTGCCTCCCATGAGGCGGGGATGCGTGGCATTCTTAGGCCTCTTTGCACGTGTCTTTTCTCAAGTTGTACCTTGCGGGGCACATGCTGTGGGTGACACTGTTTGGGGGGTGCTTGTATAGTGGGAGCATCATTCCCAGGACCAAAACTTAGAGGAGTGTGGTCAGTAAGCAGTCACTGAGGGGGTGCATGCCCCTCCTCCTCCTGGAATCCTCTCCTGGCCTTTGCCACTACAGCATCTCTAATTAATTTCTCTGCAACTTCCTGTGCCTCCCTAGCTGGTGGTGCTGTTTCTTCATCTCCACCTTCTTACTTCTTATAGTCTGTACCCTTGGCTCTATCAACTGCAATCTTAAACCTTCCTCTCCTGTGCTCTTTCTGTGTGCTCTGAGTACAGGGACTGTAAGTTAAATTACTTAGACATTTCCCAAGTGTCCAGCACAGTGCCCGGAATGCAGTCAATAATTACAACTTCTTTTGACCTAAGTTCTAATTCCATAATGATACACAGAGAGAAGTAGATAAAGAGGACCAAACTTAGAAACCTTGGCAGAACTATTTAGAACCAAGGTAACATCCAGGAAGAATCTATTTTCCACTGTATCCTATATGTCTTTAAATTCTCTACCTCTTGGCTGGCAAATTCTTATCTACTCTCTCATAAAACACTCGAGTACTATAACCACCTACCAGGAAATGATAGCAATGTCATGGGCCAAGGGCTTTGGTCCTGAGGTTATAGGTCAAAGGAACCCTTCCCACACCCCAGTATTGGCTTTTTGAAGTGATAAGAAGTGAGAGTTCCTTGTGAGGAGGGCGCTGCCCCACACAGTGGGGTGGAGAGAGATGCCAAAACCGTGGCAACTCAGCTTTGCAGCTGAGTGTATATTGATGCTTCCAAGGTCCACGTTTGGAACCTTGAGGACAGTTGAGAGGGACAAACAGAACGAGACAAGGACTCTGCCCGTCAGACTTGAGGGGCAGCAGAGGTATCATGGAAAGAGCCATGACTACAAACTGCTGGTCCTTCTCAAAGCCTTGCCTTTGGGTCTGTGAAGAAATCACAGGATTTCTTTAACCCAGTGTTTCTCATAGGCAAGATGGTACTGAGGAGGAAACCTCTCAGAGCTGTCTGAGATGAGGTGAAGCCATGCCCACGAATGACAGATTTGGAGTCGAAGCCGGGTCAGTACTGGGCATACATCTGCTCCCTCCAGGCAGAACAATGGATGCTGACAATAGCAGGAGAAGAAGAGGCTGGGAGGAGGCAGAGATGATGTCAGATTTGGTCACAGGAAGCTGTGGACTCTCTTGGGAAGGGCTTACCCTTTCCATTCTGGTTTGAAGGAGATTCTTAAAATTATTGCAGTCAATTGTTGATGTGGGGATAGATGCTATCTGATATAACCAAGTCAAAAATAGGATATAGAAACATGGGCATACTGGCCTGCTGAGTGTGACAGCTCTGGAGCAGGTGTTGTTACCAACACTGGGTGATGGTTGGATCAAGACTGCAAGTTTGTCAATGAAAATAGCTTTTCCAGTGTCTTTGTGAAGAACAAAGAAAATGAAAACCAAATTAGTCCTAACCCATGAACTCGTTGAGCTTTAAAACATCTTAGTTTATCTCTGAAAGGCCTCACCAAGAATGTACCTGCTTGGAGATCTCTGTAAGTTGCTTAATCTGTTATTCAGAACCTGGGCATTTCTACAGGGTTTCAGCCAGTTATGAAGCTAACGGTATGGATTTGCCCCATAGGGATGATTCAGAGAGGGCGTGTCCTGTGTTCAGAATGCTCATTCTTTCCCTTTGAGGCCCAGAAACATTCTTTCGTGACAGTCTCTGTGATGTTTTAAAATCACACTAAATAAATATCACTTCTTTTGCCTCTTTATACCTGGATGTTAAGTCATTATGAATAGACTCAGGTGGCCCAGTTTGAGGGAGTAAAGGGCCTTTAGTCCATTATAGAAACTGAAAATATAAGCCTATGTTTTACACACACACACGAAGTTTAGAAATTACATTTGTTTTAGGTGGGCGTGTGAACTGATAATGGCCATGGTTGCACATCCTGTGGCTGCACCAAAACTGTCGACATAAGAGTTTTAAGCGCAATGGTCGTGAAGGGCTGATGGTCCTTGGGCACCACACAGTGTGGCCTTGAGATAGTCTGTCTGAGTTTTACAGGTGTGTGTTTGTTATTTTGCCTTCAGCATCCATAGCAGTCTGCTTCCTGTTCTTACAGCTTCTGGGATGTGTTTCTTTTTCTGTGATTAATTGCTGCTTCTGTTTTCCTTTAATGTTGTCTGAGCAGAAATCATCTATTTTGAAGTGTTCCTACCTGTACCTAATGCATTTGCTTAAATAACAAAGCCCTGGCCACCAGTGGCATAGGAGTTAGCTCCACGACTTCTGCCTTACATGGCAGTGTTGTGTGCGTGGCGTCAGGGTTGTAGGCACTGCTGCCTGGACTGACACTCCACCACTTTCCAACTGTGTGACTCCACGCAATTCCTTGTTTTCTCTGTCCTCTATGTAAAATGGGACTAATCATAGTGACTGCATCATAAACTGATACACATGAAGAACTTATCAGTGACTCATGTTTGTTGTTGTCATTCTTCCCCCTGCCTGCCACATTCAACAAGAGTTTCTTGTTAAGAGTATGCATCTTCTAGAATCCGAATACCCTGCTGGCTAGGCATGTTCAGCAGACTAACCAGGCAAAGCAGGACTTCTCTGATGTTTTCTTCTCCAGAGGGGCTTCCTTGCCCGACCTGTGACAGTTATGGAAAGGGATAACTGTTGGCTTCAGAATGACTTACCTTGCTGTGAGAAGCAGTCTTGAAGAAAAGACCTAATGTGAAGGTGCCCACATGTGTTAAGAGTAACTCCTGCAAAGCCCACATCCATGGAGGTGGGGGGAGGAGGCACAGATAGTCTGGGAAGCTGTACAGTGCATTCTTGGATCTTCTCCAAGGAATCTCAGATTACCTAGGCAACGGCCAGCAAACTCCTTGGCCTGAGGAATATGCTGTTGGAATGACCTTAGAAGCTTCCCTGGAGTCACTCAGAAGAACCAGGAGTACAGTCATTGTGGCTGGGTCATTTTAGGGGATGGTAGTCCAGGAGATCAAAGTGCCAGGATTATTCCTGGGCCCTCTTTGTGCCAGGAGAGG
This sequence comes from Castor canadensis, assembly GCF_047511655.1. Taxonomy (NCBI): domain Eukaryota; kingdom Metazoa; phylum Chordata; class Mammalia; order Rodentia; family Castoridae; genus Castor; species Castor canadensis. Next base: position 3,439,389 of record NC_133402.1, on the reverse strand, counting down.
CAGCCAAAGGGAAACCCTGTGGTGGTCAGGGGCTGGAGCCCTGGAGTCTAACCCCTCTGTCCATGAGCTCTTGCATCTTCAGAAGGCTCATTTCTGCCTCAGTGTGGTTATACAGATCCACTGACATCATATACGTGAAGCTGCAGACCTACCTGTTGCTGTGTCCTCAGCACATAGAGGTTCCTGAATCATAGCAGTTATCATTACAACAGTGATTTTATCTAACATGCCTGCCAGCATTGCTGCTCTGTGAGCCATGCTTCCTCACATGGTGAGGTGTGTCTCCACCTGGTTCCTGGGTGTCTCCACAGGGGTGGAGGTACCTGTAGCTGTGGGAGAGATGGATGTTTAATGGATTGGGAGAGTTTCACAGGGGTAACAGTACTTGTAAGGGATATCAGTAAAGTTGTAAGGGATGTTTTAATCCAGACTAAAATTAAGAAATGGGAAAGAGTGAAAGGAAAATGGCTGCGGTGGTGTAGAGAGGGAAGCAAACCCACCCGCTGTTTTATGAAGGGACTCTTCTGGTTCAGAAGGGGGTCTTTCTCTGTAGACCAGAAGGGAGTGTTGAGATGGGAGATGTCTGCGCTGAGTAGCGTGGTTTTCTCTAAGGTGGTTGTCTTGTTTTAAATTGTGATCAACGCTCCCTCAAAGGAGAGGAGCTAAGGAAGAAAGAGAGTAGCAAAGAGCAGCATTTTCAAAGTGCGATGAAGTAACCTCCTGCAGTGTTCAGATTCCTGCCTGGGGCCCTGCCGGGGGCCTGGGATTCTGTGCCCACTCGCCCGACCTTTGCCCATGAGAGAGGTCACCAACCAACCAGTTCTCCCACAGAGCAAGGCTGTGTCCTCCTAATGCTTCTCCGTTCCGTATTCCATGAAGTCAGCACTGTGTGAGTGGACCTGGTGCACAAAATGAAGCTGCTGAAGCCAAGTGTGGTGGTGCACAACCATAATCCTAGCATTCAGAGGCTAGAGGCAGAAGAGGATCACCAGCTTGGGGCCAGCCTGGGCTATGTGAGTTCCAGGCCAGCTACTATATAGCCAAATCCTGTTTCACAAAAAATAAAAAATAAAAACTGCATGGAAAGACCTCTGACACACTTTACATGTATTTTCTCATTTTGCCCTTATGATAATTCCTCAAGGTAGTCATAACCCCATTTTGCAAAGAAAGAAACTGAGGCTCAGTTTCACCTAAAAGTTTCACCTTTTAGGTGGTAGAACCAAGATTCAGTCCATGACAAGGTGATTCCAAAGCCAGGACTTTTGGGGTATGCTACTTGTCTAGTCTCAGTGTTAAAAGGGGTCAGAGAAATTGCTTTTTACTCTTTTGTTCTCATTTTGAAATTGGTGAAAGTCCTTAGAACTTACATTTTGTTTTATATTGGACACCCTATGGGTCAAACTCAGGGCTTCCTGCTTGTTGGGCAGGAACTGTACCACTACACCACCTGCCCTTTTCACTGTTATTTTTGAGATAAGATCTCACTTTATGCCCAGCCAGCACGGACCAAGATCCTCCTATTTTTGCTTCCTGAGTAGCTGCAATGACAGGTGTGAACCACCATGCCCAGCTTTTATTGGAATCTCTTTTTTTACAGTGGTCTCACAAACTTTTTGCCCGGGCTGGCCTGGAACCTCTATCCTCCTAGTCTTCACCTCTGGGATAGCTAGGATTATACACATAAGCCACAGCTCCTGCCAAACCTACAGTTTTAACTTAGATTAGTGTCTCAATCTATAATGTCTGTCAGTCTGTCCCTACACACCAAGCTGTGTCTCTCCCTTACCTGATCTACCAGTTGGTCCCTAAAATGATCGTTGTGTCCCCAGGAGGAGCAAGTTAGCCACCTCCACCAGCACCAAGGCCAGTTGCTCTCTCCCCCAACCTTCTGGGGTCCTGCTGAGTATGTCTGTTGGACACACTTGCTTCACTTTTCCATTGGGGGCTTTGAGGGTCACTCTGTGTGCTTGGTATTGGAGAGAGTGTGGGGGGGGTGTATGTGGGTGTGTTTCATTTGAGAAGATCAGTGACTCCATTGGCAAAATGTTTTGAAGTTTAACTTAGCCAATACCATGAGATTCTTTAAAATAATTTTATTGTAGTATATTATCAGTTAAAGAGCTATTAGCAAATTTTACCTAGGAGCTAAAATTTGCTCAGATATGTTAGTTACTGATTTTGTGAGCTACTTTAACACATCTGTTTCCATCTTTCAGGTGAATACAAATGTTCAAACCACATGACATCAGATACCTAAACTACGCAGCTCTTTTTAGAAAAAAGTTATTAGCATATATTAATTGTAAAAAGCTGTTCATGACAATAGTCCCATACATACGTATGGTCCCCTTTCCACCCTCTTTTTCCTCCTCCCCCTTCTCCTTCCTCTGGTTCCCCCCAAAAGTTTCCCTTTTATATTATTATTATTATTATTCAGCCTTTATTGGTTGAGATGGGGGTCTCGTGGGCTTTTTGCCTGGTCTGGCCTTGAACCACGATCCTCCCAATCTCTGCCTCCTGAGTAGCTAGGATTACAGCAATGAGCCACTGTTTCTGGCTAGTTTAATAGTTCTTACTGCAAGGAAATTGTCTCTCCGGCTGCAGTTTGTCTTCTTCACTGGAAACATTCCTTGCCATCCCAGTGACAGCTCCTAGGCTGCTTCATCACCTTAATAATACGTCTGATAAGGACGTACAAGTGCCAAGAACTGTGCTCGGCTGTGTACATACTTATTTCAGTTACTCCTTAGAACCTATCTCTAAGAAAAGCGTTTGCCCTCTTATCTTACACATGAGGGGACTGAGATAAAGTGATTGGAGTGGGGTCTCCATGCTAGTAAGTAATTTAGTGACAACTTAAACTCTGGTTTATGAGAAATGGCAGTCTTGCTCTCTCTGCTGCACCTGTCAGATTGAGTTTTACCTTTGCTTCAGCCTGACTTAAGAGGATAGCTCTCTGTCACAGAGGGCTCAAGAACCTCAGCTTTGTTAGTGTTCTAGAATAAGTTGGTGGCTAGTTTCTTTACTTAGTAACTGCTTTGTTGAGATATGACTCATATACAATAAAATTGACTATTTATTTATTTTGGTGGAACTAGGGTTTGAACTCAGGGCTTCATGCTTGCAGAGCAGGTGCTCTACTGCTTGAGCCACACCTCCAGCCTCCCCTAAAATTGACTGTTTTAAAGTGTGCAATCCAGTGTTTTTTAGAATATCCACAAGGAAATGAAACTGTTACCCCAGTTATTTCAGAGCATTTCCATCACCCCTGAAAAATGTCTATCTTAGTGTATTTGGCTACTGTAACAAAATTCCATCAACTAGGTGACTTGTAATCAACAGCAATTTATTCCTTACCATTCTGGAAACTGGAAGTCCAAGAGCAGGATGCCAACAGATTTGATGTCCTGTGAGGGACCACTTTGTGGTTCATAGGTGACCCCTTCTCACAGGATAGAAGTGACGGAGTTCTGGGGGTCTCTTTTATAAAGGCAGTAATCCTAGTCACCTCCCAGAGGCCCCACCTCCTACTACCATCACCTTGGGAATTAGGATTTTGCATGAATTCACTCTCCATCCCCTATTCCCCTCACCCCTGGCAACTACTAATTTGCTTTCTATCTCTATGGAGCCACCTTCTCTGGACATGTCATGTAGATGGCATCACACCATATGTGGCCTTTTGTGTCTCACTTTTTTCATTAAGGACAGAGTTTTCAAGTTTCTCTGTGTTGTTGCATGCCCTCACTTCATTGTTTTTGAGATGAATGCGACCCCTTTCTACAGCTAACCCACAGTTTATTGACATCGGAGTTTCCGCTCTGGCTGTTGTGGACAATGCTGCTCTGCCTGTTTCCATCTTCACTTTGCCAGTTCACTGTTAGCTCCTCCCTGAGTGGCCCAGTAAGCCTTCCATTTTGGTCATGACATTCCTGTGTGACAGAAAATGACAACAACACTGACGGACTTGTTTGAATTGCATGTCATGGTGATGTTTCCTGGCGTGTTCCTACGGACTGTGTTTTTCTTATAGACTTGCTCTTCATGTGGAATCACATTTGCTCCCAAATCTGAAGCTGGTGCAGAAGGAGGAGCTGTGCAAAATGGCTGTCAAGACGAGCCCAAGGCCAGCACCAAGGTAACAAGCTCATGGCTGTTGTTCCTGTCAGTTCCTCTCCTGGCGCATCCACCTAAGGTGACATTCCTGTCTCGTCAACTTCTTAGTTCTGAGCATAACTCCTCTTAGGTAATAGCATTCCATACCTTCTAGTCTTTGGGTTTTGAGGACAGGATGGCAGGGCTGAGTAGCGTATGTGCTGTATAGCATATGTAAGGCCCTGGTTCAGTCCCCACTACCCACTACAAGAGAGAGAGGAAGGGTGGGACTAGGGGAGGGACTGGAGGGGGAGGGAGGGAGGAAGAGAAAAAAAGGGGAAGGGTGGGGGAAGGAGGGAGAACAGTATAGAGAGTCAACCCTAACCCAAGTGAAGTAAAATGATTGAACGAATGATTATGGGCTGAACAGCCTCCTTCAGGACCAATAAGTTTTAAGACACATGAGTTAGAGTGGTGAGAGGATTTGTGGACTGGAAGCCTGATTCAACATAAGGTAGAATTCAGATGTGCAAAGAGAAGAAGGGCCTCTTTCAAGTGAGAATCACACTCCTCAGAGAGGCTGGAGGCAGGGCAGCAACAGGGAGGCTGCTGGAAAACAGAGCTTAGAGACCTAGGCAGGACCAGAGTGGAAAGCAGAGTAGAGCCTGAACCTGAGCACTACAGTAAGACTTCGAGGCACGATCTCTGTCATTCTCCAATCCCCAGCATCTGCCAAAGGACTTGTGTGTGCAGGTCAGCCCATTTACTTGAAGCCACAGAGGCCCCCAAAACACAAGCTGCTATTAATCCACCTGCTTCTGAGTGCTGCACTGGCAGCCTGGGTTTCCTTTCCCTGGACCCCTCCTTGCCCCAGACCTTCCTGCAGCTCCCTAGAGCCCTAGTTCTGTGTAATCAAGCTCCTGACCCTCAGCCCTCCCACAACATCACTGTTCTGACTCCTGACAAGCTGGAGATGCCCTTCCAAAGCAGATTCACAGGGGAAGCAGGCTAGTAGAGAGGTAGGTGGAGGCAGATTTGCAGGCAAGGTCCCTCAGACAGGTCAGGGCATCCAGCACTTAAGGCAAGGGCTTCAGAATGGCATGGGGTCAGGTGGGACTCAGCAGTGCTCTAGTCCCCTACTTCACTTCTCGTGCTTGCTTCCTCTTTGTCTTGAGGCAGGCTTCTGGAGGGCCCAACTCCAAAACCCAGAATGGACTTCTGAGCCCTCCTCAGGAGGAAAAGCTCACCAATAGCCAAACCTCCCTGTGTGAGATCCTGCAGGAAAAAGGTCGGTGGGCAGGTGTGAGCTTAGACCAGTCTGCCCTCCTTCCACTGAGGTTCAAGAACATCCGTGAGAAAACCGACGCCCATTTCGTGGACGTTATCAAAGAAGACAGGTAAGACGGGGCCATCGCAGAGTGGTGAAGGGTCGCAGAAGTAGCTCTCGCTTTCTGAGTTGCCTTATCCTTGCATTTGTCCTCCATTGTCATTATACAAACTTATTTATTTTTATTCTGAAGTAATTTGAAACTTAAAAATGTGCAAAAATACTATGTATAATTCCTTTGTATTCTGCCTAGTCTACCAATTTTTAACATTAAGTCTGTTTTATCCCTCTTTCCTCCATTCTCCTTTCTGTATGAAATTTATTTTGTTTCTTCCTGAATCATTTGGCAGTATGGTGGCTATATCGTCTTTACCCTTTCACACTGCATTTCCTAAAAACAGGGATGTTGTTTTACATAACTCATTGCCAAACTCAGGGAATTTAACATTGATGTGATGTCCAGTCTAACTCACTGTCGGTATTCCAGTTCTGTCAGATGATCCGACACTCCCTCCAGCCCAGAATCGTCTGGGAGCACATGTTGCTTCCTTTAGTTGTCAGGCCTCTTTTGTCTGTGTGTGTGTTGTTGGTGACTGAACTCAGGGCCTCACACTTGCGAGGCACTCTACCACTTGAGCCTCTCCGCCAGCCCCTCTTTAGTCTTTTTCATCTGAGACAGTTCCTCAGCCCTGCTTTGTCTTTCATGATGTTGCTATTTTTAGAAATTACAGGCCAGTTCTCTTACAAAATATTCTGAGGCTGGATTTGTGTGACATTTCCTTATGATTAGATTCAGGTTCTGTGGCTTTGGCCCTCAGGGTGTTGCATCCAGAGGCACATGGTGTACATTTGTCCTCATTAGTGATGATAATCTTGATTAACCAATCGAGGTGTCACCAGTTCCTCTATGGTGATTATTTTCTCCTTATGCCTAATAAGCCATCTGTGGGAAGATACTTTAATATCTTGTACTTATCCCACTCCTTATCAGACTTCCTTACTTTAATATCCATTGATAAGTCTTGCCTAAAACAGTCTTTACTGTGATGGTTCAAATCAGTGAGTTCCAGTTCCAGCACTGCCAGCACACTTGTCATTTGGTGCTCAGCCTCCACTGGAAGGAAGAACCCTCTTCATTTGCTACTTTATCATCCATCTGTTATTAACTTGAACTCATGCACTCCTCTTTTATTTCCTGGACTATAATCCATCCTTGTGCTTTTTATATTTGGATGCTCAAGTCTAGCCAGCAAGATATGCCCTCATGCTGGCTCCTGGGGTCCTTTGACATGGCCCCTCATTTGTTTGGGGAGTTCCCTTATTTTTTCAGCACAACAGAGTATTTCAGGATTACTTTATATGTTCCCTGCCCCTGCTCAGGGATTAGCCTTTTCTCCAAGGAGCCTCCTTTTAATGAGAAATGGTTTTAGATGTATTAGCTATTAATGGCTACCGTTGTTGTAGTCCAAGAGCATGCTCTGTGCGATTTCACGTCCTTTCACATTAATTGTGGGACTCTTTTTTTATGGCCTCATGTATGGTCTATTTTGGTGAACAAATCATTTGCACTTGAAAAGAGTGTATATGCCATGTGTAGTGATACAGCCTGTAATCTGTAATCCCAGCACTGGGGAGATTAGGGCAGGAAGATCACAAGTACAAAGCCATCCTGGGGTACGTAGTGTGTTCAAGGCCAGCCAGATCCTGTCTCAGAAATTCAAGGGCTGGGGATGTAGCTCAGTGGTAGAATGTTTGCCTACCATGCATAAGGCCCTGGATTCATTTCCCAGCACTGCTGGGAGAGAGAGAGAGAGAGAGAGAGAGAGAGAGAGAGAGAGAGAGAGAGAGAGAGAGATTGATTCTGTATTTGTAGAATGCTGTGATCAGTTAAGTCCAGGTCGTTAGTAGTATTGTTCAGATTATCTGTATCTTCACTTATTTCCTGTATATTATTCTATCAGTTATTGAGAGAAAAGCATTACAATCTCCAACTGTGATCTGGGGATTCAGTTCAGTTGTAGCTACACCCTCAGACCACAGTTTAGCGGTTGCTCTAGGAGTTTCAGATATACATCCTTAAATTTGTTATAGACTTCTAGAGTTAATATTGTATCACTTCATTTTAAATGAATATGTCTTATAATATAGTTCCATCACTCCCTTCTTAGTCCTTATGCCATAGTTGTCATGTATTCCATTACATATGCTATAAACCCCAGCCTCTTAATTCCAACCTCTCATAATCTTGAATTGTTCCCCATTGATTGCTTTGCTGTTGAGTATGGTTAGGTTTCCAATCTCCGTGTGGCTTATGACTTTGGGTTGTGTTATGGATATTATGTATGGTGCCTAGAAAGTCTCATTTTGCAATACTCTTCTGAAAAGTAAATTTTTTCTTATTTCAACTGTTAACTTTCTGAATTCAAACTCCAAACTCTGCTCCCTGTTCTTTCAGCATTACCTGGGCTGCTTGGAGTGTGCCGTGCATGTGTGTATTTCAAGAGTCAGCCAGAGATTTAAGCAGTTTATATGCAGAATTTGGGGTTCTCCTTCTCTGGTTGTCTCCCTTCTAATATTTACAACTTCATTCTCCGTCTGTGGTCACCCAAACTGTACTTTCTAGTCTCTTGTTTCTTTTCTTTTTTGAGACAGGGTCTCACTATGTAGTCCAGGCTTGCCTGGAACTCATATCCCTCTGCCTCCACTTCCTAAGTGCTGGGATGACAGGCATGCCCAACTCCACTACTATGGCATTTCTGTCCAAGTTTTAGCCACCCTGCATACGGTGCTGACTAATACCTGTTTTCAGGCCAAAAACAACAACAAAGGTGAAAAATAGGAAAGGTACCTAGTGCTGTTCCCTTCTTCCAAGGGTGACTCCCCTCCATTCTCTGCCAGCCCTGGTCACTGTTCTGTGCCTCCTGGCAGTTGTTTGTATGTTTTTTTCCCAAAGTTTATAGTTGCTTTCTGTAAAAGGAGTGGTTCAAAATGAGCTGTACTATACACCTTCCCAGAAGTGTAACCTCCCAATATTAACTTAAAAGGAGCAGTACAGCTTGTAGCAGCATTGGTTCAGCCACTGAGCTGCTAGAATGTGGCTATTGCACGTCCTCCCCTGGCCGTTTTGTTGTTTTCCCCTCTGTCCTACTTCCTGAGTAGAAGGGAGGAGAGAGGGCCGACATCAGGGACATTTTCTCCCCTGTAAGTCTGAGATGGCCATAAGTTATTACAGGAAAGGAGTCCATTGTGCAGCAAGGAAAAGAGTGCAGCTATGGGGTCCTACTGTGTGTCAGGCACGTGCCAGACTCCTGTGCGTTCTATCTGACTTCACGCTAACGGCCACTGTACAAGGGAGAGAAACTGCATACCCACATTTGCTGTCTGAAGTCATGCCAATGTTCCTTTAAATTTATTATAACTTTCTGGCTTATGAAAAGGATATTGCTATTTGTTGGCAATTCTTGAAAAATGAGAGTCACGTAAGGCAGATTTGACTTCTCTGCTATTGAAATCATTGAGCTCTGTCATCTTTCAGGTCTGCCAGCAATCCACATGTGCACAGCAGCGCTACAGTTACACTGACTCTAAATACCATTTGCAGCAGCAACCTGTTAGCTTTACAGTGGCATTTGCTGTCGGTACCCTAGGTGGGAGGGCAGCTGCTTCTGAGTTGTTTTCATTTGAAGGATCCAAATCAACATAAGCGCTCTCAGTACGGGGATCTGCTGGTTCTTCAGAAAACGTCATTTCACAGGGCAAAAGAGCTGCCTTCGCAGTCCTCGAATCCTAGATATGAGGAATATGTTTTCAAAAGCGGGGCCTAATGATGTGTGTTCTGGGCATTCTTTAATGGGGTGAAACATAACATGCAATTATGTCTAGAAACACAAGGACATATGTTTCTGCAAGGAGCAGTCAAGCAGTGCCTATCACATGGTGACTTTCAGAGGCAGTTTTTGTGATGTGCTCATTGAATGGTGTTTTGGTAGCTAAATGTGATTTTCTGATACGTCAATTGTGCTATAAGTATTGATGGATTACATTTGTTGTGTCTTCCAGCCTGATGAAAGATTACTTTTTCAAGCCTCCCATCAATCAGTTCAGTCTGAATTTCCTGGATCAGGAGTTGGAGCGATCATACAGGACCAGCTACCAGGAAGAGGTGAGTTCTCTCTGCAACAACAGAAATCTGTCGTCTCACAGATCATTCACTTTGTTTTGTACTTTAGCAAGTGACAGGAAAATGAAAACTAATGTGGATTTCCCACAATCAGTGAGCCTGAAGTTGCAACTGTGTATAAATTTATCTTTGCCAAGGACACATTCTGTGGTCCTTTATCCTAAAGCCAAGCCTAGTTATCTCCAGGCCTTTCCTCCGTAGCTGGTGTTTCTGGGCCCCTGTAGCTGTCTCCAGTTCTTGAGCCTCACTTCTCTCCCCTGTGGCTTTCATCCCCCTGAAATGTGTCCACATTCCACAACACTCAGCCTTGTGTTCCCTCTACCCCACCACTGCCTTAATTCGTGTTGTCCTGGACCTTTCAGTCATAACATACATGGTTTCCTCTAAGAAACTCTCTCTGGTCCCAGCTGAATTTTGCTTCTCCTATGTCATTTTTCTTCTTCCCATCTACCCCACTTTGGAGTCCGGTGTACAAAAGTATATACCCGCCCCAGCCCAGGATCAAAAAAGTTTTCGGTCAAAGTCCACTTGTGTGTTCTGCAGAACTCTAGGTCTGTTATGTCCAGGCACTGGCTCAGGTGCTAGAGAGACCGTGGTGAATCAGAGAAAGCCAATTTGTGCCTCACGGGTTGGAGGTCCTACCTTCTATTAACCCCCAAGGGACAGTGAATACCGTTAACCTCAGTTAATCAGTCCTCCCATGGCCTCCCAGGGCGGCTGGCTGGTGGCCTGTGAAATCATGCTCACAAAAGCCTTTGCAGATGCTTATGAGTGTCCTATATTTTCCAAGAGAAAGCCAAGGATAAGAAAGGATAAGTAGGTGACCCACAATTCCATAGAGAGGGCTGGACCTGTCTGACTTCAAGGCTAGGCATCTCAGCCACTCCTCATGCTGTGCTGTAGAGCCTCCCATACAGAAGGCATGTGTGGTGCCTTCTTCTAGGTGCTGGGATAAAGAGATGAAAGGTGCACTCTGACAGCAGAGCTGAAGGTCCAGTAATTGCCCTGCAACCAGATAGTGAGGTAGCAGCCCCACATAGAGGGCTTAGAGGAAGGTAACCACCAAGCCCACTTCAGTGGGAAGACCAGGAACTAACCAAATGAGGGAAGGAGGGAGCATTCCAGAGAGGAGGCAGCCCAGTAAACCTTAGAGACACAGAACAGTCAGGTCCAGCAAGTTGCAGATGCTTCTGAGGGGTGATGGGGTGGGCGTGGTAAAAGGCCAAAGGCCAGAAAGGAGCAGGAAATGTCTCCATCAGACTGTGTTTTATACAGAACATGGAACTGAGTTGTAGAAGGGGACAGAGAATGGACAAGATAGGTGGGAAGATGTTACTGAGTGCAGGACAGATCCAAAGCAGGGCCAGGGGGTGAGGGGAAGAGAGACAGGAGCAAGGAGCTTCCAAGCTAGCTGCACATTAGGCCCTCACTATTCTCAGTGCTCTGCATGGTGTTTCTTGTGTAAGCATTGCCACTCATAAGGTGCAGCACTGATTTTATCCCTGCTCTCAGCAAGGACACTGAGGCACAGGCAGACTGGGTAACAGGCACAAGACATCAGTAAGTAGTAGTAGGGCTGGGCTCTGAGCCCAGGCAGCCAGACTGCAGGGCCATGCTCTGATGACTTGGAGCCTAACTAAATGTGGGCAGTAAGATACTGCAGGCCAGCCACCCACATCCAGTTTGGATGGCACTGTCCCAGGTCAGGGCCTGACATGGACAGCAATGGAGTCACAGGGATGGAGTGGGCCCAGGGATCCTTTGTATCAGGTTTATGAATGAACCCAAAGGGAAAATGGGCAGAAGGGAGAGGCCAAGCCAAGGAGGTGAGTCCGGGATGCCTGACCCAAAGCAGCACAGCAAGAGAGACTATAAAGGAGATGGAAGGGGGCCTGAGTCCAGAGTCTAAGAAGGGGTTTGTTGGCACCAGAAACTCCTGTGTAAGAGGAGACCAGCCATACAAGGGTCTTCTCTAGTCATACATGTTAGACCTTTGACATCACCTCTTTCAACAGTAATCCCTGCAGCATTTCTCAGAATCCCTAAAGCAAGGCATGTGGGGCCTTTGCCCTCCGGGCCAGGAATTGGGAAAGTCAAGAAACCTTGGTGTTCAGTGTGAATGAACGTCCCCTCACTTGCTGCCCTGATGGGGCCTCACAGCAGGCCCTGTGCCTCCTGGCTGAGCCCTGGCTGCAATCCCACAGTGGTAGATGGAGCCCCAAAGAGATCAACGACGTATATGTGTCTATGCAGGGGAGTCAATGTGGGCAGCCTTACCAGATTCCCAGGCTTTCTGCCAGACCTTCAGAAGTTAGGACCAGGCACAAGGACAGTATCAGAGCCTCTGAGTTCCTTGGATGGGATTCAGAACCCAGTCCTGCCCCCAGGTTGCTTGGGCAGGTCCAGGACAACATCAGGGCTGATTAGTGACCTCAGCCCCATGTCTGAGCTCCCCCTTCTCTCATCTCATCCAGCTCATGGGGCCTGGCTGGGATAGGGGCACCAAAACCAGTTTGTCTGAAAGGAGCACACACCAGACCCAGGACAAGGTACAGACCTCTCCTTCCCACACACCTCCAGTCCCACCCTGCTCCAAGCTCTGCTTGGGTTGCCAGAGATTGCAAGGCTGAGTGGAAGGCAACCTCAGTGGTTTTCCCCTCTTTTTTCTCACCATGGATCCGGGTATGTGGCCCCCAGGAAGGGTCCAGGCACACACAGGAATCAGCTCATCATCTGCTCTGTGACCTTGGGGTTGCCACCTCTCCTTGGCCTGCACACCAACATCGGCAGAGTAGCATTTCCTCCTCCTTGGGTTGTTGTGAGCATTGACTGAGTTCGTTAGCTGAGATCATGGCTCTGAAGGGCCCACACAGAGCTGGAATTAGTCATCTCTCAGATATGTACATGTCTTAGCTATTTCCTCCCCCCTTGATTCCCTAACAGGCTGATGGAGTGGCTCAAGTGGCAGAGCACCTGCCTAGCAAGTGCAAGGCCCTGAGTTCAAACCCCAGAACCACCAAAACCGAAAGAAGTCCCTTAATTCCCTAACAGCACGTGCATGGCTTTTCATTGTACTTCACATGCCCTCCTGCATGTCCTGTTGCTGTCCCTTCCCACATTCAAGCTGCAAGCTCCCCCATGGGGGCTGGTTTACATCCACCCCTGCACCCAGCACACAGGCCAGGCAGGCTCAGATGAAGTCTCTCTTGCTGACAGCTGTGTGCTCTCATTCTGCCTATGGGAGCTCTTCTCTGCTGCTGCCAAGTGGTGAAGCCAGCATTCACATCCCCTAACCTTGGACCCAGCTGTTCCAGGGACAGTTGCAGCATTTGCTGCCACTCGCTTGCCTATACAGATATGAACTCATTGACTCTGCCAGGCAGTAACTCACCTTTCAGGCTCAAAATGTAATGTGTCTACATGAACATACTGTTTTGTAATTGATTTCTGTGTGACCCTGGACAAGTTTCTTAACCTCTCTGTGCCTTAGTTTTCTCATCATTACACAGGGCAATCAACAGCAAGGTGATGGCTCACCTACTGGCTGGTCTGCAGTAGGCAGGCCCTGGGAAGTCATTGCTAATTTTGCCACCTGTAGTGAAGTCAGTTCATCCCAAGTCCCTCCCGCTCCAAACAGGTCATAAAGAATTCTCCTGTGAAGACATTCGCCAGTGCCACCTTCAGCTCCCTCCTAGATGTATGTCTGTCCACAACGGTATTCCTGATTCTCTCCATCACTTGCTTCCTGAAGTATGGGGCCACTGCCATGCCTCCCCCGCCTGCCGCCCTGGCTGTCTTTGGCGCAAACCTACTGCTGGAGGTGCTGTCCCTTGTGGTGTCCATCAGGTGAGCACCGGCTGCAGCTGCAGGGGCCGCTCTGCAGCGCTTAGCCTTTAGCTCCCTCTTCTGGCTCCTGACTGTGGCACAACGGCCAAGAGTCCAAAGCCAGCTGTCCTTCTGAGCTAATATTTCTGGAGGCCAGGCTTCATTTCCTCCCCCAACCCTACTTCAAAGCACCATCCTTGCAGACACTGGCCCTGGCACAGTTGGGACCCACTTGCTAGGGAGGGTTAGTGCCCTCAGCAGCCTGGCTGCCACAGCTCATCCCCAGATTCCCTAAACCAGAGATTAAGAGACGTGGGAAGACAGGAATGAGAAAGGGAGGAAGAAGAGGGAGACGTGCTTAGGGAACAAATGCCTGGTAGGCGCCTCTTCTAAACATCAGAGGAAATCGCAGGTGTCAGTCTTCTGAGAACTTTATTAACTATGACACCAAAGGCAGAAGCAACAAGAAAAATAGATAAACCGGACTTTATCAAAATTTAAAACTTTCGTGCTCTGCAGAACACCATGGAGAAAGTGAGGGGACCCATAGAGTGGACCACATCTATGACAAGGGTCTAATACCTAGTGTGCAAAGAACTCCTGCAGCTCAGTAATTTTAAAGAGCCCATTTTAAAGAGACAAAGGACTAGTCTGAGGAAGCTCACAGTTCTCATCTTTGCTGACCAGGTGCGGATTCCTGGTGCATTCCTCTTAAAGGTACACTGATCATTCCTGCTTCGTGGGTACCACACCAGAGGGTCTTTGCACCACAACCACTTTACCCAGTCTTGTCACATCCAATAGGACAGTCTCTCACCTGGCAAAGTCCACAAGTAATTGCTCCCAGGATCTGGGGCTAAAACAGAAATGGGGAGAAGCCTTGACTGTGAGTTTCTGCTACTCTTACCCATTATCTCAGTGCAGAAAAAAAAAATAACAGTGTGGATCTGGCCCCGAGGCTTCCAAATAAGTTTCTCCTATTGGGAGTGGGCTGGCTGGGATACCTGCCTCGATTCCTCCATCCTGAAGGCCTCTGCGGCTCTGTGCCAGGCCTTTCTCCACTGCAGAGGCCACACCCTCTTCTCTGGTTGCAATTGTGCTATGGCATATCTCTGCTGTCTCCCAGTTCCCCACCAGGATCAAGCCACCACCCACAGCAAGCCACCCTGTCTGGCTACCTCTCCTCCCTGTCACAGCCCCCACCCCTCACCTGGGCACAGGGTCCCATTCCCAAAGAAAGTGCTTGCACTCAAGTTCTGCTTCTGCGGAACTCAAGCTAAGACATCCATTGGCCCCTAGTTAGTTTTTCTTTTATTTTTGTGGTGGTATGGGGGTCTGAACTCAGGGCTTCGTGCTTGCAAGGCAAGTACTCTGCTACTTGAGTCATGCTTCCAGCCCAAAACAAGGGGTGAGTTGACTTTATTTTTTGTTTTTTATTTTTTTGGTGGGACTAGGGTTTGAACTCCGGGCTTTGCACTTGCAGAACAGGCACTTGTGGCTTGAGCCACACCTCCAGTACAAAAAGGCTTCCCTGACAGGGGAGCGAACCCAGGCCATGGCGGTGAAGGCTTTGAATCCCAACTACTTTTTAAAATGAGCCTTATTGTGACAGTTCACATACAATATACTCACACATTCAAGTGCAGAATTCTGTGAATTCTAGCAAATTTACAGAGCTGTATAAACATACCATGATATATTTATAAGACATTTCCCCATCACCCCCAAAAGAATCTCCTTACCCACAGATAGTCGCTCCCCCATCCCCACCCTCCCGTCCCCTTCCCCTCCAGTTTCTGTCTAATTCAGGGCACGTAGGTCCTGGTCTCCTGACGCTGCCATTGTCTCCATACCTTCTTACTTTTAACCCATTAGCGTTAACCCTACTCCTTTGGACCCAGTTCCAAAAAATCTAGGCTAACTAGACTCAGATGCTGAAGGCTGCAGGTGGTTGCTGGGCCATTGGTAAGTGAGGCGGCCACTCTGCTCCTGCCTGAGCACTGGGGTGACTGAGTTCAGCTTGCCAGCAATTGTCATAGCCTAGGAGAGGTTGAGACCTTGAAAGGTTTCCTTTGGCCCCTCTGAGGTCCCTGTTTATATCCCATATCAAGACCTATACTGTGAAATATGTAGGTCCCCAGGGAACCAGTTCTGCATCTTCCTCTGTGACGTCAGGGTGCCGCCTGCCTTACCCAGAAGGCTTTCTGCACCTTAGCCCAGTTCTCTTTCCTCCACTCCAGCCCCAGGCAAGCTTGAGACCATGCTGGTCTCACCTTCAGGATTCTGTGGTTTTGTTTCTTTTGTTTCACAAAGAAACCCCAACATCCCCATCTTCTGGCTGGGACTCAGCTCCTTCTGTTCCCCCTTTTAGGGCCTGTTGTCCTGCCTTGTGAGCAGATTTGTGGCTGTTCTTAAAGATACCCCAAGGCCTCCATTATTCTCTAGATGTCACAGTTAGGCTGCACCTCAGCTGTGTGGGCAACGCAAGAGAGTCAGGAGTTCCTGGCCGCTGACCACAGATTCAGGACCAAAGGCCTGGATCCTGGCCATGTGCAAGGGGTCCTTGCACTGATGAATCACAGCAGCGGCTCCTGGCCTCTCCAGAAGCAAAGGCAGTGGACTTGAGACAAAGTCCATGACTCTCTTCCAAAAGGACCCCCAGTGCCTCTTTTCTGTGTCCCACTGCTGACCCCACCCTAATTCAGGGAGCCTCCTGCTTAGCCAAGACCCATCCTCTCCTCACCCATGGCTCCCAGACCACATATTCAGCTCCCCAGACTCATGAGAAGAGTTTTATCACATTAATATCATTCTCCTGGTTGTAGCGCTGTCACTGAAATGTGCAGGAGAAATGAAAGAAAATCGCTTAAAAAACACAGTTACTTCACCTGGTCCATGCCAGGGTACTGCTGCTGGGAAACAACAGAGTCATTTGCTGTTTCCCTCACGCTCACGATCCCCACTGCAAATGTGAGCAACCCTTGATGTCCCAAGTGAAATAAAGGACAGTCTTCACTGGGTCTGCAGAGGAGTTGCAATCCTGGAAGAGTCATGCGTTTGCACCTCCCAAACTTCTGTTTGTACACAAAAACATACTTGGGTCCTCGGCTGGGATGTTGTTGGCAGGACTCTTACCTCTGTGGGCCCCAGGCGTGTGTAGCAGTTGTGTGGGATGCAAGGCAGAGCTCCACTGTGTGGCCCTTGCCTGTGCCTGCAGGCCATTCCCATCCCCAGCTCTGTCCAGCTCTGTTAGGAGCAGCCCTCCACCTTTATGACCACAAAGAGGCCCCAGAGATCACCTCCAGAATGGCCCTATTCAAGATCTCCTGCCCCAGAAGCAGGTGGGAACAGGTAACTGGATGGTAGCCTCACAGTAGGCTTCACTGTTAACTAGTCTTACATGCCCCTTTGAGCCTACAGAGACATAAGCTTGGCTCTTGACAAGCACATTTTACCACAATGCAACTGGTGACCTTAGAGGCAGGTAAAGTGAACTGAGTGGGGCCAGTTCATTTTGCTTTTTCCAAGTGTGAGGGATGTAGAGCCTGCTGCACTCACCCCCTTCACCCCCTGGGCCAGCAGCAGCACAGGACAGTGGAGGGAACTGAGGCTATCAGTCCTGGTGAGCTCACCATGGGCCCCTCTGCTCCCCTCCCCCCTCTGAGCCAGGATGGTGTTCTTCTTGGAGGACGTCATGGCATGCGCGAAGCGGCTACTGGAATGGATCGCTGGCTGGCTTCCTCGTCACTGCATCGGGGCCATCCTGGTATCCCTGCCTGCCCTTGCTGTCTACTCACACATCACCTCTGAGTTTGAGACAAACATACATGTAAGTAATGGCTGGCCATCTTATTTTCATGCTCTCTAGGCTACACAACCTCCCTCCCTCTCTTTAAACAAGCCTGGTCACTTAGGACAGTGATTTAAATACAGCCCCTTAACCAGCCGCACTCTGTGAGTGCCTCCAGCTTGTCTTTCAGAACATGGCAACGTGGACTTGCCACTGCCACACTGGGAAGATTCCCCAGTGGACATGAAGCCTTTTCAACTTTTTTCAGTCTCTACCAAGTCTCAAATCAGTTACAAACCGTCCCTGCCTTTCCATGGTTCAATTTTCAAGTTTTTGACTTCATACAACCATTTCAATTCTGACTTTCAGTGGCACACTCAGTCAGTTACACTGGGTAGTCAACACTTGATTGCCAAAGGGCTTGGTGTTGGATTACTTCACCCAACTGTAGGCTCATGCAGATATTCTTGAGCAGTTAGGGTCGACTAGACTAAGCTATGACATTCGGTAAATTAGTGACATTAGTGGTATTAATTGCGTACGATCGTTTTGTTTGTCACTTTTTCTTTTTTTTTTGGTGGTACCGGGGTGGACTCTGGGCCTTGCACATGATAGGCCGTGTTCTACACTGCGCTGTGCCCCAGTCTGACTATTTACATTTGTGTTGGGCTCGTTGGGTGTAACCCAACTGTAAATCGAGTGGCATTTGTGTTTTTCTTCATTCTTTACAAAGAAACATCTGTCTCATGTTTCCAAATGATACAAGACAATGTGCCAGCCAGTCTGTAGGAGTAATTGACTTGCACCTGGATCAGCTGCCACTGTTCAAGGAAGGAGTTTTAAGTTAAGCTGCGTGAAGTGCGAGCGAACTCTGCTGTGTGGGTTATGTCTTTGGTGTGAGTCGGGTGATGTGAGCAGCTGGGCTCATTGCATTTGATGCTCTGACACCCACAGAGCATTAAGTGCCTACTCACAGTAGGGACGTTAAGGAGAGGCGTTTGGGAGACAACTGATCCCAAGGTGGTAGGTCCCCAGTGGGGGGCAGCTTCCCTTTCTTTTTTTTTTTTCTTTTATTATTCATATCCAGCTTCCCTTTCTTTCCACCAAAATGATGTGTGCCATTTCCACACACTTGGAGGAGAGTTTTCATACCAGTGTGAACTTATAGCTAAAGCACTGGATCATGAGTCTAAAAATGTGCAGTCTGTCCTTGAAACCACTGGTTAGCCAAACATAAGAGCTACTGCACATAGACGGGCCAGTTGGTGATGTCAGAAATGGCAAAGTTTGATATTAAACAGAGACATGGGCAGGTGAGCAGGTCCTCTTGTCTGGGATGCTCCACTCAGGTGGGATGTGGGAGCAATGCACAGGGAGAAGGGGACGGGCTGTGCTAATGTTGGCTTCTCTTGCAGTTCACCATGTTCACTGGCTCAGCTGTGCTGGTGGCTGTCGTCCACTACTGTAACTTCTGCCAGCTCAGCTCCTGGATGAGGTCCTCCCTTGCCACCATTGTGGGGGCCGGCCCGCTGCTTCTGCTCTATATTTCCCTGTGCCCAGACAGGTACGTGACTGGAACCCTGAACTCACAACCACTTTGCGGTGCTGCTTCAGGCTCAGCTGAGTTTTCATGTGAGCACTGATTCCCTCCCCATTGGCAGGTGGTGATGGCCTGAGATAGCTTCCAGCATACATCATTTCAACTGCCCTGGGAAAATACACAGTAGAAAGCATCATTTATAACAGCATACTACATGTTGAGCATCCCTAATCCGAAAATCTGAAATCCAAAATGCTGAGAAATCTAAAGCATGTTGAGCATCGCCATGACACCAGAAGGCCTGGTGGTTCAGTATGCACAAAATTATTCAAAATATTGCATACAGTTATCTTTAGGCTGTGTGTACAACACACACACACGCACACACACACACACATACCTATAAGAGAGATATATATGAAACATAAACAAATTTTGTGTTTAGACTTGGTTCCTATCCCCAAAATGTCTCTATTTGTCTGCAAATATTCAGAAATTCAAAATACGTCTGCTCCAAACATTTTGGGTAAATGATGGTCAATATGTGTATATATCAATATAGATGTCCTTGGGTGACTGCCCTGGAAGATATAATGTAGTGTAGCACACTTGAATTTACTTGTACAAGTAAGTTGAAATCTAAGTAAGATCTGAGGCCATGTCACACAACACAATCAGGACAATGAAAGAGCAGAAGGAAAGCCGAGCATGATGACTCACGCCTGAAATCTCTGCACTCAGGAGGATCCCAAGCTTGACTGCAGCCTGGGCTGCATAACAAGAACCAATCTTAAAAAAAAATGAAAAGAACTCACACACACACACACACACACACACACACACACGAAAGTTAGAGCAGATGTCCAGGTTGGCACAGAGATGAAAAGAATGCTGTTCTAACCTTCCTCAAAGTAGGTTGCTGTTCCAAGACGGGCTAGATATTGTTGGAGTGGAGGAAGTGACAGTCTTGACCTGGCTCTTATTGTAAATGAGAGCGGTCCCCATGTTATGACATGAGACCCAGGAAGAAGGAGCCTTCAGGGACATCTGTCTTTGATCTTGAAGTCCCTCCACATCCAAGGGAGTGAGGTTCAGTCTCTGGGACTCCATGGCCTTCAGACTGTGGCTGGCAGGTGCTGAGGAGTAGAGAATGCAGACAAAGAAACAGGCATCCAGGTTCTCTGGGGACAGGATCAGCTCTCATTTGAGATTTTTACCACAAAAATCTTAAAAATAAAAATATACGAGATGGCAATGAGGAGGCCCGGGAGCTTGCTCTTCCGTGGGCTCCACTAATTGAATAGTGTTGGTTCTCAGTTTGTTAAAGGGAGTCTCAAATTGCCTGTTGCACATCTGCAACTGGTTTTGTGGCTTTTAAGCTTTGTCAACTTAATATGTAATTGGAAATACAGTAACTCCTTGGGCAGCAGAATGCACAGAGTGAGAACTTTATGTAAAAATATCACCATCTCTTTAGCACATTAAGCTCTGTTTGTGTAATAAACCTCTCCTAAACATCAGGCTTTTTCCGTAGCTTCTTATAAAAGTGTTTCACTGCTAGCATGTATCGGAGAGGCACCTAGTCATACTTACAGAGGGTTTAGACAAGCAGGCTATTTTAGAGTTACATGAGACATTTCTTCATTGTGCTTTGCATCTAACATTCTAGTTCCCTAAGTTATTATGATAACCAGGGAGATCCCCAAATTTCCTAGGTTACCCCCAAAATGGCACTACTGTCGCTGAGGACCACTGCTTTAGTAAATGCAAAAGCCACAAAACGAGCCAACCCACCCCAGGATGAGCAGTGTCAAATGTGGCATTCCCAGTGTGTCCTTGGGTGTTAACAAAGCAGCGGTCAGTAATGGGCAAGGCACACGTCCTTCCTCACTCTTAAGCTCAGAAAGGGATGTAAAGTGGAACTGCCACTCGGTGTCTGAGAGGACACTGTAATGAGTGGTTAAGTTGCCTCAAGCAGAAGAAAGCAGACTTTTACCTTTGTAAGGATGGTGGTCATCTGGAATTACAGTCATTACAGAGCTCTGTACGAAGAGCCTTTAACCTCGGGCCCATCACCGTGACATTTACTCCCATCAGCCATTCACACTGACATTTAGTCACAGCTGTGGGGCTTTTTCACTTGGACTCAGAGGACAAAGTGGTGGGGATCACGCGTCACCTTCCTGCCCAAATTCCAAACAGCAGGTTTTGGGATGGGGTGGTGGATGGAGCTCCCTGGACCCCCTCCTACATGGAAAACCCAATGAGCCCACCCATCCCATCCCCATTGCTGGGCCTAGCAGGGCAGGGAGCATGTGGAGTGCTCAAAAAAGCCCTGAACTCAGCTTTTGCAAAAGAAGAGGAGACATCAGAGCACTGAGCGGTCCAGAGCTGGGGACACAGATGGGAGGAAAAAGAGGTGGCCATGTGGATCGTGGGCGTTGTTTAGTTGCTCCCAAAAACGGAAGTTGTTTGCTTAAACTCTCCCCCGCTCGCTGCCTTTATTGTCTTCTTTGCTTTTTGTAATAATAATTTCTGCATCTTCATTTCAGTTCCATAGCAATTTCACCTCTGGATGCAGCACTGAACTTCAGGTAAGCCTTTAATGAGAGGCCTGGGTCTGAGCAGATGAGAGTGACTGTTTTATCACTGCTTATTTCTGGGCTTTCTGACAGCAGTCATACAACAATAAAGGGAATAATATGAATCTAAAAGAGATAGTGGAAAGTAGCTAGTTGTTGAATTATCAGATTATAATTGTAGCTTACTGGGAAAATAAAATGAAGATGAAGGCATGTATTAGAGTTAGCTTAATTTTATGTAAGATGTGTTACAGAGGAAATCTCACACATCAAGGAAATATATTTTATCCCCTAAAATATTTTGAAATAACTGTATAGAATTTGAAATATAAATATTTGAAATTTGAAATAAACATTTGACCTGCCCTTTACTATAAACATCAAATAATTCTAAATACATTGAAGGATCAAAAATAAAAATTAAACTACATAAAATCTAGAAAAAGTAAAAATTAGTTTTCAAGCCTCTTAGACAAAAATAACTTTCCAGTCTTATAAGTAATAAATACGTCCACAAAAAAGACAACTGACAATAAATTATAAAGAAAGGGAAGAATATCAAAACAGACATGAAAACATTTGTGAGACTGTTCTGTAAAGAGCTAATACCAGTGTGGAGACTGGTAATCCTAGCTCTCAGGGAGGCGGAGGCAGGAGGAGCTCAAGTTTGAGGGCAGCCCAAGGAAAGCTAGGAAGAGGGAGACTACCTCAAAAACAAAAACAAAAGGACTGGAGTGTAACTCAAGTGGTCCAGCACTTGCCTAGCAAGCACCTAAGACCCTGGGTTCAATCCCCAGTGTACATGCACGCACACACACTGCTAATTAAGGCCTGCACAGATGAAGGACCAAAAAGTTCACAGCACAGGAAATGTGGGTAAACGATAAGTATGGCAGTGCTGTCAGTGTCTTTACTACTGAAGTCATTGCACATTTAAATTTCTGCCCAGCCCCTTTTGAGTTTCCTCTTGTTGTTGTTTCGTTGGTTGGTTGGTTTATAAGAAAGGGTCTTGCTACAGAGCCAAAATTGGCCTCAAATTCATAGTCTTCCTGCCTCTGCCTTCTGAGTGCTGGGATTACAGGTATACAGCACCACATCCAGTTCCTTTTAGCCTTTTCAATTGGACTTTCAAAAAGTTGTAACATGAATGTTCAGAGTAGGCAAGCGTTTATACAGTCATTAAACTACTAGTAGTGGTGATTTTTCTTTTAGCTATAAGGCATTTTAGATATGTTTATTTCATCCCCACAATAACCTGAGATGTTAGCTAACTTTTACTCCATTTCCAGATGAGGAAGCTGAAGCTCAGAGAAGCTAAGGAGCCGCCCTTAGTCACACAGCAGGTCATGGATAGTCTCCTCACTTCCAGGCTGTGGTCTTCCCCCCATGCCTCATTACTTCACAGAATGTTACAGTAGTTTGGGGAAGTAATTTGACAATCTGTTAAAATGCGGTCATAAAAAGGTTCATAGCCTTTAACCTAATAACTCCATTTTTGCTTATTTGCGGAGGTAAGAATTCAGCATAGGGTAAAGGCTGCATGCCTAAAAACACTGATCACAGTGATTAGTGAAAATTCACCAACAGCTTCAGTTTTTGGTAATGAAGGATGTAAATTATTATATACATAACCAAATACTGCAAATATGGGAGACACTTATGATTTTCATTTATTTTGTGAAATTGTTTCTGTACTATAGCTACTGCTAGGTATTTCATTATAAAAAATGTAAGAGACATAGAGCTTACAATGTAATAATGACTAATGATTACAACTACAGTATTCAAAAGCAAAACACCTAGTATCAGTTTTTTTGGGTTTAGTTTGGTTTGGGGTTTTTGTTTTGTTTTGTTTTGTTTTCTGTAACTGGGCTTGAACTCAGGGCCTACACCTTGAGCTACTCCACCAGCCCTTTTTTGTGATGGGTTTTTTCAAGTTAGGGTCTCAGGAACTATTTACCCAGGCTGGCTTTGAACTACAATCCTCCTGATCTCAGCCTCCTGGGTAGCCAGGATTATAGGTGTGAGCCACCAGCGCCCAGACTAGCATCGTCTTTCAAATTAACTTTTTAATGACATACAACTCATGCATACACGAGTCCCCAGATGCTAAGAGCACAGCTCTGTGAATCTGCACAAGAGAACCCACCAGTGTACCTTTCACCCAGACCAAGAAGAAAGATATTCCCAGCATCCCAGATCCCCTCCAGCCCCTCCTAGTGACACCCTACCCCTACCACAGTCCCAAGAGTACATTTTAAATGGCACGGAAACACACCAGAGTTAAATAATGCCATGCTTAGCTGGTCTTTGTTTTCTCTGTTTTAAAATCTCTCTTCTCCATGACAGTGGCTTACTCGACATTTTACTTCCACGCGTGATTTAATGACCAGGTACTCAGTCATAAATTGACTCTTGCAGTCAGTCACCAAAAATTCCTTTTTGAAACTGACCTTTGTGATTTGAATTTTGTCTTTCTGTCTTAGAATAAGGAATGCAGGTTATAGACTGGCAGCACTCTTCCCAGCTTGTTACAGATGTCTTCTGTAGCTGCAGCCCCTTTGGGTACAAACGTGATGCTGCATATCAGGGCTCTTTTCCTCACAAGAAGAGGTAAAAAGCAACAGTGTACAGCTGGCCCTGACTTACAATGGCTTGACTTAATGATTCTTACGCTTTACCACAGTGTGAAAGCAACTGTTCTTATTTTCACTTCCGAGAAGTTATGTGAGCTGTCTGGCACTTTGTTATAAAATAGGCTTTGTGTTAGATGGTTTGGACTGTCGAGGCTAGTGTGAGGCTGCTGTTAGTGCTCTGAGCACGTTAGGTGCACAGGCTAGTCTACAGCCATGCCACCCTGAATGTGCCCGATCTCATGTGATCTGGGACGCTAAAGAGGAGTTGAACCTGGTAAATACTTGGATGGGAGGCCACCTGGGAATACTGGGTGCTATAGGCTTAAAAAAAAAAAGTTACGCTAGGCTAAGCCATGGTGATTGGGGGTTAGGGGAGTAAGTGCACGTTTGACTTTTGATGCTTTCCACTCGCGGTGGGTTGTCAGGACATAACCCACCATAGGGTGGGCAGCGTCTGTAATCTGTTTCCCTTCACCTCCCGCCCTGGCCCACATTTTCTGCCTCCAGAGTCAACTCTGCTGCAGCACGGCAGAAAAGTTAGGAGAGCAATAGCTGGAAGGAGGAAACCCAGGCACCGTCACCCCTTTCTCCCACAGAGCTTGTACCATTCAGATGGCATTAAACCTTGCTGAGGTCTACTGATGGGGACTGTTCCTACCCCCGGCCCAGTGAGATGCTGTCACTAGGAGAGGAGACCTCCTCCCATCCCAGGCTTCTGCCTGCTCTGCTCTAAAGCCAACCAGAGGCTTCATGGGCTGGACAGAAATATGTCTTGTTCATCTAAAGTAAAGCATTACTTTGTTTAACACTTGAGATTCATACATATTGTCATTTGTTTCAATGACAGTGGTCAAAAACAAGTAAGTGTGGAGTGTCTTTCCATAGAGTACTTTGTCAGTCCCCAATTCACACTCGTTGAACGATAGAACCTGTGTTGGGACCCCAAGACCAGCCCTGATTTGACTCAGGGGACTCAGTACACTGCAGTGCTCATGGCTATAGGTCATTACAGAAAATGACACAGAGCAAAATCAGCAAAGGGAAGGCTACTTCTAAGAGTTCTCTACCAGTGGCGTCACATAGGACAAGCTTAGTTCCTCAGCAGTCAGCTGTGACAATGCATGTGGAGCCTGGTAGAGTCTCATTGCTCTAGAATAGGAATTCTGTTCTATTTTGTTTTTGGCCATAGTTGGGGTTTGAGCTTGGCCTCACACTTACTAGACAGGTGCTCTACCCCTTGAGTCGCTCCATCAGCCCTGCTGAGGATTTTTATTAGTAGTGGTGACATAGGCAGCCTGTGCCTGATACATACCTGTATTTCAGACTTCCAGAAGGAAAGCAGGTGTGGAGTATAAACTACATTGTCTATACAAGCAGCCTGGACATCATGAGCTGCTCTTACCTAGGAACAGTGGGAACCATCCTGAACTCCAGCTCCCTAATGCCAGCCAGGGCCCCTCACAGCCAGCCTTTCGGAGAGAGCAGCCCCAGGCCTGCTGAGCTTACCATTCTGCACAGAACCTTAGGCCAGAGGGGACTTGGCCATGCTCCATCCCATCTTCACAGTTTACACACAAGGAAATAGAGACCCAGCAGACAGGCCTGGCTTACCCAAGGTTCCGGAACTCTCCAGCGGTCCCATCAGGACAGTCCAGGGTTCCAGTCAAAAGCCAGGGCTTTTGTGACTGGGCTTTAGGGAGGCCTTCAGTAACTGTCTCAAGTTCATTATTTTTTAATATCTTTAAGACAGAGGTAACAGCAAAACTTATTAAGTACTTGGACTAAAGAATTGAGCCATCTAAACTGTATACAACTAGACTTAATGCAGTGACCAAGCCATTGTAAGGTAAAATCTATCTGCCCACTCAGCACTGTAGAGATATATCAAGTTATAAAACTTCAATGAACAGAATGATAACAGCACTATTAAAAAAGAAAGGGAGGGATGGAGGAACAGAGGATGAGTGAAGGAAATTCAGCAAATGTTGCAGGGACTGTCTGGATCCTAAGACTGTGGGTGATCATTTTTAAATTTCTTTTTCTTTCCTAAGTTTTCTATGATGAGTATGCAATTTGTTTTTGGTTTGTTTTTTGAAGTGCTAGGAATCAAACTCAGGGTCTCACACATGCTAAGCAAGTGCTCTGCCACCAAGTATGTAGTATTTTTTAAAGGAGAAAAAAACAGGTTTAAAAAGTAAACTTTGAAAGTGGTTGTTACCGTCACTGCTAATCTCACCAGCACTGTCCAGTGGAGCAGCTCCAGTAAAAGTACACTCAGTTATCGATCAGTGGGAACAGGAATTGGTTCAGCCTCTTAGTTTGAAATTTTCTAATGAGACTCTAAAATGATCCAGCAGTTCCATATGAGCAAAGACACAGGTCCTGGAGTATTGTTCCTTGCAACATTTTTCTGGTCATAAAAGTCAAGGACACAAGCCATTCCCTCAGCAGGGGTCTGATGTCTCCTCGAATCAGGATGCTATGTAGCCACTAGAAAATGACCGTATTGGCTGCCTGGGAAGATCCTTATACTGCCTGACTTTCTTACGGTGTGTATAGATTACTGTTAAAATGGGTAGGTTGTATTCTTTTTTTTTCCAATGCTAAAATTGTCTTAAATCACTTTGGCAAAACAGAACTAACCCAGAGCAGGGGAATATACTTTGTCAAACTTTCATGCAAATAGAAAAATAGAGAACTTATAAAAAAAATTCTTTGTAAAATTACGAGGCTGTTGGATTGGAAATCTAAGAAGGAAACATAGCAGAGAATATTAAACTTCTTGGATATGGTAATGTTCACATGGGGAAGTGTGTATCTTAGGGGATGCATACGAAAGTGCTCTGGACTGACATGTCATGACATCAGAACGTTTAGTAGAAAGTGTGTGTGTAAGAGAAAGAGCAAGAGGCAAAATATTAACAGTTGTTGAATCCAGGTGAGGGGTGTGTGAGTGTCTGTTTCACCAGACATTTAACTCTTCCATAAAGTTGAGGTTTTTCAAAAGAAAAAGTTAAGGGAAAAAAAAAGATTTTTTTAAAGAAGCTGAAGACTTCTTTCTAAGTCATCTCTAAAGGCCTGGGTAGAGAGTTGGTTGCAGGCATCAGTGTCGCTGTGGAGCGGGCTGCTCTGGACTTCCCTGTGTTAAGGGTGGAGTGCAGCACCTGGGGCAGGTGCTGGTTCACTGAGGTTGGGAAGTGTCCCAGAACAAATGCACTCAGTAGGCGTGTCCTTTCTCATCTCTCTGCTCCCCAGTGCCCAGAGGAACCCATGCAACAGCTCGCTGCTGCAGGACAGCAGGAGGCCAGCCAGCCTCGTGGGCAAGGAACTCATCCTCGCCTTCTTCCTCCTGCTTCTGTTGGTCTGGTTCCTGAACCGAGAGTTCGAAGTCAGCTACCGCCTGCACTACCATGGGGATGTGGAGGCAGATCTTCACCGCACCAAGATCCAGAGCATGAGGGACCAGGCCGACTGGCTGCTGAGGAACATCATCCCCTACCACGTGGCCGAGCAGCTCAAGGTGTCCCAGACCTACTCCAAGAACCATGACAGCGGTGGAGTCATCTTTGCCAGCATTGTCAACTTCAGCGAATTCTACGAGGAGAACTACGAGGGGGGCAAGGAATGCTACCGGGTCCTCAACGAGCTGATCGGAGACTTCGACGAGCTCCTGAGCAAGCCGGACTACAGCAGCATTGAGAAGATCAAGACCATTGGGGCTACGTACATGGCGGCTTCGGGGCTGAACACAGCCCAGTGCCAGGAGGGCGGACACCCGCAGGAGCACCTGCGGGTCCTGTTTGAGTTTGCCAAGGACATGATGCGTGTGGTGGATGACTTCAATAACAACATGCTGTGGTTCAACTTCAAGCTCAGGGTGGGCTTCAACCATGGGCCCCTGACAGCCGGCGTCATCGGCACCACCAAGCTGCTGTACGACATCTGGGGGGACACCGTCAACATCGCCAGCAGGATGGACACCACCGGAGTGGAGTGCCGCATCCAGGTGAGCGAGGAGAGCTACCGTGCCCTGAGCAAGATGGGCTATGACTTTGACTACCGAGGGACAGTGAACGTCAAGGGGAAAGGGCAGATGAAGACCTACCTTTACCCAAAGTGCATGGACAATGGGGTCGTGCCGCAGCACCAGCTGTCCATCTCCCCAGACATCCGCGTCCAGGTGGATGGCAGCATTGGGCGGTCTCCCACGGACGAGATTGCCAACCTGGTGCCTTCTGTCCAGTATTTGGACAAGACATCCCTGGGCTCCGAGGACAACACACAGGCCAAAGACGTGCATCTGTCTTCTAAGAGACCCTGGAAAGAGCCCATCAAAACGGAAGAAAGGTGTCGATTTGGCAAAGCCATAGAGAAGGATGACTGTGAAGAGGCAGAAATGGAAGAAGCCAACGAACTCACCAAGCTCAACGTCTCAAAAAGTGTGTGAGGCAGCACCGAGCTGCCACGGTGCTCTGTTCATCAAAACACAATAATATTTGTATCTGGCTGTCGTGCTTTCTATGCACCTCAGTTTCTGTCCCTGGACGTGGTGTTATGTGGTCGTTTCAGCCCTAATTTCTGTGTGGATCACAGTTATTTAGGGCTCATTTCCACTCATTTCTTCTTTCCTTTGCTCTCTTCCCTGGAAACCTGCCTCCTTTGGGGGGATTCGTTCAGCCAAGTGAAGGAGAACAAGTGCCTTCAGGGGATGGCCTTGGCCTTGAGTCTAGGACTGAGGCCACCAGTGGAAATCATGGCTCTTGGTATTATTTGACTTTTAAAAAAAAATGCAGTGGTTAAGATATCATTTTTATTGCCTTTTCTCACAAGACTTTTTTTTTTTTGGCTCATACTGTGTTTTGAGTTTGTTTCTCTATATATATGTCAGTAGTGTTCCCAGTCACCTGGCCTTTCTGAGCACACACACGCACACACTTTTGTGTATGAACCTGACATAAAGTGCCAGTAACTCACCAGGAAGGGGTGTGGGGAAGTGGGGCTGAGAAAGCTCAGCGAGCACCCTCCCCACACTCTCCTGGGACCTGGGCCCTCGCCCAAGTGGGCTGTGGGTGGACCATGCTCCTGATACCAGGTGGGTTCAGGGGTTCACCTGCATTCAGGCCAACATTTCAAATGCTCACTGGGCACAAAGCTTGTGAACCCAGGCCTCAGGTATCTCAAAGCCGTTTTTTTTCATCCTGACCCTCTGCTGAGGGCTCTTCCAGTCGGGAGTGAAGGTGTTTGTCTTGGAAGCTGACTCACCTGAGGGAGAAATTCAAACGTCTGAGGGTTGCTTTTATTTATTTATTTATTTATCAGGCTATGTGTTTGGGGGCGGGGTGCTGGGTCATTTTGGTGGAGGAAAATAGGCTGGCAAGGGTGATTTGCAAAGGGCCCCCACAGACTGGTGACAAGAGGTCCCTTCCTGTTTCATGTTTGGCTACTTGGTGCCATGCTGCCAGCAAGGGTGCTCCCTCTTGTGGGGATCTGGAGCAAAACCGGTTGGTCTCAAAGCAGATCCCTGCAGGCCGCATCTCTTGGCTTCTACAGATCTAAGAAGTTTCTCCATTCTCTCCCACTCTCACACTGCACAGGCTGAGTGCTGGCAGGATTTAATCTTGTGAGCCGACACAACCCTCTTGAGAGGGGCTTCCTACGGTGCACTGAGGGCCAGAACCACCTGTGTGCAAACCGTCACCCAGCCAGTAGGAGGCAGGAAAGAAAAAACCTGAAGAAAATCATGTCTGGGCTCTTGGCTGCCAATCCTGCTTGTAATTATGTTTTTTCACATTGAGTCTGAAGTCTGTGTCAAGTAACTCAGTCTGGAATGGCCCTGTCATAGTTATTTTCCCAGATAACATGACATGCCTAAGAAGTAGTTCTGAGTCTGTTGGAGATATTCACGCTGTTTCCTGTGTGTTCCTTCATTGAAGAGCCTCACCCCTCATCACTCGTCCCCAAAGATTGACAGAACCTGCTGTGTCCAGCATGATGACATCTCCATCTGGTCAGCCACCTCCCCGGGGGATGGAATAGCCATCCAGCAGCCCTGCCTTCTCGGGACCCAGAGTGTTTTTAGTGACTGTAAATATTCCTTCAGGTTTGACTGTCAGTTTGTTGGTCTTCCAACTCTGAGGAAAGGATGGTCAATACCTCTTGCTTCTGAAGAATGTATTCTTATAAAATACCGTAGATTTTTTTTCCCTTAAAAAACACTACCTGATACTTTCCTCGTGCTAGGGATGTGGGCACATTGGGTTTCCTCCTGTCAGTATTAAGGTCCTGTATCTGAGTGTCCATCTGTCCTCTGCCTTCCACCTCCAGACTGTGTAACTTTGAGAGGCTGGCCAGTTGCCCTTGTCATTCTGTCTCACTCAATATCCTCCCTGTCAAACCACTTTCCTTCCCCTACCACAAAGATGTTTGTGATGCCCTCCCACCCATACCCTTCTCCTCCCAGGACCCCCACAGCTGCAAACCAATGGGAGAGAATCATTAACCTCCAGTGGTCTTGTTCAGTGTTGTGTAAATGGAGCCCCCAAAGAAGGGCAATTCACGCAGAGTGTAAATTGTCTTTAAAAACACCCCGAGCCTTCCTAAAGAACCAGTGCAGATGGCCTCTTGGGGCCTTCCCAGCTCCCTGCTCCAAAGCATACCTCAGTGCGGAACCACAGAATCTCCACAGCACACCTGCCGTGCGTCTCGGTCTGCTGGCATTGAACAAATAGTTGTTGCAGGAGACAGACGGCTCCTAGGCAGTGGGCTCAAGTGCTGTCAGCAGGATGGAGGCGTCTTTCAGG
Organism: Castor canadensis; assembly: GCF_047511655.1. Taxonomy (NCBI): domain Eukaryota; kingdom Metazoa; phylum Chordata; class Mammalia; order Rodentia; family Castoridae; genus Castor; species Castor canadensis. The sequence goes on along the minus strand of NC_133402.1, from coordinate 3,408,611 downwards.
TGGCAATACGTCTTAGGAACCTAGGGCAGGAAGCAATACTTGAGAATTGAATGTGTGTAAATAGTAGCTTTGCGTTGCAATTGCTCATTTCTTCTCAGCCCCATCTCAGATCAAATTTTGTACATCTGTATGATGAAAAAGCACATAATTTCACCTGACGCAAATAAATATAGAGGTCAGTTATGAACCCTCAAATCGCTTAAAGGGTCCCCCACATTGTGCCACACCTCGCATGGCTCCTTCGTCACTGACGTCACTCACGGGGACGACACACTGCACATTTGCACATGACACAGAAAGCCAAAGGCAGTGTACCATTACCTGGGCTGTAATCACTCAGAGTCTCCAAAGATACAGCTGCATTTGAATTTCTAGATTTTTTTGAGGTAAGCATTTTTCATTGGTTGTTTTGAAAATCACATCATGTCTACAATCTGAAATTAAATTAGCAAGAACCAATTGTTTGTGTTTTTCATTTCCTCTGCTCTGCTCTTTTTAAATTGTTAATTCTAAGAATTTCAAAATGCATTCACTGAAGAAATGGACATTAAAATATTCTAAAATCTAACCTTGGCACGTGGTATTTCCTCTTTGAAAAGATTAGTACCACCTCAGAGATGATGGCGATCCCCCAACTGGTACTCCTTTGTGTCTGCAACTAGAGGCTGAAATAGAATTTCCTTTTCCTTTTCACATCATGACCCCAAACAGGACAACTGAAAAAGCCCTGTTGTGTGTGATAGGGTGCGTGTGAGTGTGGTGTTAATGGATACACTGGCTATAAGTTAACTTTTCTTTGTATTTATTTTTATGCAGAATTAAAAAAAAAAACAGGTTGCAGGACATGTTGTGCTAACTTCATTAGGGCTTCATCTAAATAGATTTTGTGCAGCATCTTGAAAGAAGTTGAGAAAACACAATAGTTCTGAAAAGTTGCCCGAGCGGTCTCTCCCTCACAGTGACATGAGGGCTCTAAACAACCTGGGGACATCACAGCCCATTTCAGTACACTGAAAGCCAAGAGTCCTTCACAGGGAAACACATGCCATTTTCTACACAGCACCTCCAAATCTGAGATCAAAATACGGATCTTCTAGGGTTTAGAGGTGCTTCCTTTGAAGGCTTTTCCTGGTGGGTCAAGAATTTATCCAAGTATCACCACAAAAAAAAAAACAAAAGTGAGCAATATCAGGGTACCAAAAGTTCTCTTGTAGATTCTGGGAAGGGCCATGGGCTCTCCCACTTCCAGCTACTATTCATCAGCTTTTGGGATCCATCGTCTGCTGGCTTCAATGACAGAATATTACCCACCAATGAGGGCACCTCCATGCCCCCTGCACTGTGGGCATCCCTGGGAACGCAGGCTTGGGAATAGATTCTTCATGAAAATGGGATGCCCACACAGGGGAGAAGACAGCCTCTAATCTTCGCAGTAAGCCCCAGAACTTAGCATTTGCAGTTTCTCTAAGATTGTTTTTGTGCATGGTTCCTTTTCACTGCTTAGAGCTCTGTCATTGGAGAAGATCCCAAAGACCAGGAAAAAGAAGCTAACTGAAAGAGAGCCAAATGAGAAGGAGTGATTAAGAAAAAGCACACATTTGCGCATTATGTACATTATATATACATGTCTGTGTTTATACAGTTCCTTTGTTTAAAAAAATTATATAACATGACTCTTTAGAATTACTCCTGGGTATTAGGGTAATTTAAACTTGGGAATTTCTCATATTCCTGCTGGGTCTGAAAGTCTGTAGGACATGAATTAAGCAATCCAAGTGCCTGTTGGAATCTCGTTCGTTCGTGACAGCAATGATTCTTCACCTTTTCTTTTCCTCCCAGAGCCGTTGATAATTTGATGAAAGGGTGGCTTTTTTCCTTTGGAAATGTATACATAAGAATCAACCCTCTTGATGTTGCATATGATGTCAAGTTCATGGATTCCAAAAAGCTACCCCTGACCTGCAGTGACCCAAGGAACAGTGACTTTTAATCACCACCATCTGTATAAAGTTTCCAACCATTTTGAGACTCTCCACTGGAAACACCATTCAACATGGTGGTACTACCCAGTTATATATGCATTGCTTTTCAAAATTATAATTTGGCAGCCGGGTGCTGGTGGCTCACGCCTGTAATCCTAGCTACTCAGGAAGAGGAGATCAAGAGGATTGTAGTTCAAAGCCAGTCCTGGCAAATGGTTCATGAGACCCTATCTTGAAAAAAAAAAAAAAAACCCCATCACAAAAACAGGGCTGGTGGAATGGCTCAAGGTGAAGGTCCTGAGTTCAAACCCCAGTACTGCAAAAAATACCCAAAAAATTATAGTTTGGCGTTTTATGCCTGTGTTATCTAAATATATTTGAAGAGCCTCCCAAAGAACTTTCCAGCATATAAATATAAAGTTAGTCCAGCATATAAATACAACGTTAGTCTAACTACTTCCAACAGATGAGTAAAACTCCGTCAGGATTGGCCTACTACGTGCCACGTAATGCTCCAAAGCTCCCTTTGCTTAGGTGGTTAGATTTATTGCAATACTGGAGAACATGTGAGAAGCAGCTGTGAGTAGAAACTGCTTTTCATGATGGCTGTCCCACTGTGAATTCCACTAGTCAGTCAACTTAAGGGACTCCGATATCTGGATTGACACTTTTTGCTATAGTCTTGTTTACAGTTCTGCAGAATATTCAGTCTTTGAAGAAACCAACAGATGGAAATATCCAGAGAAGATACCTGTACCCCATGTCCTTTTGGTCCCTCACTGAAAACAGAACCAATCCCACATGCATTTTGCTTTTAAAACAGTCTCTTGCTGAGCGCCAGTGGCTCACACCTGTAATCCTAGCTACTCAGGAGGCAGAGATCAGGAAGATCGCAGTTTGAAGCCAGCCCGGGCAAATAGTTCTGTGAGACCCTATCTTGAAAACCCTTCACAAAAATAGGGCTGGTGGAATGGCGCAAGTTGAAGGCCCTGAGTTCAAGCCCCAGTACCGCAAGAAATAAATAAATAAAATAAAACAGCCCTCTCCTCCTGGCATGAAGGTCCCTGAGCTGGGCAAACAAGCACTAGCTTAGGAAGGTTTAGTTGGAGCGAGTCTTTCGGGAATAACTTCCCACAAGTTAAGAATCTTACTCTCAAATGAGAGCTGGTGGTCAGATATCTCTGCCAGGCCCACCTCAGTTATACAGGGAGCAGGCATAGGCCACTGCTCTAGCAGTCTCCCAAAGAGCTGCTGTCCATGTCCTCCTCTGACCTGTACAAGCCTCTTGCCCTCTAGGGTGGGAGGGAGTGTTTAGATTTGTCTGTGTGGTTCTGGGAACTAGCGTTGACTCTGTGCTCTGCTTGCAATTCCCTGAGCTCAGCATTCTTGTGCTGGAGGCAAACCTGAGAGGCTCTCCTCACCTGCCCTTTCCCCTCAGAACTACCTGTTTCCTGTCCCCGCAACTTTCCAGCCTTTTCTGTCTCCTCCAGGCTGGCCTAGATCGCAGGTCAGCCCAGCTCTCGCTCAGGTTCTCTGTCTCAAGAGACATTTCCTCTTCTCCAAGGGTACAGTTTTCTGCCTCAAGCCCCCAGATGTGTCCTGTTCTCTACTCTATCTGCATCACCCCACTCCACCTCACCCTCATCTGCTCTCAGTCTTGACCTCCCCTTCCATTCTCACATCCTAACTAGGAACATAGATAAACCTCAGCAATGCAATGATCAGATGATCCCAAGGTTAGGCAATATTGGTTTTAAGAAAGTTATTTTTACTTAAAAAGCTGGACATCGATCTACCATTTGATCCAGCAATACCACTCTTGGGGATATACCCAAAAGACTGTTACTCCAGAGGCACCTGCACATCCATGTTTATTGCGGCACTATTCACAATAGCCAAGTTATGGAAACAGCCAAGATGCCCCAGCACTGACGAATGGATCAAGAAAATGTGGTATCTATACACAATGGAATTTTATGCAGCCATGAAGAAGAACGAAATGTTATCATTCGCTGGTAAATGGATGGAATTGGAGAACATCATTCTGAGTGAGGCTAGCCTGGCCCAAAAGACCAAAAATCGTATGTTCTCCCTCACATGTGGACATTAGATCAAGGGCAAACACAACAAGGGGATTGGACTATGAGCACATGATAAAAGCGAGAGCACACAAGGGAGGGGTGAGGATAGGTAAGACACCTAAAAAACTAGCTAGCATTTGTTGCCCTTAACGCAGAGAAACTAAAGCAGATACCATAAAAGCAACTGAGGCCAATAGGAAAAGGGGACCAGAAACTAGAGAAAAGGTGAGATCAAAAAGAATTAACCTAGAAGGTAACACCCACGCACAGGAAATCAATGAGTCAATGCCCTGTATAGCTATCCTTATCTCAACCAGCAAAAACCCTTGTTCCTTCCTATTATTGCTTATACTCTCTCTTCAACAAAATTAGAAATAAGAGCAAAATAGTTTCTGCTGGGTATTGGGGGGGGGGAGGGAGGGGGCGGAGTGGGTGGTAAGGGAGGGGGTGGGGGCAGGGGGGAGAAATGACCCAAGCCTTGTATGCACATATGAATAATAAAAGAAAGATGAAAAAAAAAAGTTATTTTTAGATGGCAAATTGAGTTGCCACATATGTGAATAGGTGTAAAATCGCGTCCCATGATGGAATACTTTTCTGCCAGGGAACGGAAACACCTGGAACCTCACCTGGCCCTACACGACCTCACTGAAGCAGGTAGGCAGCAGCACTCCTTCTGCGGAACAGATCAGGAAACCAGGGCTAGAGCAGCTGAGGCCCCTGTCCTGGGCCAGGCCATCGCTGGCCATAATTTTTGACCACACAGTCCTTCCACAGGGAGTGACGGTGGACCACGGAGCACTGCTGCAAATCCAGGGGATTTCGTTCCTTTCCACTGCCTTTCTTTCCAAGAAAAGAACAAAGGATCAGCTTGGTTGAATGGAACATAGAACATTTAAATGGCAAGGTAAGGGACTGGGGGAGTGGCTCAAGTGGTAGAGCGCCTGCCTAGTAATCATGAGGTCCCTGAGTTCAAACCCCAAAATAAATAAATAAAGCCCCAAATAAAAATAAACAGATATGAAGCAAGGTTAATCAGAAGACCGGCAGGTAACCTGCAAGGAAAAGTGCATGTGCCTTCACTCCCTCTTTTTGTAAGATTGATTGCTTAAATTATATGTGAATTATTTAAGTTACTATCTAGTTTATGCGTAGAAGGGGAAAGTTTTTAAATTACTCATTTTCTGGCCTCGCCTCTGAAAATCTCAAACTTGGTGTCCATGTGATAACCAAATTATCCCAGCCATCCCAGAAAAGAGCCTCGGTTTGTCCCTCACCAGTGCCATCAGAAGGACCAATGCATGGAGCAGCCTATATCCCTGTCTTATCCTTCCTGTAATTTAACAGAAACAGAACACGGACCTTTAATACACAATCAAGATTTCCCCCATTGATTACACACTACATTCTTTATTATGTATAACATTAAGTTTTTTTAAAGCCCAATTATCATGTACCTGTACATCTCCTGTGTTTTAGAGACTTACTAAAGAGAGGAAATGAAAAGAAAAAAATGTTCCTTGGCCATTTAATTTGAATTGTCACAGAATATAATTTGAAGTAGTTTTCCTAATAATTTGGAGATCTCGTGTAAAAAATCTGCTGACTATTTGCAAAGGACTGAGATGGTGCAATATTTGATGTTTCAGAAGCTTTTATGCCGACATGGACCCTGACTTGGGGTTGCTCCTCTCTGGTGATTTTGGTGTCCCAAAGTGATACTTACTCTTCCTGGAGCGTGCAGGCTTCTGAATGGCATTGCTGATGTGCTGAGATGTTTATTTCACCCAGGAAGGTGTGCTGAATATCACCTTTGGTCTCCTACTTCTATCATTAATTATTAATTGCCTGATGGGTTGTACTTTTCAAGAATTTCTACCAGAAACTCCAGAGTCACCTGATAATCCTAACCTATTATGGCCCCTGGAAAGTGTTTGGGTTTTGGTTTTGTTTTTTCTCTTTTTCTAACGAATGACTTTTCTATGAGCTTTCAGGACACTCATTCGATGAACACCTGAGAAAATAAAATGCAACTTTTTTTTTATTGAGAGAGATTTAAAGCAACACCACAGATAATTTAGGATATAAGCATCCTCTTTCCTAACATATTTCAAATGAGATAAAGTGGGTTTATTGGATGAATCATGTGGATAGTGATCCGAATTCTTCAAGTCATTTTTCTTACTTCTGGCCAACACTGGGGCCACTTTCCATCCTTTTCAGTTCATTTCCAAATTCACTCATCTCCTTATCCAGCTGTCCATTGTATTGGCAGGCTTACAACAGGCTCAGACCTGCCTGCTCTGAGAGGAAATCTAGCACGGCTGGGGAGTGAGCACAGGTGTCACTCTTGGCCTCAACTTTGGGACAGATACCAGGACTCCAAAAGAGCAGCCTGTGTTTCCAGCCAGTGACTTCCCAATGTTATCTCTAGCAATAGTGAGCTTAGCAGGAGCTCTCCAGGCCAACGCCAACATCAGATGCGCCCTGGATGGCCTCTTCCTTCCTCTGCTTCCTCTGAAGTACAAAAGAGCTGCCTCCCAGAACCAATGTGCAACGCCAACCCTCCACTACCCTTTAGCTTCTGGGTGAACTCTGAACTTTGTGACACTTTCTGGCTCTAGACCTCATGCACTGGCCCAGCTGGAGACACTCCAAGCCCCTCCCCCTAAGTTGCCACCCATCCTGGGAAAGTCACTCACAGCCCTCCACAAAATCAACTGCAAGCCCCTTCTGGTTTTAGCCACAGGGAGCTGCCCGTAAGTTATCTGAAAGCTCTGGACCTGGTCCAGAAAGAGGAATATTTACCTCTGTACTCCTGGACCCAGCCAGGCAGAAGCAAGGCAGATCCTGGGGGCCAATGTGGATCCTGAGCTGAGAGTCCTTCCCAACCCCACCAAGGGCCCTGTAGGGCCTAAGATGTCCTTGGAAGTGGAAAAGGGCCAGATCAGAGCAGACAGCCCAGCTAGGAGTGCCTAGAAGACCTGATGTCCTCACAAAGAGCAGGTCACCAGCATCCAGTGACAACACAGCAGAACTCAGCTCCACACCTGCCCTTCACCAGCTCAGTGTCCCGCTGCTGTAGCTCTCAATGCATCACAAGTTATCAGACAGGTGTGCCAGGCCGGACTCCAGATGTGTCTTCTTCTCACCACAGCATTAAAGCAAGTGCTTGAAGGAGACCAAGTGGGAAACCAAAGCCCGGCTGGCCCCTCAGAACCCTGGGTGAGTGTCATGACTGTGAGCACCTTCGGGTTTAGCCACCCCGAGACGATCCTGTTGTTAAAGTCAGATTCCACTTCCTGGCTCCATGTGGCTTTCCTCACACCAAACGCAGCGCTGTGATGTAGCACTTTGACAAGCTTTGTCCTGACGGGCTGCCATCCCACGATGGGTCCTGTGCTAGTGTTATATCGCTGTATAGGAGGGGACAACACAGAAGCGGCCTTCTAACGGGGGTGTTACATCCTAAAACTGGCATTTTTCACACCACTGACTGAGACTTCCTACCTGTGGGCATTGCACCTTGCTTGTCATGAAAGCAATCACAGGAAATAAATAATCTGTCCATTCCAAAAGCAGGGACGGGTTTGTTTGTCTTTAAATCGTCACATTTTCTAGAAATGGCTAGTTTTTCCCTCTTTCCTCTCCTCCAATCTTCTCCTCGTCTACACTTTCTCATCTTCCTTTTCCCAGAATGGAAAACACTATTGAGCGGGAAACTCAAGGTTTCATTTCAGTTAAGGGGACAGAGGTGCTGTTTAGGAGCCTCACTGTAAATGAAGGAGAAACCGCTGTGCTATGTCAACCTCACACAGAAAGAATCGTATCTGTGCAATACTGAGCTACCTCTGTGTATAGACCAAAGCATATCGTCCTTAGTTCCTTCCCACAGGCCTTGTAATCGATCATATTATATATCAGAAAAACTTCACCCTACAGAACCAGAAAACCTGGGGAAAATGACTCAAAATACAGCATAATTAAGTCAAGTTTCATTGTTGATTTATTGTGGGCTCAGCACAATCTCAAGTGGAAAGTGTGTGTGTCAATCAGACACCTCATTTTCGTGCAAGGCCCCCGAGCCTGCTTTGTAACTCAAGGCAGACTCAGAGCTCACCCATCGACATGCACGGATGCTCAGGACAGCAGGGGGACGAAGACTGGCTGCTGAATTTGAATCCACCAGGTAGCAGCAGCAGGGCTCTGGACCAGGTGGCCGGATCTTGGCCCTGATTGGCATTTCCAGGAGGAAAAGTGTGGCACCCTTGGCTCCAGCCTGCTTCCCCTGGAGCCACCCTCAGCTCCCCTTCGCTTGCGTGACATCGTCCCAAATGTGCCCTGTGGTTCTGAGTTTTGAGCCTTGACCACCACTCTGGGAGTGAGGTTCAGTAGCCCCTTTCCTCAGCAGGAACCTGTGCAGAGGTGAGCTAAAGAGAAAGAGCACAGAAGCCCCGCTCCCAGCTTCTCCACCCCGAGCAAGGAAGGAAGGTCTGTGTTCAGGTCATGGATTAGAGGCAGCACTGCATAGCGCCTCCCGCCTTTCTGCCTTCCCATTGACTTCACTGCAGCTTGCTCAGTGCTGAGCTCACGCACTGGACTGCACCAAAGCCTGCTTCCTTTCAACTGCTTTCAGCAAAAAGAGAAGGAAAGGACTCATTTCTTCTGATGATTTTTTTCCATCAATTGTACGGATCCAAAGTAAGTTATTTATTCACTGGCCCAGTTTCCCCATCTCTCAACTCAGCTATGCGATCCCTGGGTTTGAAGAATATACTAAGACTGAGCTGCCACACTTGGACACCTGGGAATCATGGAAAGTTTTCCCCATGCAGTCGAATTTGATTTGGTTTCCAGCGGGCACTGCTAGGTGTGCAGCTCTTAACTCAGAGTTGGACTTTCAGCTGTTGGATAAACGTGTGTGGAGCTGATTAGCAAGCGCAATACAAAGAAAGGTGTGCGCTCCCTGGGAGGCTGTGCGCAGCTTTGTTTATCGTTTGTTTTGTTCTGTTTTAATTTAGCACAACTATTTAGAAAGAGAAAATTCAGTGTAGCTCAGTGGTACAGCCCCTGCCCAGCACACGCAGGGCCCTGGTTCAGTCTCCAGCATCCCAAGAGAAGAGAGAGAGACATACATCCAGAGAGAGAGAGAGAGAGAGAAGGAGAGAGAGAGAGAGAGAAGGAGAGAGAGAGAAAGAGAGTTGCCCTCTTCACCACTCAGCATTGTGCAGGGGAGGGAGGAAGAGGATCTTTAGATTTTCCTTTTATAGCCAGTAACATTGTTGTCCACACAGTAAAATTGTTCGCCTTTTCTTTTATCCAGTATCTCTTTAAACAGCACTGTGACATGGAAGGGACCATGTTGTGGCCAGGTAGCTCTCCTGAAATTTAAACAGTCATCCCAGGTGGTCCCTGCTCCCCATGTGGCTGGAGACCAGCCACAGTCTTTCTTTGTCCCTTATCATCTGGAGAGACTAATGCGGTGATGTCCTTTTAACCCAGGGCCTCCTGTTTGCTAGGCAAGTGCTTTATCACTGGAGCCACGCCCCCAGGCTTTTTGTTTTTATTTTGTTTAGGGGAGAAGATCCCCCCAAACTTTACCCGGGCTCTCGTCAAACTCCAGCGCCTCCTGCCTCCACCTCATGAGAATCTGGGATTACCCCCACGTCCAGCTTCGTAACATCCTTTTGAAAACAAGAAAGTGTCCTGTATAGCAAACTCTCATAAGCCAAAAGGATCTGGGAGCAAATATTAAAATCCAGGGACACCAGGGCTGGCGGAGTGCCTCAAATGGTGGAGCACCTGCCTAGCAAGCACAAGGCCCTGAGTTCAAATCCCAGTACTAAAAAAAAAAATCCAGGGATGTCGTTTTGTGTGTTTGTCGTTTTGTGTGTTTGTCTGTGGTACTGGGTGGGACCCAGGGCCTCCCGCATGCTAAGCAAGTGCTGGACTCCTGAGCCGCACTCCAGCCCTGCCTTTCTGGTTTTAAATGGTATTACTCTTAGTTTCGATTTACTTAATTTTGCTGGGAGGCTCTTTTTCTTTTTTTTTTTTTTTTCAATTAAATTAGTCACTTTTGTACTATCAGGAGGCACTCATTTTAATTTCATGCCTTTCAAAAGTTTACAGGAACATAAAACTCTGATGGCAATGAGATTCCGTGAGCACCGTGCCCCTGTCTTATGTATGTTTCCAGTGTCGCCATGTCGCCGCCACGTAAACACTCAGGCATGGAGGGCCGGATGGGCAGTGAAACACTGCCATGTCTGACTTGGATTAAAAGCTCCCTGAAGGAAAGCCTGGTGTCCCCCCAGAAATGTGCCCATGCACTGGGTGCTCTTGGGAGTCCACTTAGAAACGAGTCCTTCCAGCTCAGCAAATCTCACTTCGTTTCTGTCTGCTCACCACCCTCTCATTTGCAATAAACCTGACAAAAACTTCCAGAATGCAAATAAAAACGTTCGCATTTGAAGGAAACGCTGGCAGCCAGCCACAGACTTAAAGTATGCGAGCTAATTTTGCTCTTGTTCCTCTGCCAGTGACTGCTTGGCCTCCACACGCTCTGCACAGGCAGGGCCTGAAGACGGATTCTGACCATGTCCAAAAGCCTGGTGCAGGAGGCGATGATTCATGGCGAAGGGAACCTCCTCTGCTCCGGACTGAGCTGTTTCTCCTCCTGGCCCCATCTCAGCCCTGCTCATGGGGCATCAACGCCATCACGGGGGCGGAAAACTCACTCGGCTTGTTTGTTCCAGAGTTTTGCTTAACACCAACCCAGTGAAGTCCACTTAAGTCAAAAAGAGGTGATGTTTTACTAAGGAGGGAAGGAAGAGAGGGAGGGAGGGAAGAGCGGGAGGGAGGGAAGGAGGGAAGGAGGGAAAGGGACGATGGAGGAGGCAAAAGCCTTTACTACTTTTGGCATTTTCTTTCTTCTTGTTGGTGGTACTGGAATTTGAACTCAGGGCATTGAGCTTGCTAGGCGGGTGCTCTGCCAGTTGAGCCACACCTCCAGCCCACCTTTCCTACTTTTAATCTTCTTGCCCATGGTTTCCAAATGCATCTCCTGCGTCAGATATCCTGCCATCTGGTGCTGTAGAAGAATGGAAGCCTTGCATCCTGGTCCTGAAGACTGGGATTCCTGTGGGTTTTGTTGTTTGGTTGTTGTTTTGTTTTGTGCTGGGGATCAAACCCAGGGCTTGATGCATGCTAGGCAAGCTTTCTTCCACTGAGCTACATCCGCAGCCCACCACCCCCCATGGGGTTTTAAGCTGGCAAGGTGGCCAGCCAGTGATCTGTGGTGGAGGTGGCACACTCTGGATTTCTGAAATGAGAAACAAAAGACTCATTTCAAACAAAAGAGAGTGGGGATGCAAAGATGAGGTCACCCTTTCTGTACGCCATCCCAGGGGGGTGGCCTCAGAGCCAGGCACTACTGCAGGCTGGGCCAACAGAAGAATGTGAGCCTGGTTCCAGGGGCCTGCACTGGGTGCAGGAAATCACCCTTCCAAACTCAGCTGCTGGCCTGTAGCCAGAAGGTCCAGGAGACCTTTAGAGGAGAGACTGGGGCCCCATCCCATTCCCAGCAAGGTTCAAAACCTCCTCGTGAACCTGCTGGGGCGGCAGGGGTGGGAGAGGGTTGTCACTCCACTCAAAGAGAAGGCGTGGAGCATTGAGTGCCCAGGAACCCTGGGCCTGGCTGAGTCTGAGAGGAGTAAATTTGTCCCACCTTGTGCAAAAGCCATTTAGAGAAGTGAGGGCTGGTCAGCAGAATCCCGGAGGTCAGCTCCAGGAATGGGCTCTGCCCCTCACCACAGCAGCGAGTCCTGCAAGGCTCCAGAAACAGTTTTTACAAATCGTGTTTTAAGACTCTTACAAAGCAGCCTGCACCACCTCCGCTCTTCTGGCTGGCTGGACACAGGCAGACCCTCAGGAAGCCAGGTGGGTAGGGAAGTGTGGCCATGGGAGGAAGAGAGCACTGCACAAGCAGCTGCCTCATAACTGGCCCAGGAAACTAGGATACAGCACCGGAGAAGCGAGTGATAAGACAGTGGTACTCAGGGACAGAGAAAGGAGCACAGGTGTAAGGGGCTAGCCCACGCTGTCCTGCTCCCTGGCAGGTGTGCCCACACTTCTGAAGATGGGGAGAAGGAGTGCTGGACAGCCCGAGGGGCACCAGAGAGGTCTATGTCTTTAATTCCTTCTGCCCAGAGCCCACATCTGGCTGAAGACTGGACAAGAGAACCGGGCTGTCATCTGACCTTTGGTGGCTCCCAAGTCAGCTTGCTGTGGTGGTGTTTCCCATCCACACTGGCATATTTTTAATCCTTTTATTTTTTGTTGGGATGTAACTTACATTAGGCAAGTGCACATAGCTCGGCGCATTTTCTCACACTACACACCTATGGACCATCCATCAGGACAAGCTAGAAGACATTTCCAGGAGCTAAGCAGATTCCCTCAGCCCCGCCATGCAAGGGAAGCCGCAGTGTCCGTCTCTCTTGGCATAGATTGCTCCTTCCTCATCACCCCCTGCTTCAGTCCTGTCACCAAAATCACACGCAGTAAGCGCTGCTTCGCGTCTGGCTCCCTGCGCTTGTCGCACCTGTGCTATTCCTCCGTGCAGGAGGAATCCACTGCGGGGTGGCGTTGCGTTGTGTGCTGAGACCACAGTGCACACGTCCATTCTGTCCAGGACCATTTGGGTTATTCGCAGTTTGGAGCTGTGATGAGTGCTGCTGCCATGCACGTTCTTGTCGGCGGTTCGGGAGTAAATTCTGCTGGGACGCTAGAGTGGCGCGGCCTCTCTGTGGAGGGCAAGCTAGTGAGAGCCACCAAAATTGGAAGAGATCTCTTGCACCAGGTTCTTCATGACGGCATTTCTTTGCAAACGCTGACGATTGCAAAACAACTCCGTATCCATCAGTAGATGTTCCTCACCCGCAGACTGGAGCACCGTGCACCACAGAGGGAGAGGGGAAGGTCGGGACAGTTCGGTGCGATCGCCAAGTTGTGTTAAGTGAAAACCAGCAAGATGAAGGCCAGTGCATACGGTTCTCTTCCATGACGTAAGACGGAGGGTAATTCGCTGTAGTCAAGGAATGGATGACCTTAGTTATTCACGGAACGTGCGAAGATTTTCGAGCATGTATTCCTTTGTAATCAAGGGATCCACTGAATTCCAGGCCATCACGCATGGATTACCAACTCAAAATCTCAATTTATTGTGAATAGACTGAGCATCACTGCACTGCACACGTTCAAAGGGTTGATGTCATGGGATGTGAATTAGCTCTCAACAAAAAGCTTACATTTTAAAATGTCTGAGTTCAAACCCCAGTACTGCAAAAAAAAAAAAGTCTGGTCTGAGAGGGAAGGCAGAACTGTGTCATGAGGATGCCAGGCTTCATGAGGAAAAGGACATGCGTGGTCCAAAGGAGCCCAGCCGGGCGTGGGGCTTCCTTGGTCACCTGTTCATTCCTCTGTCGTTCATCCAGCTGCTCACCCGTCAGGTGGCTGTAAGGACTTCCGATCGCTACGGACTCGCTCACCTGAGCACATCACAGGACACTGGAAAGACACTGGCCACAGCTGAAAGTAGAAACCACAGGTGGCAGATGGAGGCGCAGGGGCTGTGGACCCCGGGGGCTCCTCTGTGGTCTTTGGGAACTCTCCAGTTTCTGCACAGTGATTTAGGGTTCAGGGACCAAACCCGGGACTGCTTTGGCTTATGCTGAACCTGCTGTGGCTTCCAGTAGGAGCTGTTCCCTAAGATGAGACACAGCTGGCTTCCTGCAGCTCTACTGCTGTCCTCACTGCAGGGATGTCCCCTCAAGAGCACCATCCACTTCATAGGGCACACTTCATCATGTAACAAACATCTGATAAAAACAACTTCAGGGATTTATTTTGCCTCGAGGTTTCAGTGGTGTCAGTCCATCATGATGGCTAGGAAGTAGAGAAAGAGTCAGAAAGGGGCCAGAGACGAGATACCTCCAGGGACATGCCCCTAATGACCCACTCCCCACTCCCTTCTCCTAAAGTTTCAACAGTCTCCCAAAACAACACCAGCAGCTGGGGACCAAGCGTTCAACACGTGAGCCTGTGAGGGATGTTTCATATCAAACCTTAACATCCTGCCTCCAGCCCCCAAAGGTTCATGGACACCTCATAACGCAGAATGCTCTTAGTCCAACTCCAAGGGTCCCCAAAGTCTTACCAGCTGCTGCATTGTTCAAAGTCTCCCCTGAGACTCGAGGCAACTCTCAACCTGTAAGAGCATATAAAATCAAAAACCAGTTACATGTTTCCAACGTATCATTGTACGTTACGCAGATCAAGCATTTCCTATTTCAAAAAGGGAGGAACAGAACCATAGCGAGGAAGGAACGGACCAAAGCAAGACCAAAATCCAGTAGGGCAATCACTAAGTCCTATAGCTCCAGGTATAGCATTTAGGACACGTGGCGTTATGACATGAGCTCCAACGGGCTTGGAAAGCTCTGACCTCACAGCCTTACCGTTTGCTCTTTCTTGGGCCGGTTCCCTGCACACAGTTTTCCTCAGCACCATGTACCATGTTCCTAGCATCGCCAACATCCTGGATCTCCACTACATCTTCAGCCTCACCCTCACAGCTTTACACATTGACCTCTCAGGCTGCCTCCAGGGGGTCCTGACCCCACTGTACGTTGCCTGCCCACCCCCCAGGCCTTCCTTTGAAATCTTGGTGGAAGCCTCCATGACCCTATAACATTTGCATTCTGCAGGCCTGCAAAACCAGCATCACGTGGATGATGCCAAGGTCCGCTGCCTCCTCAGGTGGTGTTGGGCCCCCTTGGACCATGGTTGTAGTGGCTTCTGAGTGCCTGGATGCTTAAACCTGGGAAAACACTGCCCTAGGCAAGCAGGGTGCCCTGGAGGCTAGTCTTCTCAAGGAAAGGTGTTTCAAATGACTTTAAAACTTTAGTCTAGAGGCTGGGATGGGTGGTGTCTGGTCAATTCCTGAGATGCCCTTGAGGGTGTCTTTTCTATTACCCAAGCTCCTTCTCTGGCTGAACGGCATGGTTTCCAAATCTTTCAGAATATTTTGCTCAGCTCTAAGCTTTAGTACTTGAGCCAACCCTGTGTACTTGAACATTAAGGAATTTAAGCCACAGACTTATTCCTGGCTTCTTTCCAAGGAGCCATAACAGTTGGGAATATTTGCTTTCAGAGGCACTGGGCCTGCGCCCTTCCAGAGAAGTCAGTGTGCAGGAGCAGCAGGGAACCCCTTCCTGCTCCCAGCTCCAGGCACTGTAGAAAAGAAAGCTTGGTCTAATCCCAGGTCGGCCGTGACTCCTTAGGTGCCTTACGCAGGTCGGGGTCTTTATTTGCCTTCCTGTAAAATAGGACCCCTTGCATTTTATTCGACTTCAAATATTATTATTATTTTTTTTTTAGAATTCATATATTTGTTGCCAGGGAATTGTTCAGAGGCCAGGAATCCATCCCAGCACAGTTTGATTTTGTGGGTTTTGATAGGCGGTTGATCACTGGTATGCAGTTGGAGCCACGGGGAAATTTGAGGCTGGTCTGGATGGAGGAGGTGCATCATGGAGACTCATGGTTTGAATGCTTGGTCCCCAGCTGTGGTGCTGTTTTGAAAGGTTATAGAAACCTTAGGAGGTAGGACCCACATGGAGGAAGTAGGTCACTGTGGGGTCCTTGGTATATCTTGTCCCTGGTTCTTCCTGTCTCTCTCTCTGCTTTCTAGCCACAAGGATGTGAGCTGCTCTGTTCCACCTCCTCTGCCTTGATGGATACCTCCGCAACAGTGAGCCAAAATAAATTCTTCCTCCCTGAAGTTATTCCTGTGGGGAATTTTGCCACAGCAGTAAGAAAAGTAATACAGGAAACTGGTGGCAGAGAAGTGGGGTTCCTGACCTCGTGACTGCCAAGCTTTGGACTGGTTTACCGGAGGGATCTGGACTAGGAAAAGCCTGGATGCTGTGAGCAGTTTAATGGCGAGTCCGGTGGGAGCTCAGAAGACAGGAATACCTGTAGACATGAAGGAAGAGAAGCCTGTGCTCATGAGGTTTGGTGGGAACCCAGCTGTACCGGGAATCGAACCAGAGGCCATTCGTGTAGCATTCTGGCAGATAATGTGCCTTTTTCAGAGAAACCCCCTGGTGCCCGGGATGTTCTTGCCATCTCCTCTTCTCAGCATTTTGTTGTTTTGTTTTTTAATTAAGGTAAAAATCTGCAAAACATAAAATCAGTCATTTTAAGTGAACAACTCAGTGATATTTACTACATTCAGAATATCAAGCAACCGTCAGCTCAGTTTAGTTTCACCCAAAGGAGGCCCTGTACCCATTAAGCAGTCACCCTCCATGCCCATCTCCCGCAGCCCTGACAACCTCCATGCTGCTCTCTGTCTCTATGCATTTACCTCTTCTGGATATTTCATATGTATGGAATCATACAGGATTTGACCTTTGCTATCTGGCTTCTTTCCATTAGCATGTTTTTGTTTGTTTATTTGGTTTTGGATTTTTTGGCAGTACTAGGGTTTGAACTCATGGCCTTGTGCTTGCTAGTCACTCTACCACTGGAGCCATGGCCCCAGTCCTCCCTTAGCATGTTTCTAAGTCTCATCCACATTAAAGTGTATATCAGAGCTTTGCTTTTTTAATATTCCTATATATGTATATACTGCAGTCTGTTTAACAGTCCGTCCATCGGTAGACACTTAGGCCGTTTACACCTTTTGGCACCACACTGCTGTGAACTTGTGTGTGTGTGTTTTTTAGTGCATTTTTTCAATTATTTTGGGCATATACCTAGGAGAGGAATTGCTGGTTCATATGGAAATTCTACGTTAAATTTTTGAGGACCCGGAAAACTGTCTTCCATAATGGCTGCACCATTTTACATTCCCACCAGCAAAGTATGAGGTTCCAGATTCCCCACATCCTTTCTGACACTTGTTGTTCTCCAGTTTTCCATGGTAGCCACTGAGATGGGTGCAAGGCATTTTCTCATGCGGGCCTTGACTCTCCCTTCCAGTGCCTATTGAGGTGGCTTGCTTTGTGTACTGGCTGGACATTTGTATATATTCTTTTCTTCTTTGGAGAAATGTCTGTTTAGATCCTAGGTCCAGGGCTGACAGCATGGCCCAAGTGGTAGAGCACCTGCCTAGCAGGCAAGAGGCCCTGAGTTCAAACCCCAGTAACACCACAAAAAAAAAGAGTATTCCTAGATCCTACATCCATTTTTAACTGGATGTCTATATTCTGGATCCCAGACTATGTCAGATGTATAATCTGCAAATATTTTTCACATCTGGCAGTTCGGCTTCTCATGTCTTGATAATATCCTTGAGACACAGAAGTTTTTCTTTTTGGTAAGATCCAATTTATTTATTTGTTTGTTTTTTGTTTTTTTGAGATGGGGTCTCGTCATGTAGATGAGGCTGGCATTGAACTAGAGATCCTCCTGCCTCTGCTTTCAGATAATAGGATTACCGGCATGCCCCACTGTGCCTGGCTTACTTTTTCCTTATGTTGCTTGTGCCTCTAGTGTCATATCTAAGAATTCATTGCCACATCCAAGGTCATGAAGATTTCCCCCTGTATTTATTCTAAGAGTTTTGTGGAACATAACTCTCCACCCCTTAGGTGTGGGCTGCACACTGTGACCTCTCTCAAGAGAGTCCAGTTTGAAAGGGCAGGTGGGGCAGGGAGTAGCTTCACAGTGAGGAACCTGACAGACGTACCTGAGCCATGTGATCGAGGTCCCCGTCACCAGTGAAATGGTGATAAGTCATGTCAATAGCACGTACCCTTGACATGGTGAGAATGGAACTGATAGGCCGAAATGCTTCCCCAAAGTTTCTGTGTCAAAGTCACAGCTCCCAGTGCCTCAGAATGTGGCTATCTTTGGAGCTATGGCCTTTAAAGAGGTAAAGAAGGTTAAATGAGGTCACAGGATTTGGGGGGGGGACCTTAATCCAGTGTGGATGGAGCCTTTCTAAGAAGAGATCAGAAGGAGGGAAGGGAAAAGAGAACGACAGAGTGTCAACAGTGTTGTAAAACATCACATCTGTGAAGGTGGAGGACACAAGGATGTGTATTGAAAGCTGTTGAAAATGGAGGGTGGGAGGTAAAGGGCAAGGGAGAGCAATGGAAGGGGTTGAATGGACAAGTAAAGTAGACTCACAGCTGGGACACATTGAGAAACCCTTGGAACATCAACTTAAATAGTAATATCAAAAGACAGGACTGTAAAATAGGTACAGTGTGTAGGGGTACTTGTGAGAGGGGGAGGGTGAACGAAGGAGATGAAGGTGAGGGAATATGGTGGATGGACTTTATATACTTACATGAACTAGAACAAAGAAACCTCTTGCAATTGCTTTAAGTGGAGCGGGGAGGAGGTAGAGGAGAGATGGTGGGGATGATCTAAACGATGTACAATATAAGCCTATTTGGAATGGTCACAGTGAATCCCCCTATCTAACAAATATATCCTAATAAAAATTTATAATAAAAAAAGAAGCGAGTAGGACACAGACTCACAAAGAGGGGCTCGGGAGAGCATGGAGAGCAGACAACCACAAGGCAAATAGAGGAGCAACGGGAGAGACCAACCTTGACTGGGTTCTGGCCTCCAGGACTGTGAGAAGTAAGTTTCTGTTGTTTAAGCCGGAAGTATGTACAACAGCAGCCAGGACCTTACCTCTGAGGACTCCCTCTCAAAAATCCGTAACCCCTTCCCAATCACGAGAAAAACATCGGATAAATCCAAGTGTGGGGCATTCAACAGAACCTGACTGGTACTCAGAACCACTATGTCATCAAAGGTTAAGATGAAAAGGAATACAATTTTAAGAACTCTGAAGCAAGCCAGGTGCAGTGGGGTGTGCCTGTAATTCCAGCACTCTAGAGTCAGAGACAGGAAGATCTCGAGTTTAAGGCCAACCTGGGCTACAAAGTGAGACTCTGTATCAAAGAAAGAAAAGAAACTACTCTAAAAGTTTATTTTTAAAAATGGGGAAAAGTGGGCTGGGTGTGGGAGCACATGCCTCTCAGGAGACAAAGATCTGGAGGATGGAAGCCAACCCAGGCAAAAGGTTAGTGAAACCCTCATCTCAACAAACAAGGTGGGTGTGGCAGTACACATCTCTAATCCCAGCTATGCGGAAGGTGTGCGTAGGAGGATCATGGTCCAAGGATGGTCCCAGGAAAGAATGGGAGACCCTACCCAAAAAGTAACTAAAGTAGAAAGGGATGGAGGTGTGGGTCAAGTGGAAAACGCCTGCCTAGCAGGCACAAGGCTCTGCGTTCAAACCCTGGTACCACAAAAGAAAAAAAAAAAGGAGAAAAGTTTCAACAAAGATATACAAGTGGCCCATAAACACACAAGAAGATCAACATGATGGGTTTTTTTGGTTTTTTTTTTTCTTCCTGAGACTGGCCAAAGGACTTTTTAAAATTTTTATTGTTTTATTATTCATATGTGCATACAATGCTTGGGTCATTTCTCCCCCCTGCCCCCACCCCCTCCCTTACCACCCACTCCACCCCCTCCCTCTCCCCCCCACCCCCTCGATACCCGGCAGAAACTATTTTGCCCTTATCTCTAATTTTGTTGTAGAGAGAGTATAAGCAATAATAGGAAGGAACAAGGGTTTTTGCTGGTTGAGATAAGGATAGCTGTACAGGGAGTTGACTCACATTGATTTCCTGTGCGTGGGTGTTACCTTCTAGGTTAATTCTTTTTGATCTCACCTTTTCTCTAGTTCCTGGTCCCCTTTTCCTATTGGCCTCAGTTGCTTTAAGGTATCTGCTTTAGTTTCTCTGCATTGAGGGCAACAAATGCTAGCTAATTTTTTAGGTGTCTTACCTATCCTCACCCCTTCCTTGTGTGCTCTCGCTTTTATCAACATGATGTTTATTAGATAAACATAATTAAAATCACAATTAGATGCCACTTCACATCCACTAGAATAACTGTCATCAAAAAACTTGACAAGTGAGCTGGAGAAGTGGCTCAAGCAGTAGAACTCCTGCTAACAAGTGTGAAGCCCTGAGCTTACACCCAGTACTGCAAAAATCCAAAAAAGTGCTTTAGGCAAGGATGTAGAAAAATCAGATTCCTTTTTCATTGTTGATGGGAATTTTATTTTATTTATTTATTTCGGCACTGGGGTTTGAACTCAGGGCCTGTACCTTGAGCCTTTCCACCGGCCCTTTTTTGTGATGGGTTTTTTCGAGATAGGGTCTAGAGAACTATTTGCCCTGGCTGGCTTTGAACCCCGATCCTCCTGATCCCTGCTTCCTGGATAGCTAGGATTACAGGCGTGAGCCACCGGCACCCAGGTGTTTTATTTTATTTTGTGCTGCAGTGCTGGGGATTGAACGTAGGGCTTTGTGCATGCTAGGCAAGTGCTCTACCACTGAGCTGCACACTTAACCCAATAATGAGACCCTGTCTCAAAAAACCACACACACACACCAAGTGTGAGACGTTGTCACAGCCAAGAGGACCCTAAGGAGACACGAGGACTGACTGGCCGTGGGATTCTGTGTGGAGTTTACACGCACAGCCACTGGGGAAACACATGACACACACTTACCAAAAGATCGGGGGGAAAACGTATGTCCACACAGAAACCTGAATGTGAATTCAAACATGCATTATTCATGACAGTCAAAAAGTAGAAATAACCCAATGTGTCATCAACTAACAAAGGTCAAACGAAACCTCGCATCTTCACACAATGGACTATTCTTCACCAGTAACAGGAATGAGCTGGCGCTGAAAACATTCGAAGTGAAGGAAGCCAGGTGCTCAAGACCGTGTCATGTATTTCCATCCATATGAAATGTCCAGAAAAGGTGAATCCATAGAGACAGAAAGACCGATGGCCGCCTCGGACCAGAGGTGAGAACTACAAACAGTCAAGAATGAAGTTTTGGAGATGGTGGAGATGTCAGAAGGTTGCATTGTGGTGATAGTCGCACAACCATAAATTTACTGAAATGGACTGAAAGGCATCGAGCTGTGTATTTAGCGTGCTTCAGTTTGTGGTGTGCAAGCATAACGGTGTGTGTGTGTGTGTGTACGTGTGTGTGTATGTATGTGTGGTGTGTGTGTGGAGGGGGGGTGGAGAGAGGGAGCTCCTTCACCAGAGCCCTTGGAAGGAAGCATCTGTCAGATCCAACTGCTCACCAGACTCTTAGGAGAAGAAGCTCACACCAGGTAGTCACCCCTCTGCCATCGAGGGAGCCTCTGTCCCGAGCAGGGCACAATGCCCTTGTGTGTCTTCTTCACACACACCTGCTAGGAAGAGCACAAAAACACCCAAGCCCTTCTGTCAATTTCGCTGAATTCTCCAAAGTGTTGGGAGAAATGGGAGACCACATCTGTAAAGAAAACGTCAAAGTTTGGGCCAGGTGCAGGTGGCTCACACCTGTAATCCCAGCTACTCAGGAGGCAGAGCTAAGGAGGATCATGGTTGGTAGCCAGCCTGGGCAAATAGTTCACAAGACCCTATCTCAAAAAACCCTTTACCAAAGAGGACTGGTGGAGTAGCTCAAGGTGAAGGCCCTGAGTTCAAACCCCAGTCTACCGCATAAAAAGGAGAGGAAAGAAAAGAAAAGAAAAAGTCAAAGTTTGAAAACAGGCAAAAGATGACAAAGCTCACTGTGACAGGGAGGTGAAAAATTACAAATTTCCTGTCAAAGGTGATAACAAAGGAAGGAAAAGAGATCCTGAACACTCCTAAAAGACCATCTGCCTTCTTCTGGTCCCAAAGATCAAAAGTGAGCACCCAGGCCTATCCACTGGTGACACTGCAAAAGAAACCACCAACAAAACCCCTGCGTGACTTCTGGTCTGAGCATCGGCCACAGACAACCAACCACGTGCACCAAAAGCAGGGAACTACAGGAGAAGAGGAAAAGTGCACTGCTGCCCAGGGGCCAAGGGCAAAAGGGAAGGAGCAAGAAGGGCTGGAGGCCACCAGGCTGCGGAGGAGGAGCAGAGACAGGAGGATGAGAAGATGGAGAAGCAGGGCCGTCTGTCCCGCAGTGTAGGAATATAGAGGTGGAGGTGCAGCTCCGCGTAAGCTTCTTCATGGAGGAAATGCTCCCCTTAAACAAGAGACTGGGGCCAGGCGCGGGTGGCTCGGGCCTGGAGTCCTAGCTACTCAGGAGGCAGGGATGAGGAGGATCGAGGTTCAAACCGGCCTGGGAAAATAGCTCCTGAGACCCTATCTGGAAAAACCCTATCACAGAAAATTGGGCTGCTGGAGTGGCTCAAGATGAGGGTCCTGAATTCAAGTCCCAGTACCGCAAAAAAAAAAAAAAAAAAAAAAAGAGCAAGAGATTGGGGCTGGTGGAGTAGCCCAAATGCTACAGAGCCTGTCTAGCAAGTGTAAGGCCCCAAGTTCAAACCCCAGTGCCTCTCTCCCAAAAAAAAAGGGAGCTTGTAGCTTTTCAGTGGGCTTCCTGAACAATTAGATTGTAAAGCTTTTGATGTTGACTGTTCCTAAATATTTACTGGTTTCCCTATTTTTCCTTTACATATAGATAGATAGATAGATATATAGTTGAGATATACAATCTGACTCAGAGGCCGGCAAAAATAATGTTAGCGGAATAACTTTTCAAATTAAATGGGGAGAGATGGAAAAGAAAGGTCTGGTAACACGGGAAAGGCCATTTCCCAAAAGGAAGTGAGAGCACCTGTCTTCAAAGTCTTTGCTTGCTGTTTTTCGTGTGTGGTCCTTGTTCGTTCTTGTAGTGTTTTCCTGTAGGAAGGGGCTGTCGCCATTAGTGGGTCCCTCGCTCTAGAGGTGTAATGAAATGTTAATCGCTTTATCCGAAATAACGCCCAGGAGATCCGGGCGTTTCGGATTCAGGATACTCGGGTCTCGGGGTCCTCATTGGAAACCCCTCTCCCATCACACCGTCTGTTCTCACAAATTTCCTGTATTTTTAAAATGTCATTTTCTCGCCTGTCAACAGCGCGCGTGGACCAGGAGAGCCGCGAAGAGCCTTCGGGATGGCGGGGGAGGGAAGTGACAGGCCGGGCGCCTCCTTCCCGGGCTGGGGTGCTGCAGTGATGCCCTGCGCCAGCAGCGGCCCGGACCCCCATCCCGGGACCCCCATCCTGGACCCCCGTCATCGGACCCCCGCCCCGGGACCCGGGATCCCGGCCAGGGCCAGGGACCAGGACAGTCTGTCACCCTCGGGCGCCGCCTAGCGCAGCCCGCAGCGCTGGGACCCGCGACCCCGGCGCCCGCAGCCCCGAACGCGCTCTGGGTCGGTGGGGACGGAACCCGCACGCGGTCCCCCCTCGGCGATCCCGAGGCCCGCTGCAGTCCGGCTCCCGGCTCTGTCCCTCCGCATCCGCCGTCCCTCAATCCATCCTCGGAAGCCGTCCAGCTCCTGCAGTTTGTTAACCTTGGCAGGTCACTGAGACCTCGGGGCCTTTTGAAAAGACGAGGATCTGGGCCCACCCCACACCGCTTGGCGCGGGGAGGGATCCGGCCGTCAGTCGTTTTCACGCTCACCAAAGGGGTCTAAGATCCCGCCGAACGGGTAACAAGCCGTCTCGCTCTCGCTGTGAACCCCCACCGCCTGCCCGGAGGAAGCGGGGTCTGCGGGGTGTCCGGCGGGAGTGGGGGATGGGTCCTGGAGAAGCAGAGTCACACCCAGAGCTGACCAGGACCAGAATCTGCATCTTTGACTTTCCTGCCCAGCTGGGGTTGCCAGAACGCTCATTTAAATATGAATCTCAGATTAGCCACGAATCATGTTTTTAGTAAATCTCAAATATTGCATGCAACGGGATAGATATCAAGAAATGCTTTCTATTGATCTGAAAGTTCAAATGTAACCGTGCGTCCTCCTGTGTTTTATCAGGCGCCCCCATACCCAGTCATTTTTTGCTCAACAGCCAAAGCTGGCCTGCTCATGCTAAACACTGAGTGACACCCAGTGGTAAGGTCCAGAGTACTTGGTGCCTGTTGGTGACTCCTCTCCCTACTCCAGCTCTGTCACCTAGGGATTGACTGGCTTTGGTAGCCGCCTTAAGCTTGTGGGGTCCTTGTGGCAGCTAGAGAAGCCCAGCAGAGCTAAGATGTCTACAGCAGTGACATTGACTCAAACACTCAGCAGCATGGGACAGCCACTGGCAACACCAAGATCTAAGTTTAGAGCTTCACCCAACCCCTTTTCTTCTACAGTTTCTGGAACTCCCTGACAATAGGACTCCCTCCGACCAGGACTGGCTGCATGACTTTCAGAACCTGGTGCAAAATGAAATAAGGCCTGAAGGAAATTGCCAGCTGGGGTATTAATGTGTAAACCTGTTCCTTTTCTCATATACTCTCCACCTTGGAGCATCATGGTGTTTTTATTTTATTTCATTTTATTTATTTATTTATTTTGTGGTGGTACTGGGGTTTGAACTCAGGGCCTCCTCACTTACTAGGAAGGCACTCTACCACTTGAGCCATTCCACCAGTCCAACAGTAATCATATTTTTTGAGCATTTTTTTTTGGCAGTACTGGGCTTTGAACTCAGGACCAGGTGCTTACTAGGCAAATGCTCTACCACTTGAGCCATGGCCTTAGTCCATCATGGTGTTTTTAAAATCTGCTGTTTAATGTTGTTCTCAGTAAAGAAAAATGAAAGTAAGTTAACATGAATTTTATTGTTCATCCTTATATTTTTCAGTGCCAGATTTAAATGCAAATATAAGAGCATTTAACTAGAACAAAGAATAGATAAAATTTCACATTTTTGTTTTTTGAGACAGGGTCTTACTGTGTAGTTCAGGCTGGCCTCAAACTCTCTCTCCTCTCTCTCTACTCTCTCTCTCTCTCTTTAGCAGTACTGAGATTTGAACTCCAAGCCTTACTTGAGCCACATTCCCAGCCCTTTTTGCTGTAGTTACTTATTTTTTTTCTTTCTTTGGTGGCACTGGAATTTGAACTCAGGACCTCCCACGTGGTAGGCAGGCGCCCTACCACTTGAGACACTCCGCAAATCCCCCTGTAGTTATTTTTGAATAGGGTCTCACGTTTATACCCTGATCAGCCTGGACTCGATCCTTCTGTTTACACGACCCATGTAGCTGGGATGACAGGCGATTGCTGCCCTGCCTAGCTTTGATTGGTTGAGATGGTGTCTTTGGAACTTTTTTGCCCAGACTGTTCTTAAACCACGATCCTCCCAATTTCTGCCTCCAGAGTAGTTAGGATCACAGACATGAGGCACCGTGCCTGGCTGAAATCCCACATTTATATTTTCTTGGTTTGTCCTTGAACAGACCAGAGAGACAAACACAAGCCAGAGTCAGTCCAGACAGAGAGACACAGAGTGGCCAGGTGAGTGTGATCCCTTCCAGGGCAGACACATGCTAAGGCCTGCTGGGCTCCCCGGCTCCAGCTGCTGGACCACATGCCACACCTGGCCAGCCGCAGCTTTGGGGAGATGGAGCCAGCATCCCTTCTTCCCACAGGCTCACTGCCCCAAGTTGTGACCCAAGCAAGGTGACCCTAGGCCGAGATGCCCTCAGCATGGGGTGGTTGTCAGCTCACTGTCCCACAGCCACCTTGCCACTACCAGATGTGCTGCCATCCCAGAAGGGACAGTCACCACTCCAACCCTGTCACACTCATGCTCAGGCCCCACCAGGGACTGAGGTGAAAGGGCAGCAAGCAGCAGGGACAGGCAGGGGGACCTGGCTAGTCCCAGGGCCCAGAGTGTGCGGACTTGCAGGGAGGCAAGGAGGCTCTGGAGGCTGCAAGCCCCCAGAGCAAGCCAAGGTTATCCAGAACTTCAAGCTGACAGCAGAGGGCCTTGCTGGGACCTGTCCCAGACCCGGCTAGCTCAGAAATTTCTGTATCAAAAGAACACCCCAAGCGGTTAGAATCAGAGAGTAAGCTGATCGTTAGGTTCTGGGTCCTTGCATTGCAGACTCCTGTTCAAAATTCCTAAATTCTTCTCTTCCTCTCCCCACCCACACAGAATTCCAGTAGATTTTTTGAACCACTCTGCCTGGATTCAGTAACTATTAACCCCCCGCCCGCTATCTGAGTGATCCCAAGCTGTGTAACTTCTCTGTACTTCATTTTCCTTATCTGTAAAATGGGGAGAATAATGAGACCTTCTTTTTGGGGTTGTTGTGAGGACTCAGAGTTACTTTACTCCATGTGCTCCTAACAGTGTGTGAAATAACAGTCAGCTATTATGACCACCAGTCGTTCTCAGCACCAGGCTGTATGTGACAATAAATATTGGTTGCTTGGGGATTTTGTTTTGTTTTGTTTTTTCTTAAATAACAGTGTGTGGGTCTCACTCCAGAACAACCACAACCAAAAGACTGCACGACCTTCTGCTTATGGGGACAGTGCCAGTCAAGTTCAGACACAATAAGTACCTTCTCCAAGGTCATGCAGGTAGAAGAGGACAGAACTAATAACTGGCTTGATCTTTGCACACTGACTGTGCAAAACCGCCTCACAGCTCTCAATCGCTCCAAAAGGGAAGTTACTTCATACCAGCTCCCTGCAATCTCTGATCTGATCAGTACTGGGGTTTGAACTCAGGGCCTTGTGCTTGCTAGGCAGGCTTTCACAGCTTGAACCACACCCACAGCCCTGTTTTGTGTTACTTATTTTTCAGGTCTTGAGGTTTTTGCAATCCTCTTACCTCCTGCATAGCTGGGATGACAGGTGCCGGCTTACTGATTGAGATGGGGTCTCACTAGCTTTTTGCACTTCCATCCTCCCAATCTCCACCTCCCAAATAGCTGGGATTACAGACGTGAACCACTGTGATCTGATTTCTGCTACCTGTTCCAGAGCTTTGAGTAACTGTAATGAGCCTACGTGGCCCTTTTGGACCTGGTTTTTTTTTTTTTTTTTTTGCTTGACACAATGTCAGTGAGATCCAGGCATAGCTGCTGAGCTTTCTGCTGGATGGATCTGTCACAACCTGTTTAGCTCTGACCCATTGGCAGACATTTGGATTGTTGCTAGGTTTGGACGTTTTGAATAATGTGCTACAAAGATTTATATTCAGATCCTTCTGTGGAGTCATTTTCACTCCTCATAGGCGAGTGCCTAGTGGTTGTGATAGCATACGGGTAAATTGAGAGCATTGCCACACCTTTCCGAGGCCGTGACTACATCTCACGCTCCAACAAACAGCGAGTCCAGATGCTATTCCCTCCTCTCTCCCCCTCCTCCCTCGCTCTCCCTCTCTTTTCTCTTTCTCTCTCTTCTCTTTTCTTCTCCTCCTCCTCCCCCTCCCCCTCCCCCTCCCCCTCCTCCTCCTCCCCCTCCCCCTCCTCCTCCTCCTCCTCCTCCTCCTCCTCCTTCTTCTTCTTCTTCTTCTTCTTCTTCTTCTTCTCTCTCTCTCTCTCTCCTTTCCTTCAGAAATAAACCTAGATCAGCTATGGCTCCAGCCTATTGTTCTGTATTTTGTTTTGGAGACAGGGTTTTGCTAACTTTGCCCAGGCTGTCCTCAAACTCACGTGAGAGCCTCCTGCTTTCACTTCCTGAGTAGCCAGGATTATAGGTATGTAGCACCATGTCTGGCTTCTTTTCATTTTCTTAATGATGTTCTTTGAAGATCAGAAAATTTGAATTTGGCAAATTTCATTTTATCTTTTATGGTGTCCTATTTGTGTTCTAGAAATCTTTGTTAATCCCAATGCCATGAGGATTCCCCACTCTTTTCTCCCAGAAGCTTTATAGGTTATCGTCTCATTCTCTCTCTAGAGACAACCCGCTTTCAGTCTATTGAAAGTGTATTCCTTTCCTAATAAACTTTGCTCTCATGAGGAGGAAGATGAGGAGGAGGAGGAGGAGGAAGAAGAAGAAGAAGTTTTATACTTTCAGCTTTTGTGTTTAGGTGTGCTGCTGTACCACACTTCCAGCCCCCATTTTAAATCCTTTTTTTTTTTTTTTGTGCTGGGGTTTGAACTCAGGGCCTACACCTAAAGCCACTCCACCAGCTCTTTTTTGTGAAGGATTTTTTTCAAGATAGGGTTTCACAAACTATTTGCCCAGGCTGGCTTCAAACCTTGATCTTCCTGCTCTCTGTCTCCTGAGTAGCTGGGGTTACAGGCGTGAGCTGTAATAAGTACCTTCTCCAAGGTCGTGGCTATGGTGTTCTTTTAGATGTGGCTGGGTTTTATTTATTGTTCTGTTGAGTAGTTTTGTTTTTATGAGAAACATTCGGTGTATAGCTTCCTGTTCATAATGCCTTCATTACAGACTCCGGCCCCCCTTAATTAAAATGGGAGGATTGGGGCTCCTCAACCAAGCCCAAGACCCCTCCCAGGCACAGCCCCGTTCCTAGGTGTGCGCTCAGTGATACCAGCACGTGGGGCTGAGATGGTAGCGGACCATCCGCCTCACGGTTCCCGAGTCTCTCAGCATGCATGTTCGGTGGGGAAGTTGGCACCAGGATCTGCTCTCTGGCAACTCAATTGCATCAGCTCGCCCAAGTGTGAGCGCTTCCTGGGGAAGTCACGCCATGTGAGCCCCCAGAGGCTGAGGGGTTAGACGAGGATTCCATTTTTATTAATTTATGGTGGAGGCATACCTTCCCTGAAGTCTGATCATTCATTACTCTTCTTTAACGACCAGTTCTCTGTCAAGATCTCACGGCACTCAGGAAACCAGACTCACCCTGCCATCTTCCCGGGGAGGCCGGGAGCTGTGTGAGGCGGTGGGGGAGCTTGGAGCCATCCCTGCTCCTGGCTGGTGATCTGGCCCTGTGTCTGACTAATCCACAGCAAATCCACAGCCTTTTAAGACTTTTAAGACCTTCCCTATGGCTTCTGTCACATCTTTGTTAAGCAACAGCTTATTTTATATGAGCCCTCATTTTGTGTCCCTAATGGAGACATGACACACTCATTCTGACGTGGGGAAAACATTCTGTATCATTTTTTAAATGCTATGAAATACATGTAGTCCACAAGTAAGAAAGTGCCCCAAATGGTTAATCAGAAAGCAAGTGCTCAAATAACCACCACTCACGTTAAGAACCCGAGCAGTGCCGGAACCATCCAGAATCTTCTCTCCTGCCATCCTAATTTGTACTTAATCCTCCTTGTTTGTACTTACAATCTTACCACAGAAACGCGTTCCTCAGCCCTGTGACTGCCCAGCTCCTCCCCCAGCCCCAGCGCCGCTCACCTTGTCACATGCTGCTCATTTACTTTTGTCCCATCCTGTGGATAGACCATAATTTATGTGGCCATCCTACTGGTGGTGGACTTTGTCACTTTTTTTAAAAAGCAATTGGGATTTCATTAGGACTGTAATGGATGCATGGATCAGTTTGAAAATCGATGTACTTATTGAGTGTTCTTATCCACATGTGTATTTATTTTGATACTTATGTGTATTAGCTGTACATATTATGAATATATGATTATAGCTCTTCATTTATTTAAGTCTGGGGTTCTTTTTGATAGAACTGGGGTTTGAACTCAGGGACTTGAGCTTGCTAGGCAGGTGCCACTTGTGCCACACTTCCATCCAGCCCAAGGCATTGATAATTTTTAAAGCCAAATATAGTTGGTATCTCCTACTTATTGATTGATTGATTCTTCTTCTGGTTTTTTTTTTATGTCCCCAGAATGTTACTCAACTTTTTTTTTTAAACATTTTTACATTTACTCACATGTGTATACATTGTCTGGGTCACCTCCCCACCCCAGTCCCCTTGATTTATCTTAAGAGACACCATCTTACAATTGCCCAGGTTGGCCTCATATGCTAGGCTCAAAAGATCCTCCTGCCTCAGACCCCTGAGTAGCTGGGATTATGGGGGTATGCAACTGTGCTCACCAGGTATCTCTTTTAAGTTTATTTTTCTGATTACTGCTAGAAAACTTGATTTTTGTATAGTGATTCTAAATTTAGCTGCCTTGCTAAAACTTTTTATTAAGTTTAATGTTTATCAGTAGATTCTTTTGGATTTCCTTCATATAGAATTGTTATCTGAGAATGACTTTTTTTGGGGGGAGGGCTAGGGGAAAACACTTCAAGACGAGAATGATGCTCCTGTGAAGCTCTGAGTTCAAACCCCAATCCCACCAACACACACACACGCACAAATGTATATTCTGGGCTGGTGGAGTGGCTTGAGTGGTACACCTGCCTAGCAAGTGTGAGGCCCTGAGTTCAAACCCCAGGACCACCAAAAATAAAATATTTATTTACACTTTTAAATTATTTCTTCCCACCTACTTTCATTGGGTTTATTTTTTTCCCTAACTCCTCACAATGAGTCTTAGCTCATTCTATTCCAGCCTTTCCTCTTCTCTGCAATATGCAGTTAAGGCTATACATTGCCCCTGCAGGTGCTGTAGCAGCCCCATTCCACAAGTCCTGCTGCAGTGGCCTTGGGGACACTGTGGATGCTCAAAACGCTTTATAGAAATTGGCACAGAGGGTGCACATAATCTCTGCTCCTGCCTCCTCTCTTCCTGAGACTCCAATTACACATATGTTAGATAAGGTATTATTAATGTATAAAGTCTTACCTTTTCTCCAAAGCGTCAACAGAATACTTTCCACTCATTTTTCTCTGCGCACTTGACCCTTCACTTCTTTTCTTTCTTTTTTTGGCAACACTGGGGTTTGAACTCAGGGTCTCACACTTGCTAGGCAGGCACTCTTATGACTTGAGCCACTCAGCCAGCCCCTAGATTCTTTTATTCTGACACTTAATTCAAAGTTAACAGTAAAAACTTCAGCTCAGTATGTCAAAGTTAGGCAAGACAGAGAAAAGTTGCTGATGGCACACAGTCACCTAAGAAGGAGGCAGGTCTGTGGGGAGAAGCAGGTGCCAGGCAGAACCACGGCCTGAGCGACCTTGTCTGCATTAATTAAGTCAGTTTTCTCCTTTGGCCACTGCTGCCTCTCAGCTGGTGCATGGATGGCCTACATGAAGAGCTCAGTCTCCTCGTGGTCTGCAGAGAACCATCGGTGTCTTAGAAATGCCAGGAGATACTCAGCACTGAGGCGGCAGGGTAGGCCAAGGCTTTATGCTAAAATGTCTACTAGAAAGTTAGAGGTTATGCCAGCTGGCATCCATTTTTATTGCCTTCCTGAGCTTTCTCTCAATGCACACCACTGTCTTTCATTAATTGCTCTTCACATACAGACATACCCATTAAAAAAAATAAGAACACCAAAAATAAGTTTCATGTTAACTTGTTGGTACTGTTATAGGGGAAAAGGAGGCATCCTTTACAAATGCTGTGCAAACCTTGCAGAGTACACCTAACTTTCATTTCACTAATTCACTCTTCAGCTGTGTCTAATTTCCTGTTAAACTCTCCAGAGACTTAAATTTTATTCATGCTAACTTATTTTAGCTCTAGAGTTCCTATACAGTTCTTTTTCATAACTCTTCATAGCTTTTAAAAATATAATTTCCACTTTCCTGCTAAAAAATTTTAAGCATGCTTTCTGTTTCCTTGGACAGGATAAGCAAGTTCTTGTTCACAGTCAGCATCTGACTCCAACGTCCGGGAGCCCCGCGGAGCTGTTTCTGTCATCCCTGTTGGTTGCACGATGTATGGGAGAAATTATTTGTAGGAAGATATGTGGCCTGGGACGATGCTGACTCCAGACAGAATGTCAATAGCTTTTTCCAGAGGACATTTTTGCCTGGGGACATTAGCCACCGCTCCTTCATCCAATCTGCCAGCTGAATATTTTCTGAGGTACCTGATGGCTTGCAGGTGGGTCACAGTCGGGCGGCTGCACTGCTTGTAGGTCACCCTGCCTCCTGAAATCAGAGCACCTCCAACTGTTGGTGGGCCCTAGATTCTGGCTACACCCACACACACACACACCCCTCTCTGAAGTTGTAAAGTGCCTCTCAGCTGTCTCCAGACGAAAGCAGCTGTGACACCAGCCTTACCTTTCTAGATCTCTGCGTGGATGTCACCCCACTAATTCTCACTGTCTTGCTGACTGCTTGCTGGTTTGTCCAGTCTTTTCCGCTGTCTTCATTGAGCAGGTTGACACCAACTCCTCACACCCCCATTACTGGAAACAGAAGTAGCCATATTCTGTGTGCCTACTGTGTGCAAGTTAGGAGTGTAGAGGCAGGAGCTATTCAAGGGGAACATGAGATCTCTGTCCCTAAGCAGTTTGGTGACAGGGAGAAGACACCCTGTCACTTTCCACAAGCCAGAGGCTAGGACCCCTAGCGCACAGTACATAGTGACAAGAGTCCACAGGGAACGTGGGAACTCCAGAGGGCTCCACGGGAGAAGCAGTCCACAGAAGTTGAAATGAAACCAGAGCCTGCTGTGTCTTTCTGCTGTTGTTATTGTTGCCTGTTTGTTTATTTTAGGATCATAGTAGAGCATAGCTAATCCCCATACACCCTGCCCCCACACAGGTGCCGCCTCCCTCACTGTCTCAGAGTGGCACATTTGTGACCGGGGATGAACCAGCACAGACATATCTCTAGCTCCCAAAGTCCACAGTTTGCATTAGGGCTCACTCTTTTGTAAATTTGCTTTTTACTAGCGTATATTATTTGTTCGGGGGATACATAGTGACATTTACATATGTGCTTACAATGTATCATAACAGATTCAGCCCCCAGGGCTCACTGTTGGTGGTCTGTAGTCTGTGAGTTGGGACAAATGTAGAAGGACATTTATTCACCATTAGCGTGTCATACAGATCAGTTTCCCTCTCATGCCTCCCCCAACCCTTGGTAACCCCGGATTTTTCTGTCTCCATGTCATCAGTTTTAACTTTTCCAGAATGTCGTACAGTTGGAATCACACAGTACACACAGCCTGTTCCCCTGGCTTTTTCACTCAGTAACATGCTACTAAAAACGTCTTTATATTTTTTGGTGGGGCTGGGGTTTGAACTCAAGCCTTCTCACGTGCAAAGCAGGTGCTGGGGGTGGATAGGATTGGAACTCAGGGCTTCATGCTTGCAAAGCAGGCACTCTACTTCTTGAGCTACACCTCCAATTCATTTTGCTCTGGTTGTTTTGGAGATGGGGTCTCAAGAACTATTTGCCCAGGCTGGCCTGGAACTGGAGATCCTTCTGATCTCTGCCTCCTGAGTAGCTAGGATTACAGGTGTGAGCCATGGTACCCAGTCCTCCATGTCTTTTCATGGCTTGATAGCTCATTTATTTTTAGCACCAAATGGTGTTCCATTGTCTGGATGTGTCATGGTTGATTTACCCATTCCCCTACTGAATGGCATTTTTGCTACTTTCAAGTTTGGGCAGTGATGAGTAAAAGCTGCTACAAACACCATTTGCGTGTCTTTGTGTGG
The DNA here is from genome assembly GCF_047511655.1 of Castor canadensis. Classification (NCBI taxonomy): domain Eukaryota; kingdom Metazoa; phylum Chordata; class Mammalia; order Rodentia; family Castoridae; genus Castor; species Castor canadensis. The sequence goes on along the minus strand of NC_133402.1, from coordinate 3,375,203 downwards.
GCATAGTTTTCGCCTCATCTGGGTAAATCCCAAGAGAAGCAACAGTGGGTGGTATGTAAGATTATGTTCAGTTTTGTGACTGAACCGCCCAGCTTCTTCCAAAGGGGCCAAGAACCATTTTGCACTCAGACAGCAAGGAACGAGCGTTTCCCGCTCCACATCCCCACCAGGATCTGGTGTCGTCAGCGCTGTGGGTTTTGGCGTTTCTCATGGGTTTGTGGCTCTGTCCTCCTGCTTGAATTCAGATTTCTCTAATGGCACACGGGGTAGGAATCTTTTCAAACACCTGCTTACCATCTGGATATCTTCTTTGGTGAGGTATCTGTTCAGATCCATCTTTAATCCAGCTGTTCATGTTCTTTTTGTTGAGTTTTAAGAGTTCTTTGTGGATTTTGGAGAGCAGTCCTTTATCAGACACGCCCTTAACAGATGTTCTCACCTGCTCCGTGGCCGTCTTCTCATTCTCACAACCGCATCTTTCACAGAATGCACATTTTTAATTTTAATGAAATCCACCTTATCAATTATTTCTGTCATTGATTGTGTCTCTGCTGCTTGTGTCTAAAAGTCATTTCCACACCCAAGGCCATCTGGCTTTTCTTCACTGCTGTCGTCTAGGAGCTTGCGTTTTACGCTGAGGTCTGTGATCAGTTTTAAGGGATAATGTGTCTCGATTCGCTTCCTTGCACTCGGGTGTCTCGTTGCTCCAGCACCATCTGTGAAAAGGCCGTCGTCTCTCCATGGTCCTGCCTTGCTCCTTGGTTAAGTCAGTTGACTGGGTTTAAGTGGATGTGTTTCTGGACTCTCGGTTCTGTCCATGCATCCAGTTACCCATTCTCTCGCCAATGCCACGCAGTGTTCATGATCTTCGATGGGCAGCCTCAGTCCTCTGACCTCACTGGCTCCTCTACGGATGGGTCGGCCGTTCTGTGTCTTTTTCATCTCCATGTAAACTTTAGAATCAATTTGTCAATAACTAGAAAACAAATTCCTGCAATATTGGTTGGGATTGCTTGAAATCTATAGATCACATTGGGAAGAACTGACATCCTGACAGCACGATTTTTCTCACGCACCGGTACAGAATATGTCTGCACTTCGCCAGTTCCTCTTCTTTCTGGTAATCGATTTGTTTCTCATAATGACTTTGTACATGTGTTATTAGATTTATACCTAAGTGTTTCGTGTTGGCAGGTGAGATGTTAATATAAATGATATGTGGTTCTTTTGGGGGTTTTGTTTGTTTTGTTCTTTTTTTTGTTTTGTTTTGCTTTTTAGGCAGTCTATGAAGTCCAGGCTGGCCTCAGACTCATGACCCCCCTGCTTCAGTCTCTGAGTGATAATATTAAAGGTATGCACCACCACCATATCTGGCTTTGGTATTGTGTTTTTAATTTCAAATTTCATTTGCTCATTGCTGATATATAGGAAAGTGATTAGTATTATATTAATCTTTGTTATAACCACTTGTTAGTTTCAGGAGTTTTTGGTTAATTCCTGTGGGGGTTTGGGTTTTTTTTTTTTTTTTTTTTTTCTTGGCAGTACTGAGTTTGAACTGAGGGCCTTGCACTAGCTACACAGGTGCTCTACCACTTGAGCCATGCCCTCAGCCCTTTTTTGTGGTGGGTTTTTTTGAGATAGAGTCTTGCAAACTATTTGCCTGGACTGGTTTCAAACCATGATTCTTCTGATCTCTACCTCCTGAGTAGCCAAGACTAAAGCCGTGACCCTGGCATCCAGCTTGCTTTAGTTGTTTTTCTGGCAGGGTCTTGTCTTTTTGCCCAGGCTGACCTCAAACCACGATCTTCCTGTTTTCCGCCTCCCAAATAGTTGGGAATACAGATTTAAGTCACCACGCCTGGTCCTGAGTTTTCCCCATAGATTATGCTATGTGCAAACAAAGACAATTTTATTTCTTCCTTCCAAATCTGTATTCTTTTTACATCCTTTTCTTGTCTTATTGCATTAGCTAAGACCTCTAGTACAGAGTTGCAAGAGGGACATTCTTTCCTTGTATCTCATCTTAATGGAAAACCTTCTAGCTTCTCACCATTAAGGGTGATTTTACTGTAGGGTTTTTTTTTTTTTTAAACAGCCATTCTTTATCTAGTCAAGAAAGCTCTCTATTGCTAGTTTGCTGAGAGTTCTTATCATGAGTAGGTGTTAGATTTTGTCAAATGCTTTTTCAGCATCTATTGACATAGTCATACAATTTTTTTTTCTTTTTTTTTTTGGTGGGACTGTGGTTTAAACTCAGGGTTTTGTACTTTCAAAGCAAGCACTTTATCACTTCAGCCACACCTCCAGTCCATTTTTCTTTGCTTAATTTGGAGATGGGTTCTTGAGAACTTTTTGCCTGGGCTGGCCTTGAACTATGATCCTCCTGATCTAAGCCTCCCAAGTAGCTAAGATTATAGGCGTGAGCCACTAATACCTGGCATGATTTTCTTTTTTAGCCTGTTTATGCAATGGATTATATTAATTGGTTTTCAAATGTTGAGGCAGTCTTGCATACCTGGGATAGATCGTACTTTGCAGTGGTACATAATTTGTTTATACATTGTTGGATTGGATTTGCTAATATTTTGTTGAGGATTCTTTGTTCCTATTTGCAAAGAGATATTGGTTTATAGTTTTCTTGCAATGTCTTTGTCTGGTTTAGTATTAGGGTAATCCTGACCTCAGTGATTGAGTTAGGAAGTATTCCCTTGGTTTTGATTTTATGAAAGAGATTTTTTTCTTTGTGGGCCTGAGTTTGCTTAAAACAGGTGCTTTACTGCTTGAGACACACATCTAGTTCATTTTTGCTATGGTTATTTTAGAGATGGGGGTCTCCAAACTATTTGCCTGGACTGGCCTCCAACTGCAATCCTCCCAATCTCAGCCTCCTGAGTAGCCACCAACACCTAGCTCTGTAATTTCTTTTCTTAAACGTTTGGTAGAATTCAGTAGTGAACTCATATGGGCTTGGTGCTTTCTGTGTTTGAATTTTTTTTTTTTTTTTTGTAGTACTGGGGCTTGAACTCAGGGCCTTCACCTTGAGCCACACCACCAGCCCTTTTTTTGTAATGGATTTTTTCAAGATAGAGTCTCTCAAACTATTTGCTCAGGCTGGCTTCAATCCTCGAGATCTCTGCCTCCTGAGTAGCTGGGATTACAGGCATAAGCCACCAACACCAGGCTTGAATTAATTATTAATTTGATTTTTTTTCAGTTTCTTCTCTGTTGTTGTTTCTTTTTAAACTGTCCCTCGTGTTACTACAACTCATTTTGAACTGTTTTTAATTGTGAATGTTCAGATGGCATTTTATTTCCTAGTTCTACCTTTCTATGGTCACTTTGGGATAAAATTTGTACTCTCTATCTTAATGTACTTATTATAATAAAAAACTCTTTTCTCTTGCAGTACTGGGGTTTGAACTCAGGGCCTCGGGCATGCTAGGCAGGTGCTCTGTCACATGAGACACACCCCCATCCCTGTTCGCCTTGGTTATTTTTGAGGTAGGCTCTTGATTTTTGCCAGCCTCAGATTGCAATTGTCCTACCTACAGCTTCTTAATAGCTGTTCTCACAGGCACCTGCCACCATGCCTACCTTATTGATTGAGGTGAGGTCTCCCTAACTTTTCACCTGGGCTGACCTCAAACCACAATCCCTCAGATCTCTGCCCCCTGAGTACCTGGAATTACAGGCATGAACCACCATGCCAGGCCTCAAGAGATTCCTTCTTATTGTTAGCCCTATCTAGCCTGGTATATCATTTTACAGAGGGATTATAGGAGATCCCACCACACAGGCTGAGGAGAGAGACTCCCTAACCCACCAAAATGGGTTTTATTAAATAGCTTTATTGAGATATAATTCACATGCCATGGAATTCACCATTTAAAGTATATAAATCAGTGGCTTTTTGTACGGTTACTAAAAATGTCCTATACAACCACCAGTCACCACAATTAATTTTAGGACATTTTTAGTATCCTAAAAAAAGGAACACCACACCCCTTCTCACTTCCCTAGTCGTTCATTCCCCAAAGCCACCTGCAAACAGCTCCTAAACTTCTTTCTCTATGGATTTGCCTAGTGTGGACATTCGTGTAGGTGCAATCACACAGTACGTAGTCCTCCGTGGCGTATTTCACTGAGCACCCTGTGTTTAAGGTTCATCGGGATCCGTGGTGAAGCAGCCTCCATTTTTTATTGATGAATACTATTCATTACATGGATATTTGGTTTATCCGTTCACCAGTTTGTGGCCATTTGGGTTGTCTCCATTTGGGGCTTTAAGAAAAAAAATGCTGCCAGGAACACTGCGTGCACATTTTCATTTCTCCCGGCACGCACTGAGGGGTGGGATTGCTAGGTCACGTCACCCTCCGAGGAGCTTCCAGACTCTTTTCTACAATGGCTGCCACATTTGACACTCCCACCACAGGTCTGTAAGGTTCCTCTTTCTTCACCAACTTGCCAGCACTTATTTTCTGTGGCTTTTTTGGTCTGTTTTGTTTCTTTTTGCAGTTCAGGGGTTTGAACTCAGGGCTTCACACTTGCTAGGCAGGTGCTCTACCACTTGAGCCGCTCCACCAGCCTTTGCTTGGTTACACTTGAGATGGGGTCACTGCGACCCTGGACTGCTGTACTATTATTTACACTTCCTGTAAAGCTGGGAAACCAGACACGTGCCTCCATGTCCAGCTTTGTGGGTTTTTTTTTTTTTCCTTTTTTTCTATTTTGTGCTCAGCTTTTTTGTTGAGATAGGATCTTGCTAACTGTTTACCCAGGCCAGCCTCGAACCATGATCCTCCCAGTCTCTACCTCCCAAGCAGCTAGGATTGTAGGCATGAGCTACAGTATGGTGTCTTTTGGTTTTGGTTTGTTTGGTGGTGCTGGGATTTGAACTCAGGAACTTGCAATTGCTATGCAGGCACTCTCCTGCTTGAGTCACACCTCCAGCCCTTCTCTGTGGTTTTTTTGTTTGTTTGGTTGGTTGGTTTGTTTTGTTTTTGTGGTACTGGGGTTTGAACTCAGGGCCTACACCTTGAGCCAATCCACCAGCCCTTTTTTGTGGTGGGTTTTTCGAGACAGGGTCTCACCAGCTATTTGCCTGGGCTGGCTTTGAACTGCCATCCTCCTGATCTCTGCATCCTGAGTAGCTAGGATTACAGGCCTGAGCCACTAGTGAAAACACAGAGTTTTCCATTATGGACATCCTGCTGGGTATCCTGGTGACTGTGCCTTGTACTTGCCTATTAGTGACAGATGCCACCCTATCCTGGCATGGCTGGAATGAAAATGCCACCTTTTGGTTTTTTATTTCTGGCTTTGTTTTTTGCCCTTCCTGCTCTCACCCACCAGGATGGAGGTGAATCCACAGAGCCCATTCTGCAGAAAGAAAAATGTTCCTAGTCTTTGTCCACAAAACTGGCAAACACTTTATTCCAACTATGTTAGAATTTCCCCGTGTTTCCGATTTTCCACTAAGGAGCAGGTTTCACAGCTTGTTCTTCAACACTTAAAATCACTCACTCTGCCGGGCACCAGTGGCTCATCCTTGTAATCCTAGCTACTCAGAAGGCAGAGATCAGGAGGATTTGCCCAGACAAATACTTCATGAGACCCTATCTTGAAAATACCAAGCACAAAAAAGGCCTGGTGGAGAAGTTCAAGTGATAGAACACCTGCCTAACAAGTGTGAGGCCCTGAGTTCAAACCCCAGTGCTGCCAAAAAACCTTTTTAAAATCATTCTCCTCACCTTTCCTCATCAAACAAGCACATTTTACCCAATTTATATGCAGTTTTCAAAACTCCCACTGCTGGAGAGGTAAGAGACTGTTCAAGATTGCCAAAACCTGGGCTGATGGAGTGGCTCAGGTGGTAGAGGGCCTTCCTAGTAAGCACAAGGCCCTGAGTTCAAACCCTAGTACTGCCAAAAAAAAAGTGGGATGTTGAAAAAAAAAAACAACTGGATAAACATCTTCTTTTAAAAGTTAGCAAAACCCAACAAAGTCCCATGGAGTCTGCAACATGAGCTCCTGCAGTGCTGCCGCCACCCACCCACCCCCGCCAACAGGCTTGCCTAGTCCTGGGCTCTGGCAGGGCATTTATGCAGGCGTCTGGCCAGCCAGTTGGTTTTCTGTGTGACTGTGTGGTGACAGGAGCTCTTGGACCTGTGGAACCAAGGCTGTGGCCTTGCCCGGGACAGTGTGCGGCAGACAGGGCCCTCAGCATGTCCCCAGGAAAGGGAGAGACTGTGCAGAGGGACTTGGGGGCTTGGACCAGTGTAAGAGCTGGGGAAAGGCGCCCAAAGGAAGGGACAGATGGGTTGACCTTGGAATGACAGGGTGATGTCTCTCAGATGGTTTCTAGGGAGAAACACCACAGAGTGTCTAAGCCTGAGGAGGCACAGGCCAGTGGCTGGACTTGGAGAAAGGCTGGAGGAAGAGGCAGGGTCCGTGTACCTCCTGAGAGCCAGGCTGACCTGCCTCTGATGGCCAAGCATTAATTTGCTGCATGTCACACTTCAAGGAAGAGGTAGGAATGGGATTAGAACTCAGGTCTTCAGAGCCTGAATCTCTTCTTGGGAGCCATGCTGCTTCTGGCCAGGCATTGTCACAGCCTCTGAGAAAATGTCCTCAAATACCATATCCATGTCTGCCCTCAAACAAGTTGGCTGTCATTGCTTCACCAGGTCCCACCTGCCCTCTCTAGATACAGCAGATGCTCTCATGGCCTGTGCCTCAGTTCACAAGGTAAATAAGGACCATTAGGTTTTAGTTGTGACACATCTACCCACCCCCACCTTCCTCAGCTCTCTGGGCACGCAATGCTCATCTCCCAGGTGTTGGGTCAGTCAACCATGCCAACTATAGGGTTGGCTCCCTTGGCCTAGCTATTTCCTTCCTTGGGTAAGTTACTCCCTAGAAATTCCTTGGCCGCTGCAACTTGCTTCTGGTGAGACCAGACCCACTAGTTCAACATCTCCAAAATGTCCGAGTGTAGCCCTGGCCCTTGTCCTAGGCTCAAATCTAGACCCTAAAACTAGAGCTTTTTCCATTGGGAAACGAAGACAGTGCAGCTGGGAGAGCTTGTGCCCAGGGCACTGATGGGGCTTAAGGCACAAACACGGGTCCCAGTGCCACCTAACTGCATGCTGCCTGGGTCAGGCTGGTACACAGCCTGGAGTGTGGATCTTAGGGAACCAGCAGAGCAGGTCCAGTGGGCTGTTCTGTTCTCTCCCTGTCTCAGTCCACTGCCAGGAGATGCTTGTGGTATCTTCAAAGAGCCACGGGGGACTGAGCGTTGGTATGTGATAGAACTTGTTTGATCACTCCCCGCTCAGCAATTAAAGCAGATTCCACACATTTTGAAGAATCCGCCTCCCAGCTGCCTCTCTGCAGTAAGGGCCCAGTGCTCTGATTGCCAGGTCAGGTGGGCCTCGGTGTCTTGCAGCGCAGCTACCTGTCTTTAGACAGAGTTTGGGGTGAGCCCTTGTGAAGAGCAATGATAACAACAGCATCCATTTCCCAGGGCTGATGGGAGGATTAAACAGGAGAATTGTGGGAAGCTCTTGTCTCAGTGAATGAGGAGGTGCTCACTAAGCATCCATTGTATGAGCTCATTTTTGCCATTCAGGGAGGGGCCCTTTTTCACAATTTGATATCACAGTGTTGGGCACAGGGATTATTTATTTTTTTTTTTTGGCAGCACTAGGGTTTGAACTCAGGGCTTTGCGCTTGCTAGGCAGGCACTCTACTGCTTGAGCCACTCCTCCAGCTGATGTTTTTATAGTGTTGGGTACTCTGCATTGGTGTAGGGACAGTGCGATCCCATAAGCACCAGCTCTTACTCTGTGTTGATCTTCAGTCTGGAGGGTCTGGATCAAGGAAGGAATGGGTCAGGCCCTGGATTAGAGCAGGTGTTTGTCAATTTTCTGTCACACCTGACGTAATCAGCTTTAAAAGGAAAAGGTGTATGCCTGTATTCTCTATTCTCTATTCGGGAACTGTAAGTAGGAGGATCGTGGTCCAGTCAAAAACACACAACCCTATCCGAAAAATAACAAAGCAAACAAGAGCTGGTGGTGTGGCTTACGTGGTAAAGTGCCTGCCTAGAAGTGGGAGGCCCTGAGTTCAAACCCAGTACCACCAGAGATAGAGATCTCGAGATAGATAGTGAGGGGAGGGAGAGATGGGGAGCGATGGAGAGAGACAGAGACAGCGATAGAGAGAGAAAAGGTTTGTTTGGGCTCATAGTTTTGGAGCTTTCAGTACACGATTGGTTGGCCCTGTTGCTTTTGGGCCTGTGGTGAGGCAGCACATTATGGTGGGAGCTGGTGACAGAGCAAAACCACTCACCTCATAGCCAGGGAGCAAAAAGAGAGGAAAAGGCAGCAGAGGGTGGGGGGGGTAACCATTATCTGCTTCAATGACACCCCCCATGACCTAAAGTCCTCCCATTGGGCTCCACCTTTTAAAGGCTCCACCACCTTCCAATAGTGCCACAGTGGGGACCCAGCCTCCAACACATAGACCTTGAGGGACATTTAGGATCCAAATTAGCTGTACACAGTGGCTCACTCCTGTAACCCTAGCTACTTGGGAGGTGGAGATCAAGAGGATCCCAGTTCAAGGCCAGTCCAGACAGGAAAAAAAAAAAGTTCTTGAGACCTCATCTTGACCAATAAAAAGCTGGGCATGTTAGCACATACCCCGTCATCCCAGTTGTCTGGGAAAGATAAAGAGGAGAGTTATAGTCCAAGCCGGTCTGGGTATAAACATGAGACCCAACACTGGGCACTGGTGGATCCAGTAATCCTAGCTACTTGGAAGGCTGAGATTGGGAGGATCATGGTTCAAGGCCAACTCAGATAAATAGTTCATGAGACCCCATCTCCAAAATAACCAGAGAAAAATACGGATGAAGGTGTGGCTCAAGCAGTAGAGCACCTGCTTTGCAAGCGCAGAGACCAGAGGTCAAACTCCAGTCTCACCAAGGAAAAAAAGCTTAAGTGAACGCTAGACCCTTTTGGAAAAAATATCTAAAGCAAAAAGGGGAAAGGGCGTGTCTTAAGTGATAGAGCCTCTGCCTAGCAAGCACAGGGCCCTGAGTTCAAACCCAGTACTGTCCAAAAAAAAAGGAGCCAAATTATAGCCAGGCATGACAAGAAATTTCCTGGGTGAGGAGAGAATGGGGCCCACCCATCTTTTTATTATTATTATTATTCATATGTGCATACAATGCTTGGGTCATTTCTCCCCCTCCCTCCACCCCCTTCCTTACCACCCACTCCACCCCCTCCCTCTCCTCCCCACCCCCTCAATATCCAGCAGAAACTATTTTGCCCTTATCTCTAATTTTGTTGTAGAGAGAGTATAAGCAATAATAGGAAGGAACAAGGGGTTTTGCTGGTTGAGATAAGGATAGCTATACAGGGCATTGACTCACATTGATTTCCTGTGCGTGGGTGTTACCTTCTAGGTTAATTCTTTTTGATCTAACCTTTTCTCTGGTTCCTGGTCCCCTTCTCCTATTGGCCTCAGTTGCTTTTAAGGTATCTGCTTTAGTTTCTCTGCGTTAAGGGCAACAAATGCTAGCTAGTTTTTTAGGTGTCTTACCTATCCTCACCCCTCCCTTGTGTGCTCTCACTTTTATCATGTGATCAAAGTCCAATCCCCTTGTTGTGTTTGCCCTTGATCTAATGTCCACATATGAGGGAGAACATACGATTTTTGGTCTTTTGGGCCAGGCTAACCTCACTCAGAATGATGTTCTCCAATTCCATCCATTTACCAGCGAATGATAACATTTCGTTCTTCTTCATGGCTGCATAAAATTCCATTGTGTATAGATACCACATTTTCTTGATCCATTCGTCAGTAGTGGGGCATCTTGGCTGTTTCCATAACTTGGCTGTTGTGAATAGTGCCGCAATAAACATGCCCACCCATCTCTGACTGCACTGAAGTCGTATGTGTTTCCCTGAACCGTTTCTGTGCCCGAGGAGCACCTTGCTGTTTTGCAGGTAAAGCTGTGGGAGAGTGCGTCTGTCCTGGGCACACATGGACTGTGTTACAGCTTTGAGATAAGCCCCTCTCAGGAGCAGGTGGAAGAGGTGGAGAGAAGCAGAAGAGGCCACCAAGCAGCAGGCAAGTGTGGAAACCACAGGGAGCACCCAGATCCTCTCCACGTCCTACAGAGGAATCCAACCCCCAGCGTGTCTAACTCTTGCCAGCTTTTGTGCAGTGCCCCAAGATGGTACAACGCAGCTCTGCTCTCTCTCCTGATCCCCAAACAGACCCATCAGCTTGACTTCAGGGAACCAAGGCTTATTGTGCCACGTAGATAGCAGCGTTCTCTTCCCCTCTTCTGTCTGGCACTAAGCATGAATGTTTATCTCAAAGATAGTACTGTCAGACAGTCCATGCATCTGTGTGTGTACGCGGAGTCACAAAACTGTGCACGCTGCAATTTAAGGGCTTCTAAGTGTCATGAGTCATGCGGACCATGCATGATTACAGCCCTTATTTACACAGGACTCATGATTTTTGCTGGGGTTGGCTTTGGACAAGCCATTAAACATCCTTGAGCCTCAAAGCAAATAAAAACTGTAAATATGCCGGCGCCAGTGGCTCACTCCTGTAATCCCAGCTACTCAGGAGATCGATCAGGAGGATGGCAGTTCCCAAAGCCAACCCTGGTAAATAGTCCCTGAGACCCTATCTCAAAAAACCCATCACAGAAAAGGGCTGGTGGAGTGGCTCAAGGTGAAGGCCCTGATTTCAAACCCCAGTACTGCAAAAAAACAAAACAAAACTGTAAATATGCAGTGTGTTTATGGTCAAGACACATCTTATGGACGCCTGTCTACACCTGGCTATCCTGCAGTCCATGCTATGCCACCCCAGGACACTTTACAGCCACGTCCTCACTCCCATGGCATCCTCTGGTACCGCCAAGCAGTCAGTGGCCCTAGGATAGGGAAAGCATTCCCTAGAGGAAAGCTAATGACTTCCCAGGATTCTGCTGACCGCAGTTTTGTGAGCAAATGAACCTCCCAGTCCTGTCTGAACCCAAAGTTCAGCCCACTGTACGACCACCTCCCCTCCCATCTCCCCCCACCTCCTGGCAGCCTGCCAGGAGGTGGGAAGATTGGCCTCACTCTGCAGGAGCTCGGCCTGGCTGCGTGGTTCATCCAGGGATCCCGTATGTTGCGGGCAGCACACAGGGGAAGGCAGGGTCACGGGGCAGAGAGACAGAAAGTCACGTCCTTGTCGCTTTGAAAGACAAGGATCCACCAGTCTGCATGCTGAGACACACGTCATTCTCAACAACTGTCTGCGTCCTCCTTCCCAGCCATCACCTTTGGAGGTCCCAGTAGTTCACCTCCAGTTGTCATTGTCCCCACGGGTTTCCCCCAGAGATCTCCTTCAGCTTCCCTGGGGTCAAGAGGTTACTGGTAGCTGCACACACCTCTGCTCAGTTTTTTTCTCTGAGCAGAGCAGAATGGACAGAATCCACGTGTGGCCCAAATGAGGTCCTGTTTAAGATCTCACGATAAGACTTGACGAGCGAGAACACTGGGAGGGTTATACCCCAAATCCCTTTAGATAAATCTTCCCTACTTCATGAAAAATGGTCAAGTTTTCCAGTGGAGAAACCTGGTGTCACCAGGTACAATGCCATGGTTAATTGTATGTGTCAACTGAGTCCAGTTGACTAAGGGATGCCCAGAGAGCCGGTAAAACATTTCTGGGTGTGTTTAGGAGGACAGCTCCAGAAGAGAGGAGCACCTGAACTAATGAACTGAGTGGAGCAGCGGGCCCACCAACGCGGGTGGACGGCACCCAGTCATGACTAGAACAAGCGGATGGAGGAAATCAGGGTCTCTCTCTGCTAGAGTTGGGACGTCCTTTTTTCCTGTCCTCCAACATCCACAGTGCTGGTTCTCAGTCCTTTGGGCTCAGATGGGCACTTATACCTCAGTCGTCAGTCCTTGAGGTTTGAACAGGAGCTGCAGACTGGCTTCCTGGGCCTCTAGCTCACAAATAGCGGTCACAGGACTTCTAGGGTTCAGTACTCACACGAGCCAAGCCATCCTAAGTCTCTTTCCGGTAGACAGAGAGGAGTTCTGCAGCAAAGTGCTTGTCTAGTATGCCCGGGGACCTGGGTTTGATCTCCTCCTGTATACATGCACACCGAAAAACGTCTTTCTATATTCAGACAGTCCCTTCGATCCTTCCCCACGTGTGTTAGTTTCTGTTACTTTGACACAATCCATGACGTAAGGAGGAGGACTTGTTTTGGCTCACGGTTTCAAAGGTTTCAATCCGTGGTCACTTGGCCCCATTGCTGTGGGCCTGTGGTAAGGCAGAGCATCACCGCAGAGAGTACAGAGAGGAACATAACTGCTCACCTCATGGTGCTGGGAAGCAGAGGGAGCAGTGAGGAAGGGAGCCCTAGACAAATCATAGCCCCAAGTGACCTCCAGTGACCTACTTCCTCCAACTATGGCCAGCCTCCGAAAGATTCCACCTCCCCCGCTAAGGCCATTAAAATTGTGCATCTATCTGTGGATTAATCCACTGACGAAGGAAGAGCCCTCCTGGCCCAATCACTTCCCCAAGTCACATCATGACAACATGAGCCCTTGGGGACATTTCATGTGCAAATCGTAGCACTGGCCCAGTGCTGTATAGCTCAATCATGTCTTCCAACTGTTGTGCATCAGCCCTTGGCTCCAGTCAGCCCTGACCACGAGATGCAAGTGACACCTACACTGTGCCGTGTTGCTAAACCGTGCGGGTCAGTAGGGTAGTGTTTGTTATTAAACGAATTGTTTTTCATGGTGGTTTTTTTTTTTTTTTTCCGGTGGTACTGGGGTTTAAACTCAGGGCCTTGAGTGTGCTAGGCAGATGGCTTTACCTCTTGAGCCACGCTCCCAGCTCTCGATGCACTGTAAGTTGACGAGCATCTGTACCTAGATGAATCCTGTGTTCCATTTCTCTGGAGATCCCTGACGAACACACCCAGACTTGCAGTTGACATCTCAGGGCCCCACATTTCTGGGAGGGTTCCTGTCCCTGGCTTGGTCCCCATGGGAGCATTTTGAGTTTCAACACTGACAGCTCTCCTGGTGGAAAACAGCTTTTCTTTCCTGTCAGTAGGAATTTCAAAAAACATCCAAACTCACTGTCCTGTGGCCTTGTCAACATCCCCCAGCTCACCTGGCCTGGAAATTTAGCAACAGGTAAGAAATTCTTGTGGCTGCAGATTTAGGGGTGTTGTAGGAAGGTTCTGGGTCTCCCTTGAACATTCTGTGTTGCTCTCAGCACCATCATTAGAGGGCAGTTATTACTAGAGTGGCAGATGAAGTTATTCATGTTGTCACCCTTTGTCACCAGAAACAAATGCAACCAAAATCCTGCCTCTCTCGGCCTGGGAACTCATTGGCTCTTAGCATCACTGTAGAAATAGAAGCCAGACTGCTGCCGAGAGAATTGTGCTGCCTCATAGGTGTATCTAACCTAAGCTGGGAGCCAGTGTCTTCCTAGCTACTCAGGAAGCAGCGATTCAGGCTTAAAGCCAGCCTGGGCAAATAGTTCATGAGACCCTATCTCAAAAAAACAAAAAATCACAAAAAGGGGCTGGTGGAATGACTCAAGGTATAGGCCCTGAGTTCAAACCCCAGTACCGCAAAAAAAAAAAAAAAAGAGAAAACTTCAGTCTTGAAAGGGGACTTTGGGTGGTGTGAGTCTCCAAATTACCCTCACAGGTCCCATTACTTTTAGGAAGCAGTGGGCTGCCTGGCCCTGATCCAAGTATGACCTGGAACTCAGCATCCACCTTGTGTTGTCACCTGACTCATGGGCACCTCTTGCAAGGTCTGAGTCACACGGAGTTATAGTTGCAGGGACTTAAGAGAGCCTCAGTACACGTTCTTGCCCCTCCCACCACCTCCTGGCCTGTGGCTGACCTTGTGCTTTTAGCCAACAGGGCAACAATAGGCTAATTACATATGCCACAGATGCCTGCTGGCCTGGTTACACCATGAGGATTCTGTCAGGTGGACCTCGTTGCAAATGTGTTTGCTTCTACTCCCCTCCCCCAACCCCCCCATTCCCCCAGGTCTCCCTCCTGCATTTCGTGGTCACCGATTCTGAGCATCAAATGAGAGATAGCACTGGATCCCCCTGGGACCTGGGGAGCCCCAGCGGTGGCGGAACAAGAGCCCAGCCCCACCCTGGCATCTGTACTCAGCCACTGTGAGCCTGGCTCACACGTGAGTCACCCATTGGTACCTAGGGGACCACTTCAGCCCTTCCTTAAAGATGATAATGCTCTGTGTAGGATTTAATCCTTAACTGGCAATCATTGAGCTTTGCTCATGAGTTTTTTGCTACTTTTTTTTTATCATGGCAAAATAATATAAAATTCACCATCTTAGCTTTTTTTTTTTTTGCGGCACTGCGGCTTGAATTCAGAATCTTCACCTTGAGCCACTCCACCAACCCTATTTTTGTGATAGGGTGTTTTAAGATAGGGTCTCACAGAACTATTTGCCTGGGCTGGCTTCGAACTGTGATTCTCCTGATCTCTGCCTCCTGAGTAGCTCAGATTACAGCCATGAGCACCCAGCTTAGCTATTTTAAGTGCACAGTTTGTCCCACCTTCGTGGTGTCGGGCAACCATCACCACCGTCCATCTCCAGAACTCTTTCCATCTTTCCGGGCTGCAACTCTGGCTCCATTAAACGTTAACCTCCACTTTCCCCACCCTCCAGCCCCCCCCCCAAAAAAAACAGTGTTCCACTTCTCTATGTGCCTTATAAAAGTAAATCGTGCTGCGTTTGTCTTTTTGTGCATGGCTTATTTTACTTAGCATAATGTGTTCAAATTTTATTCATGTCATAACATGTGTCAGAATTTCCTTCCTTTTCATGGCTGAATAATATCTCCGCTGGGCACCAATGGATCACACCTGTAATCCTAGCTTGTTGGGAGGCAGAGATTGGGAGGATTGTGGCTCAAGACCAACCCAGGAAAATAGTTCGTGAGACCCCATCTCCAAAATAACCAGTGCAAAATGGACTGGAGGTGTGGCTCAAGCAGTAGAGCGCCTGCTTTGCAAGAACAAAGCCCTGAGTTCAAACTCCAGTCCCCGCATACAAATCTCATTTTATATATATATATATATAAACCATATTTTGCTCATCCATTCATTTGTTGATGGACATTTGAATAACTTCTACATTTAGCTATGGTGAGTAATGAGGCAATGGCTATCGGTGTACAAATAGTGCTCTGAGATCCTACTTTTTGATTCTTTGGGAATATATACCAGAAAGAGAATTACTGCTTCACGTGGTAATCCTATTTTTAATTTTTTGAGGAACTGCCATACTGTTTTCCAAAATGCTTGTGCCATTTTACATTCCTACCAACAGTCTCCACATCTTCACCAACACTTGTTATTTTCTGGCAGTTTTTTTTTTGTTTGTTTTTTTGATAGCAGCCATCCAAATGGGTAGGAAGCTGTATCTATCTCCTGGTTTTGGCTTACATTTCCCTAACAATTAGTGATACTGAGACTCTTTTCATGTGCTCATTGACTGTAGTATTTGTCTGTTCTTTGGATTAATGTCTGTTCAAGTTTTTGCCTGTTTTTGAATTGGGTTGTTTTATTGGTGGTGGTGAATTTTAGGAGCTGTCACTATACTCTGAATATCAATCACTTGTTAGATCTTATGATTTGCATATATTTCTCTCACTGAATGGGTTGTCTTCTTTCTCCATTGGTAGTGGATTTTTTTTTTTGCTTTAGGTTTTTTTTTTTTTTTTTTGGCAGTACTGGAATTTGAACTTGGGGCCTCATGCTTGCTAGGCAGGTGCTCTACCACTTGAGCCATGCCAGCCCTTCATAATGTCTTCTGACATTAAAAAAATTCCTTAAGTCCACTTTGTCTATTTTCTCCTTCAGTTGTTTTTCTCATTATTGAAAAAAATTATGCAAGTGATTCACAAATGAACTTATTTTCTTTAGTTTTTTGGTTTTGTTTTGTTTTTCTTTTATTTTGGTCCTCAAACCCAGGAATGAAATTTACTTTAGTATTTTTTTTCCCTCTATTTTGTGACCCCAGGCACAGAGGACTGCTGAGTTGAACTTTTGGGTTCAGGGACAGCCTCGGTTACACAAGGCCTTTCTTTTGCTTTGGGAAGGCGCTGCATGTGGCCTGAGGGTGGACCCGCAGTGCCTCCCACCTCTGAGGCTAAGGTTTTATTTCCCTGGGGCAGAAACCCAGATGTGGGCCTTGGTGAAGATGGAGGCAGAGGCTCAGAGGGCAGCCATGGTGCTGAAGTTAGGGGCAGGGCAGAGGCAAAGCCCAGGCACCTGTTGCTGCAGAAAAGAAGTTCCCAGGCCACTGTTTACATCACGCTGACCAGGTAGATCCTGGCTTCAGTTGCTCCTGTCCTGAGGAATTGGCCCCAAAACAGGTAGAGTGCTGAGCTGGTTTTTCTGGGATGTGTGGTCAGAAAACCCCCAGATGTGACAAACACAAAGGGCAGTCACTCATTTCCTAGGTTCTCTCTCATGCCAACAAGAAGTAAGCTTTTGAGGATGCTGAGTACCCTCCAGAGGGGACATTCCCCCAGTGCCTGACTCCTAAGGGGTCCTGAGTGCAAAAGGACATCGTTGAACCTCAAAAAGAGCAGGATGATGTCACTTCTTGCCACTCCAGGAGGCTGAGAGAGAAGCCAGCACACCAGGGCCAGGGCGGAGGGCTGGAGAGAAGCCAAGTTTGAAGTTTGTCCTTTTGAGGCAGGCTAAAATTAGGGAAAGTTTGGGACTCATAGAAACTTACTATTGTATTCCAGATTGGCCAGGCTCTGGCAGGGACCGCCTTCAGCTCCCCGGGGAACCACCCATGCCACGCCCCACTCACTGATTATTGGGTGGGAGTCACCTGGTCCCTCCCTGGAGAAGAGGCCTCCAGATTCCCACCGTGCTCTCTTTTGTATTTCCCTTCCCTAACTTTTAATAAACTCCATTTGCAGCCACATGTCCTGCCATGGATTCTTCCCCAAGGGACACAAAGAATTTGGAAGTCTTCTGATCACAGACTGAATCCTCCGCCGGCAACAATTTGAAATCCTGAAGCCAGAGGTGACAGACCTGCTCACAGACTCAGATCTGCCTCCATCAGTGGTGGGGCCCAGAGCAAAATGAAAATGTGGACCTGGCTTAAGACTAGGAGCAAAGCTTCTAAAATACAGTGCTCTGCTTTCTGCGCTGGGGCCCCACTCTCGACTTCCATGCTTTTTATTTGCCGTGAAGTCTAAGTAAAGGGAAATTAAAATGGAATTATTAGTATGAACTTTACTACTCAGATTTATAGAGGACGGTCCCAGTT
The DNA here is from genome assembly GCF_047511655.1 of Castor canadensis. NCBI lineage: Eukaryota > Metazoa > Chordata > Mammalia > Rodentia > Castoridae > Castor > Castor canadensis. The sequence goes on along the minus strand of NC_133402.1, from coordinate 3,357,795 downwards.
TAAATGCAAATATGAGAGCACTTAACCCACACGTGGGATCAGCCACGTTACACAGTTTGGACCAGGTGAAGAGGCACACCGTCTGGACTTGGTTCTGGACAGAACAATGGAAACACTGCACTGAATTAACACAACTGTTTTTACTTCGCTCCAGTTCCCCGCCTCTGCCGGGGCCTGGTGCAGGATAGGAGAGCTAGTACCGAGCTACATCCACACCCTCCTCTTTTTTGAGACAAGGTTTCACTCTGTTGCCCAGACTGACTTTAAGTTGAAATCCTCCTGCCTCGGCCTCCTGAGTGATGGGATTATAGCAGTATGCCCCCATGCCTGCTTTTCCTCACTCTGGAGAAGAGCATACCCTACCACTGCTCTGGATCTTCAGTTTGCTGAGGAGTCAGGAAGGACAAAAGGGAAACGGAACTCTGACTGTCTCTTTCTTTCTGGCCACATCTTTGTTTTCATGATAATTGAGCATCCAGTGCAAGCGTATAACGTGCAAATGAAAAAGGACAGGGTCCTTGGTGGCTCTACTCCTTATATTCTTTTTTTTTTTTTTTCTTGGAGATGCTATACTAGGGTTTGAACTCAGAGCCTCAGAGTGCTTGCTAGGCAGGTGTTCTACCATTTGAGCCTCAGCTCAAGCCCGTTCTACTTCTTCAACCACCATCACCTTCTTTCTGCTCTTGAAGCAAGTTCTGGTTTGAATGGAAGGTGTGGTCCCTCAGAGCCGGGAGCTCAATGCCCCGAGATATTCAGCCATAGAATGACCTGCTCTGGCCTTGAGTCTCAATGAACGACTGTGCCTCCTGGTGTCCTGGAATTCCGTGCTCATGGTCACAAGACTTCATGGGAACGAGTGTCCGGGAACGGTGGGCACACACACCTTGCACACTTTTCTTCTTGCAGGCCTGTCCCATCAGACTTCACTTGCAAAACACAAGCTCAAAGATGCCATCAGGAATTCCAAGACCAGCCAGGGCGCACGCCTGTAACCCTAGCTACTTGGGAGGCAGAGCTCTGGAAGATCGCTGTTGGTAGCCAGCCAGGACAAAGAATCCATGAGACCATATCTTGAAAAAAAAACCCAACATACAAAAGGGCTGGTAGAGTGGCTCAAGTGGTAGAGCACTTGCCTATCAATCAAGAGACCCTAGGTTCAATCCCCCACTATCACAAAAAAAAAGAAAAAGTCAAGGAGTTCTGTAAGACATTACAAGATCATTCCCTGCCCACTCGACCTGCTTTGAGCCATTTCTTTTAATCTCCCTATCTCTAAATGAGGTGCTTGTGTTCCTTGATCCTAGTTTCTAATTTAGAGACATTTCCTATCCTGAAAGATTAGCATTTCACTCTTTTGCCTATTTCCTCCAACACACAATCTCAAACACACTTCCTCTGCCCTTAGCTTCCAAGAATATTCTATAGCAGTATTTGGATTTACAGCCCAACTCCCTCCTCTGAGCCACTGGACGCTGTGGGTTGGTTTTTTTGTTTTTGTTTTTGTTTTTGTTTTTCCTTTTCTGTGCAACATTTTACATTTCAGGAAGTTGTTAGAACTCTGGTGGAATTGTTTGGTTTGGTTTCCTCTCCATATCTCAAGTCCATTTCATCTTAAAGACATCTCCCTCGGGGTCCTCTGGCTTCTGTGGTTGACCTTGAGCCCATCTATGCACCTGTCATCTGTGAGGTCCTCTCACCCTCATTGGGCTGTAGAATTTTCCAATGACCCCATGATCTTGCCTTTTTATTGGCGGCATTGGGGTTTGAACTCAGGGCCTCAAGCTTGCTAGGCAGATGCTCTACCACTTGCGTCACTCCACAAGCCTTTTTTTTTTTTTTTTTTTTTTTCTGAGATAGGGTCTCACTGTTTGCCTGGGCTGGCTTCGAACCATGATCCACCTGGTCTCTGCCTCCTGAGTAGCTAGGGTTTTATAGGTGTGAGCCTCTGGTGCCTGGCCTGATCTTGTCTTCAAGTGAGTTCCTCCCCTGAGTGTCAACAGAACTTGTGTCCAGGTGAGGCTTTGAGTGTCCCTCCTTTGCTATGCTAAGTTGTAAGTTATATGTTAAAAGGGATGTTACGGATGTGATTAAGGTTACTGATTAGGTGACCTTTAGATAGGAGATTTCACCAGGTGACCTCACCTAAGCACAGGTGCTTTTTCAAGTGGAGAGCTTTCCTTGACTGGTGATAAATGTCAGAGACTCTGAAAGCAAGGGATTATTGTAAATAGGATGGAGGGGGCCTAGGGGCAAGGGCCTGAGAACATGTAACCACCAGGAATACCCAAAGAGTCCAGGAATAGATTCTTCCCCAGGCCCTCCAGGTAAGAAAAAGGTCAAGCCAGCACCTTGGTTTGAGGCTCCAAGGATCCCACCCAGGGATCCCTGTCATGTCCCCACTGCACCCCGACTTCTAGCTCATTGGACAGGAAAGATAAATGGACAATGCTTTAAGCTAAGTTTGTGGTCCTGCCACACAGCAACAAAAAACCAAATGCACCCATCCTAGGGGTCCTTCCGTTCTCTCTTGGGTTGGGTCCTCCTGTCCTGGGTCCTCTGTCTTCCTCTTGGTTAACAACATATGGCCCTATAGCTTCCTTAGGAAGGTGCATTGGGCCACATTTGCATATCTGAAATAGCCTTTCCTGGACTGAAAGAATGGCTCAAGTAGGAGAGCGCCTGCCTAGCAAGATCAAAACCCTGAGTTCAAACCTCAGTATTGCCAAAAAATAAGAACAAAACTGAAATGGCCTTTACTGGACAGCCACACTGAACTGAATGTTGGACCACAGGTAAAATTCTAAGTTAAAAACCATTTCCCTCCGATTTTTGAAGCTTTCCCTTCCTGTCTCCTGCCTCTAACCTTGTTGGGAAGTTACTGTCATTCTGATGAGTGGTTCAGTATATGAAGTCTGTTTACTTGCTCACCGTCTCTCTCCCTCCCTCTCTCTCCTGGAAGTTTTTAGAATCTTCTCTTTGTCCCAGTGTTCTAAATTTTCACAATGATGAAGTAGACCCTGTGGTGTGGATCGATTTCATCCATCAAGCTAAGAAGGCTCCCCTGAGACATAAGCAAGAATGTCCCGTGCCCTGGGCCCTCCACTTCTGGGAGCCCCCGCCCATCTTCAAGCCTGGCCCCTTCCCACAGGACAGGACTCTCCCAGGACAACTCAGATGTCCTAGCTATGACTATGACCTAGGTATGTTCATGGAGCCTGGAATTCCTGGTCAAATAGCCCTAACCCCACTTCCAGGGTCATGCTGCCAGCTTCTTTAGATCTGTTCTCTCGAGCGGGGACCACCCCACAGTTGTTTTTGCCTCCCCTCTTATGGGGTTCAAAGGAGTGGCTGTCTGTGGGAGACAGGGCTGGAACTTGGACGTGTGGGGCTTGGGTGTCCATCTGCACGCACATAGGCCTGTTGGAACACGGGACAGATCCAGCAGTTGGAAGAGGAAGTGGTGCAGGGCCGCCAGCTCTCCCCACAGCCCCCATTCTGGAGCAGAACTTAAGGAGTCAGAGCACTCTCTATCCGGGGAATAGGATAGAGAGTTATGGAAGTGTATTTGTCAGGTAGGAAGGTAGAACACAGTTTATTTCATAGCTTTTTAGCTCCTTTTGTAACTGTAAAAAATTTTGGTGTATGGTACATTGGCCACATTGGCCACCGTTTGTACACCTGCCCACGACCCCGGAAGTGTTAGGAGTGGGCTGGAGCTGTCCCCTCATCTGGAGATTCATATCTGTCCCTCTGGGAAATATCCCTGCTTCTTAGAAGCCAGTTCTCCTGCCACTTTCCCTCTGGAGCTCTGATTCGTCAAATGTTGTGTGTTGGACTTCCTATGTCAATCTTCTGATTTTCTCAGCTTCTTCCTCAATTTCCATTCTTTCTTTCCTCCCTCTCTCTCTCCCTCCCTTTTCTTTTTTCCATGTGTATGCTAAGCATGTACTCCCCCAATGAGCTACACCCCAGCTCTTTCCTATTTTTTCCCTTCAAACTTTCTATTTGAAATTGTTCATTTCTGCTATCATAATTTTAATTTTCAGAAATACTTTCATGGTTTTTTGGGGGGGCGCTGGGGTTTGAACTCAGGGCCTCACGCTTGGTAGGCAGGTGCTCTACCACTTGAGCCACTCTGCCAGCCTACTTTCATGTTCTTTCAATGCCCCTTTTTAAAATACAATCTCTTCTTTTCCTTAACAAGCTATTTTTTCAGCTTCCTACATGATCCATGTTCCCTCTAAGTTACTCTTTTTTATTTGCTTTGTTCTTTGCTTGGCTTTCTTTTCCTTCTCTCTTGGCAGTACTGGGGTTTGAACTCAGGACCTCAGGCTTGGTAGGCAGGCACTTGAGCCATTCTGCCAGCCCTTTTTTGTTGTGTATTTTTTATTTATTTACTTTTTATTTTATCCTTTTTACACTTATATGTGTGTACATTGTTTGGACCACCTCCTCCCACCTGCCCCCCATTTTGTATTTTTGAGATAGGGTCTCTTGAACTATTTTCCCAGGCTGGTCTTGAGCTACTATCCTTTTGATCTCTGCCTCCCAAGTAGCTAGGATTACAGGTGTGGCCTGGCTCTCTCTCTTTCTCTCTCTGTCTCTTTCTCTCAGAGAGAGGGAGTGCAATTATGAGCTATTTCTCTCGAATGTCTGATTAGCTGGGGGTGTGGTTCAGTGATAGAGCTCTTGCCTAGCATGCATGAGACCCTGGGTTGGATCTGAGATTGTCCTGTCACACCCACTGCTGGTGCTCTGGGTGGAGCTGTGGCAGGAGAGGCCAAGCTGTGCACATCTTTGGATCTCTATCTTGGGCTGGTCAGATTCCTGAGAAGCCTGCCTGGAGGGTATGAGCCTGACCTGCAGTCATGGGAACTGAGTGGGGGAGAAGGCTGGTGTCCCCACATGCACTTGTGACCTTTCACCCAATCCTTCCACTTTCAGTACCAGGCCTTCGGCCTCACTGTTCTGTGTATTGTCCAGTCCAAAGAGCCTCCACAGTTACCATATCCAGCCCCTGGCTTCTTATGACTTATCAGTGGTTTGAGTTCTGTCCATATCATAGTATCTATCGATAGTTTATTTTTATTGCTGAACTGTCTTTCATTGTATGGATATAGGTTTTGTCCAGTTGATGGATCTTAAGCTGTTTCCAGTTTGGGACTATTAAGAATAAGGTGGGACTACAAGACGCTAGGTATTGGTGGCTCACGCCTGTAATCCCAGCTACTCAGGAGGCAGAGGCAGGAGGATCATGGTTCAAGGTCAGCCTGGGCTACATAGTGAGACCCTATCTCACAAAACCAAGGCTAGGGATGTAACTCAGCAATAGCACACACAAGGCCTGGGTTCGATCCCCAGCACAGCAAAATAAACATAATAAATAAGTTACATAGCAGAGAAGCATCAAAATAAAATTGGTACATAAAGAGACACCTGAAAAGTTTAAGATTAGAAAGAACAGAATTTATTTTGTTTCTAGTGGAGGATGAAAGGAAACAGACATTTCAATTATCTTTTCACTTGAAATAATTAACAGTCTTCTTCCCTCCTTTGTTGGAATCCATCTTTTCTTTCCTTGGCTTCTGAGAGGCACTTTGTCTTCTGCAAGGAGAGGTGATGCCTCAGGGCTCCAGCAGGGCTGAGACAGCTGGGGTCCCCAGCTGGTCACCAGCTGGAATTACAATCAACAGCAATGGTGAATGTTTCTGAAGGCCTGGCTGAAGGTGGGTGATCTGTCATCTGAGAGCAGCTTCCCAGTGACACACGTTTTGGATGGCACTGAGCATCTGTAGTGTGCTTGACTTCCTCCACGTTTTCAGTACCTTTTAGTACTCTTTGCCTGACTTCTTCGCCACCAGGGTGCCCTCCAGCCACCTGGGCAGACTGGATCCTTGTGTGCAGGGTGGCTCAGGTGCCTTGGCTGCTCAGAGTGGGGTCCCTCATGGCCTTATCCAAATGCTTGGTCATCTCCTGGCCCAGCGAGCTCAGCTAGCCTCCACAGCACTTGCTGGGTGGGGCACAGCGGTCTCAGACAGTCCTGCCCCCTGACTTTATTTTATAACTGAGTTGACTTTCATTAGTGAGTTGTTCTTCATATACTCTACACACACGTTCCTTATGGATAGATAATTTGCAAATATTTCCCCCCCCCATTTTTTCACTTCCTTGATGCAGTACTTTTGAAATCCTAAAGTTTTCAATTTTGATGAAATCTAATTTATCCTTTTTATAAAAAATTTCACCCCCCTCCCCGTTTTTCTTTTGTTGTTTGTGGTTTTGGTATCATATCTAAGAATATGTTTAGCTGGGTGCCAGTGGATCACGCCTGTAGTCCTAGCTACTCAGGAGGCAGAGATCAGGAGGATTGAGGTTCAAAGCCAGCCCCAGGGAAATAGTTCTCAAAACCCTATCTTGGGCTGGTGGAGTGACTCAAGGTTTAGGCTCTGAGTTCAAGCCCCTATATCACCAACATAAAGAAAGAAAGAATATGTTTAACTTTTTCATTGTGGTAAAATATACATAACATAAAATGTACCATCCTAACCTTTTTCTTTTCTTTTTTAGTACTGGGGATTGAATTTGGGGCCTTGGCATGGTAGCAAGTGCTCCACCACTGAGATACTCTCCAGCACTTTTTTTTTAAATTCAAGTACGGGAGTTTGAACTCAGGGTCTACACCTTGAGCCACTCTACCAGCCCTTTTGTGTAATGGTTTTTTAAGCTAGGATTTTACTAACTATTTGCCCAGGGCTGGCTTTGACAGTGATCCTTCTCATCTCTGCCTCCTGAGTAGCTAAGATTACAGGCGTGAGCCACCAGTGCCTAGCTTCCCAACTCTTGTTAATTTTTATTTATTTATTATAATTTTTTTTGGTGGAACTGGAACTTGAATTCAGGCCTTCATGCTTGCTAGGTACGTGCTCTATAACTTGAGCCATGCCCCCAGTCCATAAATTTTGATACAGGGTCTCATTAAATTTCTCAGACTGCCCTCAAACTAGCCTAGCAGTGTGAGGCTCTGGGCTTGATCCCCAGCACCACCAAAAAAAAAAAAAAAAAAAAAGAGGGGAAAAAAAAAAGGCAATTTGGAATAGTGACTTAATCATGCATTAACTTATAACCATAACACCATTTGATTCAGTAGTTACATTTCTATCCCAGAAGAGAAAAAATTAAGTAACACAAAACCACACATAGAATGTTTGCCTTATAGGTGAGTTCTCCTGAATATTCAAGGAGCAATTATATCTTATCTTATGCAAACTATTCTAGAAAAGAAAAAGACAAGGGAAAGCAACTCACATAATTTTATGAGATAAGGACGATTTGAACAGAGGAAATTACAAGCCAATCTCATTTATGAAGGTAGAGGCAGAAATCCTAAATAAATATTAACAAACTAAATCCAGCCATATATTAAAAATGACAACTGAAAACCAAATAAATTCACAATCAAATTAAGATCATGCAAAGTTTATTGCAGGAGTATAATGAAGGTTTAATGTTAGAAAAATCTACTGTGTGTTTCACAGCATTGACAGATTCAAGAAAAAAACACAGAAACCGTTTAGGGTGCAGGGAAACTACTAGATGAAAGCCCACCTACACAACTCTCAGTAAACAAAGATTAGAAAGGAGCCCTCCTTAGCCTAGGAAAGAGTATCTACCTTAAACCTACACCAACATGACCTGCCCTGCCTTCCCCCTGCCTTCTCCTTCTCAGGGAATAGCAACTCTGAGCTCTCACTTGCTCAGACTAAAATTAGGGATTATCCTGGACTGCTTTCTTCACTTGCCTCACTTCTGATTCATCAGGAAATCTGATTGGCTCTGCCTTCAAAATATATCCAGAACCACATTTCTCCATCAGCACAGGCATGGTGCAGCCCACTAGTACCAGTTACTATGTGAGTCTCCAGCCTGGAAAGTTTTGCTTCCAACTCTGCAACTCTATCCTTCTTATCTGTTCTCTTTCTCTCTCTCTCTCTCTCTCTCTCTCTCTCTCTCTCTCTCTCTCTCTCTCTCTCTCTCTCTCTCTGATGGTACCGGGGTTCGAACTCAGGGCCTTTGAGGCATACTTCCAGCCATATTTATTCTCAATACAGCCTCCTAGGAACCTAGCAACTTGATTTTCAAATCTCAAACTTATATCATAGTGCTAGGAATTCTTTTTTAAACTGGTGTTTGAACTCAGGGTGCCACTGGAGCCAACTACATCCCCTAGCCCTAAAGTGATCTTGCAAAAAAACAAAAAACAAAAAAAGAACTAGCCAGGTGCAGTGATTCATATCAATAATTCTAGCTACTCAGGAGGTGGAGATCAGGAGGATTACAATTTGAAGTCAGCCCCTGGCAAAAAGTTAGCAAGACCCCATCTTAACAAATAGCTGTATGTGATGGTACGTGCCTGTTATCCAGCTATATAGTAAAGTGTAAATAGGAGGGTCTTGGTCCAGGCTGGCCTGGGCATAAACTCAAGACCCTATCCCAAAACTAACTAAAGCAAAAGGGGCTGGGGGCGTGGCTGAAATGGTGGTGCACCTGCCTAGCAAATGCAAGGCCCTGAGTTCAACTTCCAGTACCTCCTAAATAAATAAATAAATAAAATAAAGGTCCAAAGACCAGAGCCAGACTTACCAAGAAATAGTCACTTATAGTATAATTCTGCAGAGCTGTGTACCTTTTACCTCATCAATTTTTACATTTTCATTAACCCAAAGAGAAATCCTGCACCTTTAAACCATTAGCCCTCAATTTTCCATGTCCCCCAACACCAGGCAACTACTAATCTCCTTTTTGACTCTATAGGTTTGCCTGTTCTGGATGTCCATATAAATAAACCCAGACACCAGTGGTCCTGTGACTGGCCTCCTTTGCTAGTTTTGAAGTCTTCCAGGTTTATTCATGCTGCAGCAAGTACCGCTGCTTCTTTCCTTTTGATTGCCAAATAATATTACCTTGTATGAATATATCATATTTTATTTATCCATTCATAGTTGGTGGACATTTGGGTTTCCCCACTTTTTTTTTTTTTGAGACAGTATCTTGCAGACTGGCCTCAAACTCGATCATCCAGCCTCACTCTCCTGAGTGCTGAGAGTACAGACATGAACCACCATGCCTGGTCCCCCATTTTTGGTCTGTTACAAATATTGCTGCTATGAACATTCATGAACAAGTTACTGTGTCACTTTTTTTGTGGTACTGGGTTTTGAACTCAGGGCCTACACCTTAAGCCACTCCACCAGTACTTTTTTTGTGATAGGTGGGATGGGTTTTTTTTGAGATAGGGTCTTGAGAATTATTTGCGCTTCCTGATCTCTGCTTCCTGAGTAGCTGGGATTACAGGCGTGAACCACCAAAAGCTTTTTTTGTGTGTGTATGTCACTGAGGTTTGAACTCAGGGCCTCATGCTTGCTAGGCAGATGCACTGCCACTTCAGCCACTCTGTCAGCCCTAGTGCAAGATCATGTTCCACAGGGCTATGCCATTTTATGTCCCAGCCCATGGAGGAAGTTTGCACTGTTGGTCTTTGAGCTCATAGACTCCCCATGTATGTGCTCTTTGGAACACTGTTTATTTAGACTCTCAAGTTTTTGTTTATTTGTTTTTGAGACACAAGGGGCTTTCTATATAGCCCAGGCTGGCCTCAAACTCACACTCCTCCTGCCTCGGCCTCACAAGTGCTGGGATTATAGATGTGTGCCTACATGGATGGCTCAACAGTTCTGACATATTCTACATATAAATCCTTCTCAGATACATGATTTACAACTTTTAAAAATATTGTTTATCTTTAAAAGAACTTTATGTTCTTTAAAAATATAATTCAAGCCAGACACAGTGCTTCCCTTCTGTAGGCCCCACTACTCAGGAGGCTGAGGCAGAGGGACTCCTTAAGCCCCGAAGTTCAAAACTGGTCTGGGAAATAAAGCAAGCTCTCACCCCTACCCCCAGTATAATAATTCAGTGACATCACTCCTCTGCTTTGGGATCTCCCAGTGGTTCCCATCTCACTCTGAGTCAAAGTCAGATTCTTTTACAGTGTCCAACAGGCACTATAAAGACCACCATGTGTTTCTGATTAATCTCCCACACTCCCTCCCTTCCCTCCCTCATCCTTTCCAGCCCCTTATCTCCTTGTTGTTCCCAGAGCATGACATTGCTGCTACCTTGACCTTGACCTCTTCCCAGGTGCATCCCTGCAGAGTCTTCACAATCTTTTCCTTCCTTCTAGTCTCCCTCAGACATCTTTTCTCAATAAGGTCCGCCTTGGCAATATTGTTTAAAATACCCAATCTTTTCTTCTTCTTCTTCTTTTTTTTTTTTTTTTTGCAGTACTGGGGCTTGAACTCAGGGCCTACTGAGCTACTCCACCAGCCCTTTTTTTGTGATGGGATTTTTTTGAGATAGGGTCTCGAGAACCTGGGCTGGCTTCAAAATTTGATCCTTCTGATCTCTGCCTCCTGAGTAGCTAGGATTATAGGCCTGAGCCACTGGTGCCTGGTGGGAACTATGTTTGTAAGCAGGCAAAAAGGAAGGGGGATTTAGGTTCAAGGTGGAGGGTTTGGTTTTTGATGGCACAAGCAAGAAGGCAGATAGATCTACTGGCCTGGATGTGAATTCCTAGGTAGACACTGTGTGTACAGGAGCCTGTAGAAGTTCTTTTTTGGTGGTTTCAGTTTTCCCAGTAAAGTAGAAAGCAAGCCATGAGCTGAGAGAGAGGAGGGGAAGGAGATGCTGCAGCCTCAGGAGCAGAGAGTGGGAAAACAAATGACTAGTGTGGGAGCCACTGCAGTGTGTGACCATTGGCTATAGTGACACAAGTCAGTGTGGTCATGCGCTCTGTCCCCAGCCCAGTCCAGCTCTCAGGTACAGATGAAGAATAGCCAGAGAGTTTGATTAACCCCTAGTGATGGTTTTGCCAAGCAAGTACAATCATGGGGGAAGAAAAGGGAGCTGAGTGTATGTGCAAAGCAGCATTTGTAATACTTGACGATGTAATGTAAGCTCAGTAAGAAGCAAACAGAGGAGACCAAGGGGTCAGACTAGTGGACTGCAGGTCCCCAGAGGGTCAAAGTATTTCAGGGTGCTATGGAGAATGAGATAAAAAAAAAATTGGAGGAGGTCCAAGATAGAGTTCATACTGTGGACTTCACCCCTCCTGGGAGCTCACTTCCTTCTCCCTCAGCCTCCCTCACACTGCCCCAGGCTGTCAATGGCTGCTGCAGGACTAAGAGCTGACTGGGCCTTGGGCCTGGAAAGCTCTTCTTGGATGTTCACACACTCATTTCCTCTTCTCAGTCATGTCTGCTCCACTCTCATCTCAACACTTGAGATTGTCCCCAAGCAAACACTGTGAACCCTCTATCACAATTCTATTTCCTTTATGCATAGTACTTACCACTTTCCAGCATCTACTGTGTTATTTGCCCGTTAATTCTGTCTACCTTCTCTCTTGCTACAATCATGTAAGGTCTGTGAGCGCAGAGATCTTTGCTCTGTTCATTGGTTGTGGTTTGGATATATAAAATGTCCTCCCGAAAGGCTCGTGTGCTGAGGGGTTGGCCCTCAAAGCAGTGTTCAGAGGTGGGGCTCTGGGAAAATGATTGGATCATGAGGGCTCTGACCTCATCAATGGATTAATCCATTAATGGATTCAAAATGTGATGGGTTGGCAGAGTGGCTCAAGTGGTAGAGTGCCTGCCTAGCAAGGGTAAGGCTCTGAGTTCAAATCCCAGCACCACCAAAACAAACAAGATTCAAGGACATTATTGGGAGGTGGTAGAAACTTAGGAGATGGGGCCTAGTTAGATGAAACAGGTGACTAGTCACTTATTCCTTATCCCTGGCCCCTTCCTTGCTCTCTCTCTCACTATTCCCAGGCTACCATGATGGGAGCAGATTCCTTCTGCCATGCTCTTCCACCATGATGTTTCTGCCTTGCCATGGGCTTAAAAGCAATGGAGTCAGTCAACCATAGTCTGAAACCAGGAGCCAAAATAAATCCTCCTTTTTAATTGTTTCTCTCAGGTATTTTGTCACAGCTACATAAATGGACTAGCATGTATCCCCAGCATCTGGTATAGTGCCTGGCACACCCAACAGGCTCAACAAATAATTGTAGAATGAATAAATAAACTTATACAAAACGTCAGCCCTACTCAAGGCAGGAACAAGACACTGGTACTTATGTCACTGCTTGAATCTCATATGCATCACAGGCGAAGAAATGGAAGCCCTAAGAAATGGAGAGAAGCAAAATTTGGGGATTTCCTTTTCTTTTTAAACATATGCTTCAACTGTCTGGAAACCCCAAAGGATTCTAGAAAAAAATGCTCAGTGCAATTAGAACTAGTAAGAGAGTTTACCAAATTTGTTGGATCAGTCAAAAATGTGCAGTATCTGACAGTATCTGATGGGATATTAATGCTGTATTGCAAGACAGATGAAAACAAGTAAACATTTATAGCATGTTTTCGAGTGAAAAGATTCAATTCTCAATATTTAAAACCTAGCTGGGTGCTGGTAGCTCATGCCTGTAATCCTAGCTACTTGGAAGGATCTCCGTTCCAGGCTAGCCCACTCAGGCAACTAGTTCTCAAGACCCCATCTCCAAAATAACCAGAGCAAAATGGACTGGGGGTGTGGCTCAAATAGTAGAGTGCTTTGCAATCACAAAGACTTGAGTTCAAACCCCATTCCCACAAAAACAAAACAAAACAACAACAAAAAATTCACAGTAACTTCTTAGTCTCATTCCCTACTGGTTAGTTTCCATTTCCAAAACTGTTTCATTATTTGAATTGATTTGGATCAGGATTCAGACAAGATCTAGAGCACAATTGACTGTTATATTGCTGGATTCTCTTCACGTATAGTTCTTTCATTTGCCCTGTTTTCGTCTTTGAAATTTATTTGTGAAAGAAATCAAGTATGTTTTTTGCAGAGTTTCTCAGTTTGGATTTTACTGATGACAACTCATAGCATTATATGCTATGTTCATTGTCTCCTGTTTGTTTGCTAATTGGAAGGAAGAGGCACTATTGTTTTTGGCAATACTGGGGTTTGAACTTAGGGTCTCACACTTGCCAGGCAGGTGCCTATCACTTGAGCCACTCCATCAGCCCTTTTTTTTTTTTTTGCGGTACTGGGATTTGAACTCAGGGCCTTATGCTCATGCTTACTAGACAGGCACTCTACCACTTGAGCCACTCTGTCAGGTACTCCATTTAGTGATGGGTTTTTTGGAGCTAGGGTCTGGAGAATGATTTGCCTGGGCTGGCTTTGAACCTCAATCCTCCTGATCCCTGCCTCCTGAATAGGATTACAGGGGTGAGTCACCAGCACCAGGCTGTGTTGGTTTTTGTTTTAGAAAGTTTTAGCAAGCATTTATTTTAGTATAACAGGATAAAGTATAGACAAGGGGGTGGGGAGAGAAAAAGAGAAACATTTCCTTCCTTCATACAGGAAATGGAAGCAAAGACTCCTGTGCTTGGTATTTTTGAGATAGGGTCTAGTTTTTGCCTGGGGTTGACTTTGAGCTGCAATCCTCCTGCTCTCTCCCTTGAAGTGCTATTTTTTAAATGGCAATTTGCCTCAAGTTAAATTTAACACAATTCTAATTAAATTGGTCCTTGCCAAACTGACCCTAAAATTCATATGGTAGAGTAAAGGGGCCAAGAACAGGGAAGACAACTTTAAAAAGGAAGAGTGGTGGGAGAACTTCCTCCCTACATCCTAGGAGTCACTCTCAATGGCAAACATTTGAAACATTGTTATGTTGGTGCTGAAATACACATAGGCCAATAGAACAGAACCAAGAGGACCTTGGCACAAGACTTGACACTATGAATCAAAGAGAAAAGGATAGTGCAGTCAATGAAGGAAACTGGCCATCTGTAAGAAAAAAGTAAAAAGTAGGCATCTCCTCCAACTGTACATATGCACAGGTGTGGGCATGCAGACCTCCCTCCCTGCATCAAACACCTAAATGTGAAAAAGGAAACCTGTAGAAATTCTAGAAGAAAACCTAGAAGTCTGTCTTCATGACATCAAGGTGGGAAGGCTATTTTTAGCCACGAATACATATCATAAAGAACAAGAATGACAAATTTGAAGAGATTAACATTTAAAACTTCCATATGACAAAAGATACTGCAAGTGAAAAAAAATAAGGAAGATAGGAGAAAATAGTTACAACAGTTAGTTACAATTTATCTTTGGAGAGACTGAAGGGGTGTTTCAGGTGGTAGAGAACCTGGCTAGCAAGCATGAAGGCCTGAGTTCAATCCCCATACCACCATAAAAAAGTATTTATAGAAGGTTAGCATCCAAAATTTAAAAAGAAACTCACAAATGATTATGAGAAAGATGAACACCCAATAGCAAAACAGTAAAGGATAAAGCAATTTATATATAAGCCCCCTAAATGAGTAAGTGTTCATTAGTGATGCTGATACTAATTACTCGGCCTCGTTAGTAATTAGGAAAGTACATATTAAAATAGGAGATACCATTTCATCCTAAAGACTGAATAAAAATTAAAACGAATGGAAATTAAATCTGGTAAATAACAGCCAATGTTGACACAGATGCGGGCATAAGGATCATGTTGCAAACAGAAGATGACTCCTAACACTTAGGATGGTGTACACTCTGTGCCAGACATCTTCCATATGCCCCTTCAATGGATGCCTTCCACTCTTCAAGACCCTACCCTTGCCTTAGAAGGCTGACCTTGGCCAGGCACTGGTGGCTCACACCTGTAATCCTAGCTACTCAGGAGGCAGAGATCAGGAGGAGCACAGTTTGAAGCTACTTTGGGCAAATAGTTTGTGAGACCCTATCTTGAAAAAACCCAACACAATAAAAGGGCTGGTGGAGAGTGGCTCAAGGTGTGGGCCCTGAGTTCAAGCTCTAGTACAACCAAAAAAAAAAAAAAAAAAAGGCTGACCTCGACGGGCTCCCAGGTCCTTGGACTTGAGTTCAACAGTGGCAGCCAGCTCGGACTATCTGCATTGCCCTCCATGCTCCTTTGGGCCTGGAGGTGGTGACAGCTCAGTAGCTACTAGCCCCATTTCTTATGGGTCCATATGGTTTTCTGCAACCTACAGTGATGGTGTAAGTAGTTCCTTTACAACACCCTTCAGAAGTAGGTGAAGGGAATTCTGCCTGATACACCCACCCCCTAGTGTTTACCTAGTGACAAGCTTGGACGTACAAGGAGACCTGTGTAAGAAAACTCATTACAACCCTGCTTGTCACAGGAAAAAAAGTGAATACAACCTGACTCGGCCTTTGGAGGACAACAGGCAAAGAGACTGTGGTTCAAGCCTGGTGTGGCAGCATGAGTCTGTAGTCCCACCTACTCCATAAGCTTAGGCAGGAGGACTGATTGAGCTCAGGCACTGGAGGCCAGCCTGGATGTATACTCGAAAGAATGAAAAGCAGGGTCTCAAAGAAATATTTTGGCACCTATGTTCATAGAAGCATTATTACTTTTTTATTTTTTGCTTCACTATTAACTCATAGCAGCATGATTCACGACAGCTACGAGGTGGGAGCAACTCAGTGTCCACTGACAGATGAATGGAGAAACAAATGTGGTATATCCATACAATGAAGTATTATGCAGCCTTAATAAGGAAGGAAATGCTGCCACACAGATGACCCTGAAGGTAGAATGGTAGCTGCCTTCTGCCATGGTAGAATGGAAGAGCTCAGGGGAGGGGAATATGGAGTTATTATTCAATGAATGCAGAGTTTCAGAACTTTTATCTAAAAGTGTTCAGAAGATGGATGATGGTGATAAGCACACAACGGTTGCGTTTACTAAACAACATCAAGCTGTACGCTAATTAGAAAGATTAATTTTTCTTTGGCAGCACTGGGGTTTGAACTTAGGGCCTCACACTTACTAGGCAGGTGCTCTACCACTTGAGCCACTCCACCAGCCCTTTTTATGTGTTAGATATTTTCAATATAGAGTCTCCTAAACTATTTGACCAGGCTGCTTCGAACCAAGATCCTGATCTCTGCCTCTCAAGTAGCTAGGACTATAGGTGTGAGCCCCCAGAGCCTGGCTAAAATGGTCACTTTCATGTTATGTATATTTTAATCACAATTAAAACATAATGTTAAAGGCAAAGACTCAATTACCAGAAAGAATCATGCAAGCTATAATTTATGTATAATGTCTTAAGTATTTAGAACAAATTTTCTTAACGGTTGGATACCTAGGTCTAACAGATGAGGTACATGGGCCTGTCATTTTGGATGGTCAGAAACAGAATTGGTATCTTATGTAAGTCTGTCTCCATTTTTTTTCTTACCATTCACCACCCCCCACCAGAGTTGGGAAATCCCAACTACATCAGTTCCCATACCCGATCCCTCCTCTCAGCTGCACCAAGCTGATCTTGTCACTCTCCCAACAGAATTGTGACTTGCCAGTGTCTCTCTGCTGACCTTTCGAAAAATCGGCTTCATTAATGGGGCACAGTAGCTGATACCTGTAATCCTAGCTACTCAGGAGGTGGAGATTAGGAGGTTCGAGGCCAGCCTGGGCAAAAAGTTCACGAGATCTTATTTCAACTAATAAAAGCTAGGTGGGAAGCATAAATAGGACGCTCATGGTCCAGGCATAAAAGTAAGATCCTGTCTCAAAAAAAACTAAAGCAGGGGGAGGGAGATGAGGGAGACAGATGGTGGGAGTGAACCTAACTGAGGCACACTCTGTTAGATATTACTGTAAGCATATACAGCAATACACAATGAATCCCCCCCCCCCGCACAACTAACATATGCTAATAAAAATGGCTAAAAAAAGAAAAAAAATAGTAACTAAAGAAAAAAGGGCCAAGGGTGTGGTTCAAGTTTAGAGCATCTGCCTAGAAAGCACAGGGCTGAGTTCAAATTCCAGAACCACAGAAACCAACTTTATTGAGAAATAATTTGTGTCCCATGAAATACACTTAAAGTGTAATGTCAATGGTTTTTAGTACACTCACAGAGTTGTACAATGACCACTACAGTCAATCTCAGAATATCTTTTTTTTTTTTTTTTGGTGGGACTGGGGTTTGAACTCAGGGCTTCCTGCTTACAAAGCAGGTGCTCTATTGCTTGAGGCACCCCACCAATCCTAATCTCAGAATATTTTTACCACCATCTTCATCATCAAGAGGAATCTGGTCTCCTATAGCTGTGATTTACTGTTGCCCAGCAGCCAGACCCCAGTAGACAACTGATCTACTTACTGTCTCTATGGATTTGCTGTTTGGACATTCCATATAAATGGAATCATACACTAGGTGGCCATTTGTGTCTGGCTTCTTTCTCTGAGAATAATGACTTAGAGTTTCATTCATCTTGTGTAGCAGGTGTCAGTGTGTCATTCCTTTTCTTAACCAAATACTATTCTCCTATGGATGGACGGTAAGTTTACTCATTCATCAGTTGATGGATTCAAATGAACTTTTCTCTGGAAACATTTCTTTCTTTCTTTCTTTCTTTTTTTTTTTGTGGTATCAGGACTTGAACTCAGAGCCTACACCTTGAGCCACTCCACCAGCCCTATTTTTGTGAAGGGTTTTTTGAGATAGGGTCTTCCAAACTATTTGCCCAGGTTGGCTTCAAACTGTGATCCTCCTGATCTAGGATTACAGGTGTGAGCCACTGGCACCCAGATGGAAACCTTTCTTGATTTATTTCCACCTCTGGCTCCTCTGTGCCCACTACATCCTTCTCTTCGTTCCAGAGCTTTCTGTAAGCAGGGATTTCTTGGTCATTTAATGCAGTCTCTGACACTGGAGATGGTGAGGCTTGTAAAAGGGCAGGCATTCCTCTGAAGCCCCTTAGTATCTGGGTGACTTGTCCTTCGCTAGCCTCATTTCCTCATATGTGAAATGAGTACATTTTCTCTGCAGGACTGTGGAAAGTGCTGTCCACCTGGAGGTGTGGCAATGGCTTGCCACACTCAAGGCAACCATGATGATGTAGTCGACCGTGATAACCAGCTAAGGGTGCACAGACAGGACCCACATGTGTCCTTTTGATGTTCCCCCATCTGTGTCTGAGAGACTCAGACTGAAGAGAGAAGAAACAGAAAGAAAAAGCAGATCTCAGAAAGTACCAGAGGAACTGATGAAAACAACTCAAGTGAGAAGTGTGTTAGAAAAAGGCTTTGTGGCACAGGCGTGGCTTACGGTTGGGCATGGAGAGACAGTGGGGGGTTTGGAGTCTGAACACCTGAGACCCAGGTTCTGCCCTGACACATCCACTCTGAATCATTTGGATTGGATCCCTCAGTTCTCTCCTGTGTAAAATTCAGTGTGTATCAACAGCAAAGCTGCCCACCAGCATGGGAATGGCTAAAGATCACACACACACACACACTGCTTGTGAACCATTTACCAAAGGGCTCCATGGTGTCCCCACTGCTCCTGGGACAGGCCCTAGTTAAGGCTTCTAGGTGACCAGACACCTTGTCCTCTCCAAAGAAGAGTGGCCTAGTACTGCCTTTGAGCAGGCCCACCCTTTTCAGTGGCCTAGAGGCCTCTAGGACTCAGGGGACCTGACATTGTTCATCACTCACTCATTCATTCACCAAATTTATAAACCTACTTTCTGCTGGGGATTGTACTGTGACTAAGACATAGCCCTTGCTCTCAAGGAGCTCACAGACCCATGGTGAGACAGACACCCAGGGAACTTCAGGGTGCTGCTGGCCCTGGGTCACTCTGTAATTCCATGTTCTTCTTGCCTTTCCTGTGAAGAGTTCTTGTGCTTGCTAGGCAGGCATTCTACCACTTGGACCACACCCCCAGCCTCTTTGTTCTTGAGATGAGGTCTTGCTGATACTTTTTGCCCTCACTGGTCTCGAGCTCAAAATCCTCCTGCCTTTGCCTCTGGAGTAGCTAGGCCACCGTGCCTAGCTTGGATTGACTTTTTGAATATTCTATGATTTCCAGGGCTTTTTACTTTAATTCTTCACATAGAGGATTGCCCAGGGAATTAGCACAATGGCGATGCCCTTGGGGGTTTCTCTAGAGATATTTGATGAATAAATAAAAACATGAATGAATGGAGGGGAGGAGGGAGTGGGTTATGTGTCTTCTCTCAGGTTTGTCCGGTAGTGATGTTGGGAACCCTGACATCGCCTAGGAGGGATTCCTGATGCAGGTGACATTTGAACTGGGTCTTGGAGGATGAAACATGTTGTCAACACTGGGAATGGCATTTGCAGAATTATAACTTGGCCTGAATGATAACTACCTAGTGGCTAAGTGAGTGTGGATGTTGATAGTGACCTGAGTGATGGAAACAAAGGACAGATGTAGAAGGGTGGCTAGCACGAGTTTTGGACAGCATAAATAGAAAAACATAGGAAGATCACTCAATGTCCACAAGGAAGGCAGTCACTGTTATGTGTATGTACATACATGTGTGTAGATACATATGTTTTTAACAGAATTCAGATATGTTCTTAGTGTTTTCTTCTACTATGTAGGGGAGTTATTTGTTTTGATCCTAATTTCCTTTTTTTTTTTTCCCCCCCCAGGACGTTCTAGCTGGCTCTAGCTGGGGATAAACATGAAGCGCCAGGAACACTTTAAGTGAGAAGTTGCCATCTTAGCCCCGGCTCAGGACAATGAGGGACGACACCGGGGACACCAGGACGGCAGGGTGGGGAGGAGGAGCCGTTTTTCCAGGTAAAGAACTTGGAGAGACTGGCTACATGGTGGGCGGGGAGAGAGAGAGAGAGAGAGAGAGAGAGAGAGAGAGAGAGAGAGAGAGAGGAGCCCGCCTGATTCACAGGTTTCCAGCTTAGGAAACGTCAGTAGTGGAGATAACTTTTATGATAAGGACTTCGGGGTGAAGCTGGCAAGTTTTGAGGGGCAGACAGCGAACTGAGATGGGAAGACCTTAGTTTTTATGGTTGTGTCTCGCGGGCAGTGGCCAGGTGTGCAGGTCCCCCCGCGACTCCACACCTGTCTGGGTACCTGCGAGGACACAGGGGATTGTCCGCGGCAGGGCGCGCCCCCGGGACGTGGAGGTCCTCAGCCCGGATGCGTGGGGCCTCTTCTTGCAAATGATGGTGTCGGACAGGGGCCGCATCGCTTCGGGCTTGGGAATAGGCGCTCAGGAACCTTGCGTCCCCCTCTCTTCACTTTGGAAGGGCGAATCTCGCTGTCAGTTCCTCTCTCGGTGACCTTGGAGAAGTTGCTGTTTCTTCCTACCTCAGTTTCCCCATCTGCACACACTATTCCAGGGACCCGAGGATGGTCTGAAGCATGCAGAGGCCACTCCACTATCACTGGCATGGAATGAGGCGAAGTGGCGCAGTCTGTGTTGCGGTCTTCCCCGGTCGTCTCCGCCCGATGCCACCAGGGAGGGTCGCGGGTAGGGACGTGAGGAGCCGGGAAGAGGCAGAGTGGCCCCAGCGGGACAGGCGGGCCGTGGCTGGCGCCGACTCCGCGCCTGGGGGCCCGGCCTGCCGCCAGACCGCCCTCCCGACGCACGTCTGGGCGGAATCGCAGTCAGAACAAAAGTGGCGGCTAGATCCGCGCCCCGGCGTTCCGCAGGCCCGGCCCCGGAGTGCCGCCCGCCGCCCCACGCACTGCTGCCGCGCCTTCGGCCCTGCCTCCCGAGCGCGCTCGGCTCTTTCCGCCGCGGCCGGCGCAGGTGGAGGGGGCGGGGCGGGGGCTGTGCGTGGTGACGCCGCGGGGGGGTGACGCACTGGCGTGCCCCGCCCCCTCCCCCTCCCCGTTCAGGCTCTGGAAAGAGAAGAAAAAAAACTTTCTTTTTTTTTTTAATTGAGGAATCAACAGCCGCCATCTTGTCGCGGACCCGACCGGGGCTTCGAGCGCGATCTACTCGGCCCCGCCGGTCCCGAGCCACACAACCGCCCGCGCACCCCGCTCCGCCCGCCCGGCCTGCTCCGCCCGGCCCTCGGCGCCCGCCCCGGCGGCCCCGCTCGCCTCTCGGCTCGGCCTCCCGGAGCCCGGCGGCGGCGGCGGCGGCGGCCGCGGCGGCAGCGGCGGCGGCGGCGGCGGCGGCGGCACGGGGTGGGGGGGCCGCGGCGCGGCGGCGGCCCCGCTCCGCGCATTGTTTTTCCTCGCGGCGGCGGGCCGCGGGCGGGCGAAGGAGCCCGGAGCCCCCTGGTCTTCGGGCCGCGGGCGAATTCATTAAGTGGGGCGCGGGGGGGGGGGAAGAGAAGCGAGGCGGCGGCGGCGGCGGCGGCACCATGTTCCCGGGCGCCGCCTGAGCCGCCGGGCCGGGCGCCGTCGCTGCCAGCCGGGCCCGGAGGGGCGGCCGGGCCGCCGGGGTGCCCCCGCCGCGGAGTGTCGCGCTCGGGAGGCGGGCAGGGGATGAGGGGGCCGCGGCCGGCGGCGGCGGCGGCGGCGGCGGTGGTGGTGGTGGCGGCCGGGGGCGGGCGGTGAGCGCTGCGGGGCGCTGTTGCTGAGGCTGAGATTTGGCCGCCGCCTCCCCCACCCGGCCTGCGCCCTCCGCGGCCCGGCCCGCGCTCCTGCGCTCCTGCGCTCGTTCGCTCGCTCGCTCGCTCACAGTCGCCGGCCCGACCCACGCCTGGCCCGCGCCGTCCACAGCCAGCGCTCAGGGCTGTTTCCGCGAGCAGGTGAAGATGGCCGAGAACTTGCTGGACGGACCGCCCAACCCCAAACGAGCCAAACTCAGCTCGCCCGGCTTCTCGGCGAATGACAGCACAGGTGAGGCGGGGGCCCGGCGCGCTGTCAGCGGCCGCCACCGGGAGGGAGCGGGGGTCGCGGCGGGAGTGGCGAGAGGGAGGCCGGGGCCGGGAGGGCGGGAGGACGGACGGACGGACGGACGGACGGTCGGACGGACGGACGGTCGGACGTGCGCTGCCCGGTGCCCTGCGCCTTGTCGGCGGGGCTCAGCCCTGCTCGCGGCGGAAAAGTGAGTGTCCGCACGCGTGGCCGGCTGGGGATGACAGCCGAGGGGACCGCGGAGGGCTGGAGGTCCGGGAAGGCGCGGCCGAGGGGCAAGTCCAGTGCCACCGTTCCCGGGCCGCTGCCGTCGGAGGACGCAGCCACCAGCAGCTTGGGAGTTGCGACGGCGAAGTTTCTTGGAATCTGTTCCTTGGAAAAACGTTTAGTAGTTATTTTGACACTCTTGGTTCTTTTTTTTTTTTTAGAGTCATTCCTTTTTCATACCCCCCCAAACTTAATTAGCAAGATGTCATCAAAGCTGTTGCCTCGTGTGTCATTTGTACATGTAACTTTAGAAGAAAGTTTCAAGTCCACTTGGACTCCAGTCTTCCTTTAGCTTGTGTTGGTTTTACAGTGTCGATGTACAAACAATTGTGTTAAGGAATTAGGGATTCCAACTTTCTGAAAAATTGAGCAGGATACTGTCTGAATCGATCTCTCTCCCCGCTCTCCCCCTTAAACAACTTCCCTGGACACTTTCACAGGTAATCATGTCAGGTGCCGGGAGTTTTCATTCAGTAATTCTGGGTTCTTCTGGACTGCTTCATGGTAACATTGCCAACTATTTGAATTTCCTCTTTTAAGCTCTGCTTTGTGGTAAAAACTTGTGCGCTGCTGGGAGCAATGCCGTCTCAGCGCAGCCAGCGTTTCTCCAGTAGTCTTTGAGTAGCGGCATCTGAAAATCAGTTTCTGGTGAATGGGCCCAAATCCAATTATGTTGCTACCCCCAGATTTGCGCTAGACACAGCTGTTTACTTGTGGCACTATGTCTGTGACTGACCACTAGTGTATTAAAACCCTTACACGTCTACTCTTGAACCAAAACTTGAATTTTGTGACTTCAGTTTCTCGAGTTATAGTTCCTGGAATCCAGTCATGAAAGGCAGCATGAAATATTAGTTAATGTAGAAATGAGATGATATGTAAGAAAATCAGTTTTAAAGATACTGTCTTGTTGAATTAAAATTTGTTCAGCAGTGGGAAGGATCAAATGATTCTCAGGTGTAGAAAAGTCACTAATAATGCTTTTGCTTTTAGCTGATAAGTTTGACATTAATTTTGTAAAATCAACTTATTAAAGAGAGATGTGGAAATAACAATAGTTTAAATGCCCTTTAGTTGAATAGATCTCCCTTTGTTAATCTTGCCGTATTTGATTGAAGTCTTTAATGACATGAAATACAGATAATACAAAGCAAGTTCAGCTTAAAGCTTTGTCTCTGAAACTGGTAACTTAAGTGGCTTTGCAGTTTGCTCTTGTAGAAAGAAGTTAATGTAGATTTTGTCTTTATTTTGTTTTAAAAATGGGGACAAATTAATAACAAGACTTAACAAAAAGGCTGTACTACCATATATATCCAGCTCTTTCCAAGATGGAGCCTAAAGGAAGGCGTTGTTTGGGGTAGTTTCTGTTACTGCATGGTCAGATTTTTACTTAATATGCTGCTAATCACAACAGAGCTTATCAGAAAGGATTTTCTATAATGAACTATTTTCCCCCTTCTTTTCCACTTTTGACCCTTGAAAGGCACAGGAGCACTTTTGCTTTCCAAAATGTGGGGGAACAGTATTTAATGGCTCCAGTTTAAATAATTGAAAGAATAACATGACAGTCGTATTTGAATCCTTGGTTACAGGTAAACCCATCATCACATTATCATGAAAGGGTGTGTTAGTGTGGGCTACCGAGGAAGAGATCATTATTGAGCACATTCAACGAGGTGAAACCTTATCTGGAGTAACTACTAGTTTAAGACATCCAGTAATGAGATGGACAGAGATTTTAAGGATATATATTAAGCAAGTAAGTGGCAAAAATATTTACATTAAATACATTCAGAGGAGTGAAGGTATTTGATTAGATGGGACACAGACCTAAAACTAAAATTCTGGAGAGACTCAACCTTTGTTTTTAAAAAGTGAGAGGATGGCCGGGTACCAGTGGCTCAAGCCTGTGATCTTAACTACTCAGGCAGAGATCAAGAGGATCGCCTTTCGAAGCCAGACGGGGCAAATAGTTCTCAAGACTCTACCTCGAAAAAAGCCATCACAAAAAAGGGCTGGTGGAGTGCTCAAGGTCTGGGCCCTGGGTTCAAACCCCAGGCAAGGAAAAAAAAAAAGAGAGGAAAAAATTGGGCCAGGTGGGCATGTGTTCTGAGTATAAGATAAATTTGCAGGAAGGAAGCTCTGTGCCTGAGAAGAGCTGAGGGGTTAGAAGAAGAGGGGAACAGGTGGCCTTGGAACCTGAGAAACAGGAGCAACTTGAACTACTCTGAAGCAGGGCACACAGCTGTGGAAATGACTGTCTTTTAGATGTGTCTATAGGAGCAGTAGTAGGCTGAGAAGAGATTGTCCGATGTTGGGATCAGCCAAGGTGGTGTCTGCAGGCTGCTTGCAGCCCACCAAGGGGTGCATCTGTGTATGCATAAGCCATTCCAGTAGGGCCAGACAGCATCTGAGTGACAAATGCCATTGCTGCCAGTAGCCCACAACAGTCACCTAAGGTAGGGAGAGCATGCAGAGATGATGGAAAGAGGGAATGTGCCCCAAAGGAGGGTAGCAAGAGGAGGAAAGAGAAGCAGTACTTTTTACCCTACTAATGAAGCAGCTCTAGCTAGAGTGGCACAGAGTCTGATGGTATCAGATATTGATGAAGTAGCATTCTCTTGTTTTATGTTGAAGCCTTAAACACTTTCTTCCAGATGTAGTCTTCCTTTTCTTACCACCCTTTATTAGAAGTGGGGACTTGGTGTTTGCTAGTATATAGTTGTGTATTTTGGAAACTTCCTTTATTTAGTATGTCCAAATTAAAACAGCATACTACTGTCTTTCAGTAGCAGAAATTTTATCATGAAACAGTGTAGGAGAAATATCCAGGCAAGCAAAAGAATTTTATTTCGGGGGAGGGGTAGTCAACTTTATTATAGCAGAATTTGTGCACAAAAGAAATAGAACTGAACGTAAGTACATTTCATCCTGTGTTGTATATAAATATCCTAGGCGGTTGTGATTGCATTTTATGATGCAAAAGACTGTTTTGTTTTTTTTTTTTTTAAAGTATTTTGGGGGGTGGGGTAGGGGGAGTAGTACTGGGGTTTGAACTTGGCCTTGAGCTTGCTAGCTTGGTGCTCTACCACTTGAGCTATTCCGTCAACCTATTAACTTAGTTTTTTAAAAGGTACAGTTACACTATGTTGCCTAGGCTGGCCCCAACTTCTGGGCTCCTGTGAGCCTCCTGCCTCAATCTCCCTAGTAGCTGGGGCTATACTGCTTCCAGCAATGATCCTTTAAATGCAGTAGATGAGTGTATTTAAAGAAAGCTTGTGGTGAATAGGATTGGTAACCAGCATGTCTTTTACAATCAAATGATAAACTTTGTTGAGTGTATAGTACTTTACCAGTCTGAGTGCTTTTCTCTGCATCATCTCAGTGTGATCCTCATACCGTCTGCAGGGGGCCAAGAGAAGATACCATTACTGCTGATGTCCAGGTGTGATCTGGACTTGAGAGAGGTGATCTGCCCAAAGCAACAGAAAGGGTCAAAACCATAACCAAATCTAGGTAGTTAAAGTAACAGTTCTGTGTGTTTATTTTGTAAATCAACATCCATAAACATTGAATTTACTTGAATCATGGACTCAGGAGACTGATGCTTGGTAAGTTTGGATAGCATCGCTCTAGCTGTTGAGTTAAATAAAGCCCTATGTGGAAAGTTTATAACCATCTGGGGAAGAGGGGCAGGGTATGTTCTTCCTGGCATGGTGGGGAAGGACCCCCTTTTCCCTTTGGTTCTGGTGTGATCCTCCGTCTAAACTGTATGGGCTCATGTTCCTGTTTACTCAACGAATAATTGAGAAATGGTCAAGTTATTTTACCTCATCACTAAATCCTGGCCAAATAGGAAGTAAGATTTTTTAGAAACTTCTAAAAAAAAAAAACTTCTAGCACTTTTTATGACTATCCCTTGCTATAAAAAGTATGGACTTAATAAAATGTTGGATAAGAAAAAAAAAAGTATGGACTTGAATAACTGAGAGAGGAGTGAAAATTAGGCTCACTGAGAGCTCTTCAGGGATGATGGGGGTGGGTGTATAAGTGTGGTAAGTGAGAATCACATCATGTGTGCCTTAGAGGTAGATAAAAAGATTGGGGATCACTCCCTGTTTAACATTTGGATTTGATTCTGTAATTGTTAAGCATAATTGAAAATGGTTTATAAAGGGACTGAGGCTTAATCCTGCAGTTGGAAATTGATGCTTAGATTGTTAGCATGTATTTTTATACCTTCAACTTTTGCCACTGAATTGTCTCGAAGTGTGCCATAACTTGGGACTTTGTGAGTACTCTCTTTGTATTTTTACTTCATATGTTTGAAAACAGAATAGTTAAAAATGGGGTGACTGTAGTATACTTTCTTTGGTTAAGATGAAATGTATCTTTTGGTGGGTTTATAAAGATTAGCAACACTTGCCAATTTGGTTCTTGGGGGTTACATTACTGAGGGCACCATCTTTTAATCTTTCTCAAGCCAGCCATGTGGCATGTATTTCAAGAAACTAGAGGGCATGCTAAGTAGTGTTTCTCAGAAAAAGGTTTTGTATCCCAACAAGGAATTTTGGCTTCCTAGAACCTTGCTATGCTGGGTGGGTGCTGTGAGTCCTTGAGAAAAAGGGGCTGGATATTCTCATTCCAAATCTCAAATCTAGAACCCCTTTTTAATGTAATACATGCATCAGCAAAATTTCTGTAAAGGGCCAGTGGATACATATTTTCTGCTTCGTGGGCCATCTGGTCTGCTGTTGCAGCTACTCTGCACTGCCATTTTGGCAAGAAAGCAGCCATAGTATGTAAGAGAATGGGCATGGCTGTCTCCCAGTAAACTTTAGTATTAAAAACTGGCATCCAGGAAATTTGGCCCACAAGCTGCAGCTTGATGACCCGAATGTGATGTTGGACTCATGCTTTGAACACGCTGTTTGGGAGCATCAGGCTGTCCCTAGCTGGGCACAGCAGCAGCACAAATTTTCTGAGCCTCTTCTGAGTGCTGGCCTAGACACTGACTGGGAAATAAGGCCTGGGGGGTAGCAGGGTGAGATGAACATTGAAGAGCTTAGTAGGGCTGACAGAGTGACTTAAGTGGTAGAGTGCCTGCTGCCTAGCAAGCATAAGGCCCTGAGTTCAAACTTCAGTGCCACAAAAAAAAAAAAAGTTTAGGAGCTTAGTAGGATTTTCTTATTTTTTCTGTATCAGTTTTGTGTACTTTATTTAAAATTAGGTAAGTTTAGCAAAAAGCCAGATAGATTTGTAAAAAGTTTATTTGGTTCTTTTGTTGGCCATTGTGCTTCTCCCTCACCCTGGTAGCCCCCACAGCTTTCTCACCCTTGTTCCTTTTTTAAAAAAATTTTTTGGTAGTGGAATTGGGGTTTGAACTCAGGGCTTTGTGCGCTACTGCTTGAACTACACCTCCAGCCCATTTTGCTCTGCTTATTTTGGAGGGGACTCGAGAATTGTTTGCCTGGGCAGATCCTTCTGATCTAAACCTCCCAAGTAGTTAGGATTATAGGTATGAGCCACCAGTGTCCACCTCTCATCCTCGTTCCTTTGTCACCTCAGGCCCTCATCGTTTTCTCTTTCCCATGAAACTAGATGACAAGCAGCTACGAAAGGACTGGTAGAGCTTTTCTAAGGCTGTCCTCCTGGTGTGGGTATAGCACCTGGCAGAGTATGCCCTCAGGAAACCTTTGAGGCAATGGATGAAAGAATATGCAATTTTTGTCCGTCACAGTTGTCATAGCTTTCTCCTAAGACTTTGCTTTTTAAGTTACTTGGTACCACTCTGGATTTTTTTCTTTGTTTTCCATTTGAACCTGAGTTCTCTATCTGGGTGCTCTCACCCAGTGGTCAACCCAGCTAGCCTAGGTGAGCTTGGGCTAGAGAGTGTTTGGGACAGTTTACAAAAGCTTTCAGAGCCTCCATTTTCTTCACCTATGGAATGGAAATGATGATTCCCATACCAAAAGGTGTCTGAGGGCAGACTAAGGCCATGTCTGGAATTTGCTCTGTCTGGAGCAGTGACTGGGAAGCTGTCACTGGAGCTACCAGGGAATGAGGGTATGGCTCTGCCTTTCAGGACTTTTCCCAGGAGTGCTAGTCTGATTGGACCTGTTTGTTGGGAGTTGTGGAAACAACAGTAGCTGTGTCCACATGTCCACAGAGGCCTATGTACAGATGCATCTGTTGTGCAGCCCTTCAGTAGATACATAGTCAGGAATGCTGTAATCAGTGCTATCGATTTTGCCTCCATTTTCACTTGTAGTTTTTACAATAGGAACATAATGGCCACGAAATTTTAAAATGCTATAAATTAAAGTTGTGCCATGTGTTCTGAGACTCTTGATAATTTTGAAGCATATTCTATGGATTGTTTAAGCAGCAAATGAATATATGCTTCTGTTCCTTACTGTGTATGTTATAATTCAATTTGAGACCCTCCTTAGGCAGTAGCAGTACACAGAAGATTCTCTTAGATGCCTTTCAGTAGTTTACAACTGTGTCAATAACACTTAAAGGCAAAACTTGAGAAAAGAATACAAAATGCAACAAATGTGAGAATACTTGTAATCTGGAGAGGGCTGCATTTATTCCCTAGTGCAGAAGCCCGGGGCTGGGTGTTGGGGTGGGGCCAGCACCTGAGATGCCCTGGGGGGGTGCGTGAGGGACTTTGGATTGTGTGAAGTACACATGCCACATGAGGTTGTTGGGGGAGCTACAACCTCTGCTGTCTCTCTGTCCTCTCCTGTACCAGAGTGCAGCCAGGTTATTAGGGAAACCTGCTTGTCTTCTTGGGCTTCTGAACTAGGAGCAGCACCCTGGCTACAACAATCGTGTCTCCTTAGATGTCACTGAAGGCCGTGGCTCACATCTAAGTCCTCTTCTGGTTGTCTCCAAATGGTCTCTCAGAAGCCCTGACACTTCTGGACATGCCCTCTGATTTTAACACGTGTGCCCTGTACCCTTCAGCCTACTCTGAGGCCTTTCTTGTGTGCCTCCCTCCTTGGAATGTGTCCCATTGGTTCTGGCATGGACAGAATGTGGAAGGAATCCCCCCTTCCACATTCACTCTTAAGGTTAGCTTTCAGGAAAATTCTCACATTGAGGTGGAAATGTAAGCCATTGCATCAGTATATGTGGGGGCTTTTGCATGTTTCACTTTCTTTGAAGACTTCTGGAGTGATCAGTTCTTGCCATCAGACCTTCTTGAAGGGATCTGAGCCAGGGCATTTAACACATGTAGAAGGTTGACCCTGTTGTCCCCATTCTCCCCGCCCCCCTTTAAAGTTCTTAGACCATATAGAGAATGGCTGTTGCTTCATTTGTCTTTGAAAAACTGCCATTAGGGTGTTTTCTGTTTCTTAATTTAGGAAGGAAGACTTGTTGAGCTCAGTGTCTAAAACTTGAGTTTCTTCTAAAACTTAGGACTTGGATATCATTCCATGTGACATTTTACTCTGTGTTTTGTTTCTATTAATCAAAAGAATGTTTACTTGATCCATTGCTAAGAATAGTAAAACCTAGTGGAAATCTTTCTTCTTGAGTATACCTGATTTTCCTTTTCTGTCTGCTACTGTTTGGAAATTTTTAATTTGTACGGTATCTCCTACAGCTGCATCTAAGTCAACCTTTTGAATTTATTTATTTTGGCAGTACTTGGGCTTGAACTCAGGGCCTCATGTTTGCTAGGCAAGTGCTGTACCATTTGAGCCACTCCACCAGCCCAACCCTTTGAGTTTAAACCATCTATAATAAAAAGAAAAATGAGCTATTTAGTGGGGTTGTACAATTCTATTGCAATGTAGGTGCAATATGGGTTCTTTTTAAAATACAAAACATCCTCTCCCCTTACCAACTAGTTCCAAGTTTTCTAATGATAATGATACCCCTGTACATATTTTGACTTTGTAAATTATAGTTAGAATATCCAGTGAAATAGTAAGAAAAACAAGCTGCTCTTTTTTTATGATAGCCTGTGAAGAAGGCTTGTACAACATTTACTTAGAGCCGATTTTGGTATTTGATCACAAACTGAATGATGACACTCAGGAGCTATGGAAATCTATTAAATAATTAGAATTTGCTTTGACAGTTATGGACTATAAGAGTTTGACCCAATTCCTTTGGATTAAAATATTTTGAGTATTTGTCACCTGATTAAAAGTAGAACCTTCTCAGCATGACTCAGAGTTGAAGGAAATGTCAGAGCTTTTTATACTGGGAGCCAGCAGTGTGGTACTCAAGAGGGAGCCCTGGCTTAGACTCAGTGGACTCGTGCAAGCTCAGCTCCCAGTTCAGCAGCTCTGGACTGGGGCTTCACATTGGAGCTTGGGCCGAGATGGGGTGTGTGGGTCAGCGGGGGTGGGGTGGGGTGGAGGGATGAGGTGTGGGGGATTGATTTCTAGAAGGGACTTTTTCCTTACCATATTCCACTTCTGGTCACTTTGAATAACTTTGTGTACATTGGGCTACTGTGGAACATGGCATAAGCAGGTTGAAGCTGCTCTTATTATTATTTAATTATATGGGAAAATAGCAGACCTCACCTGCTTCTCTGGCCCATGAGGATTGGGATGATGGGGGCGAGGGCCTGATTTACAACTAGACCAACATAAGTCTTAACTGTACTGGTGTGGGAAGTGCTTCCCCTGCCTGTTTCACTTCCAGTCCAAGACTAGTGCAGTTTCAGTTTCCAGTCTGTAAAGAGAATGAATTAAGAGCTAAGTTTCAGAAATCCTACAAAATGGGCAATAGTGTGACTCACTTTACTGGGTCTGTGTTTGCAGTTAAACTATTCTTTATTGGGAAATTGAATTCTAATTAAATGGAACTCTTTCTAGTTATTGTTCAGAACAAGGGCTTGATTTAGAATAGGACTTAGAGTAAAAGGAAAAGCAAGTACAGAGAAATTATAAAAATTGTCTTTGTTACTCAGAAAGCAGAATTAGGGGAGAGAATGGCCTTGGGCTCCTGGTGCAGCTTGGTCAGGTTGAGTGGTTGAAAAGACTGCCCTTGGGACTTCATCCTCTTGGGGTTAGCTCCCACTGACCTTGAGGGGAACAGATTCAGCTCAGTGCTCTATTGTGAGTGCTGCCTTTTCCTATTCCACAATGGAAAGTCCTTTCTGTGGGGGTTGCTTACCGCCTTTTTATTCCCTTAAATCTTTAGGTGGTAGTGGGGTGTGTGTGTGTGTGTGTGTGTGTGTTTGTGGTACTGGGGCTTGAACTCAGGGCCTTTACCTTGAACTACTCCACCAGACAACCCCACCCCCCCACCCCACGCCTTTTTTTTTTTTTTTTTTGTGAAGGGTAAGGGTTTTTTTGAGGTAGGGTCTCTTGAACTGTTTGCTTGGGCTGGCTTCCAGCCGTGATCCTCCTGATCTCTGCCTCCTGAGTAGCTAGGATTATAGGCATGAGCCACGGGTGCCCAGCTTGTGTTTTTTGAACTAGTAAAAATTGTCCCTGCTAGGTGCCTGTCATTCCAGGAGGCTGAATTTGGGAGGATCGTGGTTCCAGGTTAGCCAGGGCAAAAAGTTTGTAAGAGCATCTCAACAGAAGAAGCTGGGCATGGTCATTCCAGCTACTGCAGAAGGTGAGAGGGGGAGGAGGAGGGTCTCAGAAATAATCAGAGCAGAACAGGGCTAGAGGCATGGCTCAGTCGGTAGAAGGCCTGCCTAGCAAGGGGTCATCCTGAATTCAAACCCTAGTTTTGCACACCCTCACCCTCACCCCCCAAAAACATTCGTCCTTTGTGGTCAGATAGTAGAGTGCTTGTCTAGGAAGGCCCTGAGTTCAAGCCCCAGTACCACCACCAAAAAAGAAAATTGTTCCCTTGGGTCCACAGAGGTTTTTTTTTTTTTTTTTTTTTTCTTTTTTTCACTAATTTGTGATTATCTTTACTTTAAATCTTAACATCTTTAGTAAACAATCTTTATTGAAAATAAAGGTATAAAATGTTGGCAGGTTTCTGTGTCATTTTGGTTGTTCTTCTGTTCCTACAAGAATCAGGCTTTGTTTGCAGAACAAGATCTTCCTCACAGTTGAACTTTTTGTGAATAATCTTCAAGGACCCACTCTATGGAAAGAGCGTCAGTGTTCTAGCTCTCGTGCTGGTTTTCTCAGTCTCTGATGTGTGAGGAAAAAGGATTCCTTCTGAACAGCCAAAGAGAAGATTTAGACATTTTCCTTCTTTGAGAGATGATATTGGTGATAATCTCTAGGTCAGTGCTGTCCAGGAGTACCTTCTATGATTTGTATTTGTGTCACGCAGGACTGGAACTATGAGTCACATATGGCATTGAATACTTGAAAAGTGGCTGATGTGACACAGATTTTAAATTTTTAAAAATTTTGCTGTGCACAGTGGCTCATGCTAGCTCCTAGCTACTCAGGAGGCAGAAATCAGGAGGATTGCAGCTTGAGGCTAGCCCAGGCAAATAGTTAGCGGCCCAGGCTGCCTAGACATAAATGCAAGACCCTATTTGAAAAATAGCTAAAGCAAAAAGGGCTGAGGTGTGTGGTTTAAGTGGTAGAGCATCTTCCTAGCAAGCATAAGGCCCTGTGTTCAAATTCTAGTAAAGTAAATGGCCTTGTGGTCAGTGTATTGGACAGCACATCTCTAAGAGCATTTGTTCCTCATGGTTGTCTCAAGTTTTGTTTAAGGTATTTGTGACCTAAAGAATGAAGTTCCTTTAAAAAGAACCATGTTTTGGACAGGTGCCTGTGGCTCATACCTGTAATCCTAGCTACTTAGGAGGCAGAGATCAGGAGAATCGAGGTTTGAAGCCAGAACCAGGAAAATTGTTCACGAGACCCAATCTCAAAAAATAAACCTATCATCAAAAAAAAAAAAAAAAAAGGGCTGATGGAATGGATCAAGGAGTAGACCTTTAGTTAAAACCCCTGTACTGCCAAAAAAAAAAAAAAAGAGCCATCTTTTGAAGATGCATGACACTTTCAGAAATATTCATGGCTTGATCACTGTTCAGGGTTATCCATTCAGTAAAACACTTGTTAAACTATAATGTGCACTTTGATGATGTTGGGACTAAGACTGTACTGGACTTCGCCATCATGGGCTATAGGGGTGGGGAGACAGATCTTGGACAGGCAACTATAGTCAGTTGCCTGACTATAGGGGATGGCCCTGAGTTTGATGGGACACCAAGGCAGGCTGAGATGCTCTAAGACTTGGTAAGTCTTCTGAGGACTGTGATGAAGTGCTGAGGCCTAAGGATGAAAGAGTTGGCAGTTGGTACTTTTCTAGGCACAGATAGTGAGTTTGAAGCTCTGGAGGTGTAAACTCTTGGAAAAATCAGTTTTATTTTTGGTTTGTGTTTACTAGGCAGACAAATGTTGTTTCTGAGAGAGTAGAGACTGCTGGTGATTGTCCTGCCCTGGAATAGCTGGTTGGGCCTGGGATCCATTCTCAACTCTATCACTTCATTCTTTAATTCACCCATATTGTGTGTGTGGTGCTTTGCTGGGTGTGGTGATAACAATGGTGGCAGAAGCTGCTTCTTCCTTGAGGAACTCAGAATTGAGTGTGCGGCCAGGCAATCTGCCAGCCCACATGAGTGTCCATGTCATTCAGACTGAGAAAAAGCATCTCACTGAAGGAGTGATGCTTCGAGCTGGGTGGTCAGGGAGACTTGTCAGAGGAAGGACATGGGAGCTTGTTGCAAGGTGAGCAGGGAAGGGCAGATTGAACATCTGGAGGCTAGGTAAGGTAACCAAGAGTCTCAAATGTCAGAACCGGTAGTCCAGGTCTTTTAGGGCTTAAACAATAATGTAAAGATTTGAAAAAACTGACCATGTCCAAAGTGTTCTGGGGAAGCTGTTGAGATTTGTTTTCCACAAGTGTAGATCAGCTTTTTTCAAAGTGTATTTTTTCCATCCAACCTCAGATCTGCCTTCTCTTCTCCCACTTTTGTGAGAAAAAGGCCTTAATGAAAGCAGTGTAAGAATTGGGACTAATGATCTTATTTAAGATGTTGGGAAATTTTTGTACTAACTGGGAAAATTTTCTTCAAAGAGCTAAAAGAAAAAGTTTTTTGAACAGGTAATATATTCATATGGTTCAAAATTACAAAAAGTGAAAAGACTATTTGATGTGAAAAGCCTTTTTCCCACATCGCTAAGCAAATACATGTTCTGTATACCCTTTGCCCAGAGTAGCTCCTTGTATGTGCTACTCCAATGTAAGTGCATTTTGGACTGATAAATATCTCAAGAGCTATTGAAAATACTAACATTAGAAGAGTAGACTTCATTCTAAGTCTTGTTTTAGTGGTAAAGTGTTTGGGTGTTGCACTTAGATAAATAACAAATGAGTTTAGTGTTTATATAAATAGAATTAAAGTTAAAAAATTAATTTCATCTTAAATAACAGGTGTTTTGTTACTGTGATCAAAATGCATGTCATACAGCCAGTGTACATCAACAATATGGTTTCTTAGTTTCTGGAAAATACTTTTTTTTGCTGTTATTGTTTTTGTGGTACTGGGGTTTGAACTCAGGACCTTCACCTTGAGCCACTCCAGCCCTATTTTTTTTTGTGATGGGTTTTTTTGAGATAGGGTCTCACAAACTATTTGCCCAGGCTGGCTTTAAACTGTGAGCCTTCTGATCTCTGCCTCCTAAGTGGGTAGGGTTACAGGCATGAGCCACTGGCACCTAGCTAGTTTCTGAAAAAGATTCTTCAAACTTCTAGCTTTTATTACTTACCTTATTAGTTGATGTACAGATATCTATAGTTGAACTCCCTATATCAAACAGATAAAATAAAAAATCAGTTTTTTGCTTGGTAAGCCTTCTGAGAATATTCACATTAGCCCAGACCTTTTAATTAATTTCATTAATTGTGAGATTGTAAAACACTGAAGATGACCCAAAAGCCTGGTAGTAAAGAAAGGGTTAAAATCAGAGAGGCTCCCTCTGAAGAGTAGTTTGACCTCTGCTCTGGCAGCTTGTTGGGCGGTGGGTATTGCAGATAGGGTAGGTACTTCAGAGGGCAG
The DNA here is from genome assembly GCF_047511655.1 of Castor canadensis. Classification (NCBI taxonomy): domain Eukaryota; kingdom Metazoa; phylum Chordata; class Mammalia; order Rodentia; family Castoridae; genus Castor; species Castor canadensis. Next base: position 3,322,757 of record NC_133402.1, on the reverse strand, counting down.
GAATGGTTGAGAATCAAAAAATACAAAGGGTGGAGAACAAAGATAATAATGAGATCCTTTTTAGAAGTCAAAGGTATGTGTTAATGTGCATACAGTTTAAGAAGTTTCTAAGGCTTTGGGCCTTGGCTCTAGCAAGTGTGCACCACCCCCCAAAAAAAAAAGTTTCTAGAGGGAAATCTCTAGAAATATTTTCAGGAAATTAAGGAACTGAAGATACTGGGGGCCTTTCTACCTTTCATTTTGTGTGCTTGTTTTTTTTGGTGGTAGGACTAGGGTTTGAACATAGGGCTTTGTCTTTACAAAGCAGGCACTTTACCACTTGAGCTGCTCCTCTCGTCCATTTTGCTGTGGTTATTTTGGAGATGGGGTCTTGAAAACTATTTGCGTGGATTGGCCTTGAACCACGATTCTCCCAATCTCAACCTCCCAATTAGCTAGGATTGCAGGCGCTAGGCTCTGTGTGCTTTTTTCTAAAAAACAAAACCAGGACCATTGTAGCTTAAAGAGTGCTTGCCTAGCATGTGCAAAGCCCTGGGTTTGATCCCCAGCACTGCAAACAATAACAACAAAAATCGTAAGTGTTTTCTTTTGTGAAATGAAAAACTAGTTAAAAACAGATAAAACATCCTTTGTATTTATTTACTTTTTGCATTCCAGGGGATTGAACCAGGGCCTCATGCATGCTAGACAAGGCTCTACAGCTGAGCTATAAAAACCTTAACCCTAGCCCAAAACATCTTTGTTTTAATATATACACTTACATATACATATTTTTCTATTTTCAGTTAGGAGAATCTGTTAAATGGTGACAAGTAAGAGTTTGGTTGATTCTTGTTGCAAAACCTTGAAATCGCTAGTAAGAATTATTATTTGGAGAAAGTGTAAATTGCAGACATCCAGAGACATGAAGATGTGATTGTGTTTCACTGTGATGTCCAGTTGTCACTTCCTTTGTCACAAGTTCCATTTTTTGGTCTTTTTATTAGAGGTTTCTCATCAATACACTGGAAGCTACAAGACCTGAATCAACCAGTGTTTCTCTGAGTGTTTTGAAATGATGTCACATTTTTTAGTATGAGCAACATTTATGGTACTAACTACTTTGGATACCAAATGTTACATGTAGATTGTCACATTCTCTTATAAAAGAAAATAAAGTACATCTTTAAAATACTTTTTTCTACCCTTTTAATCTCATGTGAACACCAAAAATATTTTTAAAAAATAATTTGGAGCTTGGAGTGAAAAACATTCCAGATGTTATCACTGGGCACTGAAGCTAATGAGTTGGCCCTGGGCACTGATGCAGTACCCAGGGCCAACTGAAGAGAAAGAGGTGGCCTTAGAAGAAGAAAAGCTTCCTTAACTCAGACCAGTAGGCTTAAAAAATCAAAGCTGGCTGTGGATAGCCTACCTCAGTTTCTGACTCTTTTCCCCATGTCACACAGAGAATGGTTTAGTGCTCCCTTCCTTGGTCCATGTGCTTTCAAGCAGATACTATTGTCTCCTCTTTGCTCCCTCTTCCCTACCCTTCCTAACCAAAGTAGCATACTATACGCATAGCTGTGGACCGTATATATTCGCACATGGAGGAGAGCTTTTGCATTTTGCCTAATAATATTCCATTATATGAAATATGCCATAGTTGATTTAATCTGCTCCATCTGATGGGCATTTAGTTTTCAGTAGTCTTGTCCTTTCATAAACAGTGCTTACAGTGCTTTATTTTATTTTATTTTTGGCAGCACTGGAGTTTGAACTCAGGGCCTCAGGCTTGCTAGGTAGGCGCTCTTAACCACCTCTTGAGCCACTCTGCTAGCCCTTTTTGTGATGTTGAAGAAACTTAAATTATAAATTTAGCTCTTCCCTTTGACTTGTAAGTGCACAGAATGAAAACGGGAGGCTAGCTGCATTTCAGGACTCAGTGGTTTAGGGTACAGTGTAACTGAAAACAGACTGAGTCTGTCTTGGATGTTTTTTTTTTTTTGAGACAGGGTCTCACTGTGAGCATAGGCTAACTTGGAACTTGCTATGTAACCCAGATTGTCCTTGAACAAGCCATCCTTTTGCCTCCCTGGTGCTGGGATTACAGGTGTGCCTGACTTTCTTGGGTTCTTTAAGTGAAAGGTAAATAGAAGGCATTTCATTGAAACAGGATTTCCTAATGCCAAATGGAGAGAAACCATGAAGTGCATCTGAGAATGAAAAATAAAACGCTAAAATTTTGATTTACAGACTTTACCATTTCCAAGATGAATTATCTTAAAAATTGTATAAAAGTACATTTTTATAATCAGATATTTCCTGATTTATGTTATGGTTTCTCAGTTTCTGTTGTTTTATTTCAGTGACTTAATCTAATACCTTGGGTTGGTTTCCTTCTGCTTTCTTTAAACAGTGTAATTCTTATAGTATAATTTTTTTTCTTTTTTTGGAGCAGTACTGGGGTTTGAACCTGGCTTGCTAGGCAGGTGCTCTACCACTTGAGCCACTCTGCCAGCCCTATTTTGTGTTGGATATTTTTGAGATAGGGTCTCACGAACTATTTGCCTGGGGGAACCTCGATCCTCCTGATCTTTGCCTCCTAAGTAGCTGGGATGACAGGTGTGAGCCACTGGTGCCTGGCTTAGTTTAAATATTTTAAGTGAACTTAGTGGGTATGTTTCCACCTGAGGCTTCTCCTGGACAGATTGTTCTGTAACATGAGTATTTGTCCCATAGTTTAGTTATAAAGGTACAAATTTATAAATCTCAAAGCCCTCTGCTAAGCCCTTATATTTATACTAGAGGCTTATTATTTTTTTGTTTGTTTTGTTTTTGGTGGGACTGGGGTTTGAACTCAGGATTTTACACTTGCAAAGCAACACCTTTAGTCCATTTTGTTCTGGAGATGGGGATGGGGGTCTCAAAAACTGTTTACCCAGACTGGCCTTGAACCGAGATCCTTTTGATCTCAGCCTCCCAAGTAGCTAGAATTACAGGCGTAAGCCACGGGTGCCAGGCTAAAATTTTTTAATTTTTACTTTTCTGCATATGCTGTGCTTTGATGAGTGACCTTTTTTTTTTTTTTTTTTTTTTTTTTTTGGGTAATAGGATCTCATGTTGTCTGAGTAGCCCAGGTTGATCTCAAACTTGTTAGCTTCCTGCCTAAGGTTTTTGAGTAGCTTAGACTACAGGTGTGTATAACCACATCCAACCTTTGGTGAACGATAATAGAATGAACTAACAGTAATCTTCCCCAAGAAGTCCATTCCTCATTCAGAGCATTCTAGTGGGGTCCTTCCTACGATAATAGGGAGGTCCTTCTCGGTATATCAGATTCACATCCTCCTATTGAGGGAATCCTGACATCTTGGAGGGTTTTTTCCTTGAAATTGATGACTGCATCAAACAGCTGTTGCTGCTTAGCTTGCTGTCTTCCATCCCTGCTTATTTGGAAAGGTCTTCCCTCAGAGTCCTTTCCCTCTAAAATTCTAATGGGACATTTACCTGTTATTTGAAGTATTCAGACTCCATTTGCTTCCTTATTTCACTTGACTGTAGAATAAGATGCAGTTTTAGTTTGTGACGTAGCATCCATCGGTTGTCTTCTTCAGTTGGACTATAACCATTTGGGAAGGCTGACCTTTATTTATGTCTCAAATAAACCTAATCAGTCAGTCAGGCAGGGGGAAGGCCCAGAGCAGCAAATTCTTCCCCACTGCAGGAAAGAACATGGAAGGAAGCATTTGCCCAGCCAAAGGGAGCCATTCTCCAGATTAGATTCTTGAGAGTGCAACTTTTTGCTCATACCAGATCATTCACTATTCAGGATGAAATAAAACCTCATTCTGTACTAATTAGGAGATGGTATATCTGAATTTTAGAAGGAATTTGCTTTAATTATTCCCTAGCAGTTACTGTTAAAAAAAAAAGTTATATGTCTTTTGGGAACTTGTTTAATTGCCTAGGTAAAAATTACTTTTTAGCTGGTCTTGTTGGGTCACGTCTATAATCCTGTTGGGGAGGTGGAGATTAGGGGAGTTGATGTTTGAGGCCAGCCCGGGGAAAAAACTTTGTGAGATTCCCATCCCAGCCAATAAAAACTGGGCATGGTAGAACGTACGTGTCTTCCTAGCTAGGAAGGAAGCATATATAGGGGAATCTTGATCTCGGCAGGCCCAGGCATAAATTTGAGATCCTATTCTCAAAAACTACAGCAAAAAAGGGGATTTGGGGTATGGCTCAAGTGGTAGGGCGCTGCCGGCAAGTGGGAAGCCTTGAAGCTCAAACCCCATACCACCAAAAATAAAAAATTACTTATAATGGCATAAATGATAATAAAACATGTCTGTCTCCCTCCCTCTCTCTTTGTATTTTTTACTCTCCACTGTTGGAGAGTTACTACATTATATATTTGTATAGTCCCTAAGATTTTCAAGGCCAAGTAAGCTTCACTGTTCCAGAATTGCCAGAGATCATAAAAGCTGAGTGCATTCATGGCTACACCATAGAGACGGGGCAGTGGTTGAGCGCCTGTGCTGGACCAGGATAGTGCCAGGTCCTTGAGAGGCATTGTCTTATTCAGCTCTGAGTTGCCTTGTGACAGTGATAATAATGACTAATATTTATTGCGCTTTTATTGCATGCCAGGCTCAGTGTTGAGTGCCATATATACGTTGCATGATTAGATTCATCCACTGTTCTCCAGGCAGGTGCTGCTGTGTACTGTTTTCTTGCTGAGGAAGCGTGCACAGGGCAGGGATGTGCAGTAATAGTGACACCTTCTTATTACATCGGACAGCGCCTCCTGTGTTACATCTAACCAGCTTTTTTTTGGCAGTATGGGGATTGAATTCAGGGCCTCATGCTCGCTAAACTACTCATGCTCTGTCACTTGAGCCACCTTGCCAAACCCTTTTCTGTGTTGGGTATTTTTGAGGTAGGGTGTCTTGAACTATTTGCCTAGGCTGGTCTTGAACGACATTCCTCCTGATCTCTGCCTCCCAAGTAGTTGGAATTATACCACCAGTGCCTGGCTCAGATTTTTTTTAGATTTACAAAAGTCGTATATGATAATATACGACATGGTGTTTTGAAGTATTGTGGGTTGACTAAATCAAGCTAATGAATATATGTGTTACTTTACATTGTATCCAGTAGTGACTGCCATTAAAAGTTCTTTTTCAAAGTTTTTCAAAGTTTTTCTAGGGTGATTTTCAAAGTTTTCAAAGTTTTTCTAGGGTGATTGAATAGAAGCATTCAGCTTTGCAGTGATTTAAGAGAAGCATTTGAAAGTCAGTTTTTTTTGTTTGTTTGTTTGGTTGGTTTTTTTTGGCGGTACTGAGGCTTAAACTCAGGGCATCACACTTGCTAAGCAGGTGCTCTACCACTTGAGCCACTCCACCAGCTAGAGTCAAGAGTTTCAATAGAAGTAATGGCAAAGAACAAAACAAAACAAAACCCTCTGGAATACTAGAGAAAGCAGACCTTTTCCACAGGGAATAGGGATACTAGCGAGAAACAAGGAGTGTATGAAGGGAGAAGGTTATTTGTGGGAAGGTTTCACACCTGGAAGTAGAGAACTAGGAATACAACAAAACAGTATTTAAACTCCTGTGTAGCTTATTTCTTCCGTTACCAGTTCTTCGTCTACATTTAGTT